>NC_092587.1:117273750-117607500 GCF_047663525.1 Anas platyrhynchos | reverse complement strand
ATTAAGACTTAGGACTACTCATTAACTTGTTTCTTGTAATGTATTATTCATGTTGCATCATTGAAAACTTATTTGAAACTATCTGTGATCTCTTGAAGAAAATACTGAGCAGAGGCCATCAATAAACTCATTTAAATATTAACTTTGATCTCTTATGCCATAATAGAGTTGTACAAAATTTCTCATTGTGTTCTTCAGGCATACAGGATAGATAAATGAAAAAAAAAAAAGAGAGAGAGAGAGAGAGAGAGAGCATGAATTGCTGGGTTGCAACTTTAAACAGTGAAAAGGGCAGAGTTCTTACTGATAACTCATGTTGTCTTACATAACAGTTTAGTGCAAAGATATCATGTTAGTTACATTATCAAAATATTCTAAGTAATATGGTATTGGAGGCTTCTGTCCTCTCTATGAGTCTTTTCAGCTTCATGCCAGAAGTTATTTATGTTTATTACTGGTGCTCAACTTCCATCCTCTGTGGAAACAAATTGTTATAAATTGTCCTGCCTCCTCTTGTCATTCAGCAATCTACTGCCCTCAGATGTCTTAACATTTTCTGACTCCTAGACTGCAGGTTTTCCAGCAGAGTTTCCTTCCTTTTGCTGCTGTCATGCTTTGGGACATAAACTCTATTGTGCTTCTGTGGACTAATGTGGATTCCCTCAAAGCCTGTGCCCTCTCCTGTCTTTCTATCCATACGCCCAATTACAGTGGTAAGATCTCTCTCTTTATCTCTCCCTTTCTTCCTTCCTTTCGTCCCCTCTTTTATCACCCCTCATCCTTACCTCTCTCTCTTTCCCTTCCTCTCTCTCTCTTTCTTTAGTTTAAGAATATAACAAATAGGCTTGGCTTAAATGCAAGTATTTGTGGAAAGAATATTCAGATCTAGATGAATTAACATTTTCTTCTTATGGAAATCACTTCTCTTTTCTTGCTCTCTCCTTGCTTCTCCTCCTTCCTGCAGCCAGCTTCATTAACTTTGGTTATTCCAAAATTTAATGTCCCCTTTTGCACAAAAATCCAGTTCTTTGATAATTCGATATAAATAAATAATTAAATGAACTAAGTACATTTTTCCTGGTCTGAAGATAAATGTTAGGCTAATAAACACTGTGTTACACAGCTTATATCAAGGCAAGGAAGAATAGTTCAAAAATATTTCCTAGCTGACTGTGGAGAAATCAAATTGAAGAAATGGTTGATGTTGTCATACCTAAGGCCAATGACAATCAAAGTAATTTTTACTCTTTTTGTACTGTTGAGGCTCATTAATGGTCAGAGTTCTCAAAGAAATCCTCTATGATTTCTTTACAAAATTTGTCTTTACTTATCTGGCCAAGAGGAAAAGAGTTTGTTGAACATGAACTATAACACAGAAGGCAAATGTTGAACAAAATATGTGATCTTGTTGCCGTTGTTGCAAACATATATTTCATCCGACTATGACTCCCCTGTATTTATGAATCAGAATCCCAGCCAGCTAAATTATAGCAGGTGTATTAACTTCATTATATCTAAATTGACTTTTATTAGTAAGAATTTGTTTTTAAATGTGAAAAAATATGCTAACTACTGTATGGAAAGCAAGCAATTGAAAATGGAAACTTTACAAGTTCAAAACCAATATAACATAAAGAGACCTTGAGTATTAAAATAGATACCAACAGAAAACAACAGACGGTGAAGCGACTTCAATAAAGATGTCTTATTTTTTAAAAATTAGAGAAGGTAGGTCTTTTATCAGTTTCTAATTTCAAAATAAATAAATAAATAAAAAAGAAAATTAATTTTTAATTTCATTTAGCATTAGGTTTTGCCAAGAGGGAAATTTAATCAGGTTCAGAAATTATGGAGTGCAAGAGGTCTTATATATTTATTCTTTAAAGACTCCTTATATAACAAGTATTTATAGTACTGGGGAAAATATTTACTTTTTGTTGACTGCATATAATTCTTTACCGCTTGAGTAGCTGAATGGCATTATTTCTATAGCTAGAATAGCTAAAAATTAGGCTCTAGTGAAATTAACAATCAGGTCTATTGTAATGTCTCAGTGAAAAGATAGTAAATGTTATTCCATTTCTTACAATTATTCTAAGATGTGCCTTTTTGCAGAAAGATAAATGTTTTGATGAGGAGCAAGAAAAGATCCATTCCAGCATTAATCAGAGTCATGTAACTGTTACTGAGATCCTTCTGCAATTTGGATTCTGTTGAAGGTAATAGACTTCACCTGAAGATGAGGACTACTATACAGTTGTCCCCTGAGATATCAAAAACACAGTTTAACTGTGAAAAATTTAATGTGAAATTATTTTTTCACAATACTAGGAAAAATATAGACATTTAAATTTGATATTCATAATAACAGACAAGTCAATCAAGTAACTATTTACATAACTATTAGAGAAATGCCCAATCATATAAAACTATGGACAAGATGAAACATTAATTTTTTTTAAAACATTAAAAGTTAGCTGAAGGAAAAATTACATGGATATTAATATAATTCTGGTTTCAATAGAATAAGTATAGATAAGTATTGATCCAATTACATTGTTATTTTTTTTTTTTAACTTTTTAATAAAAAACAGGCACTTTTCCATATCCATGAGCAAAGTTCATCTTGAAAAATGTTTTAAATGTAAGTATTTTTATTCATACAGAAATCCTGTGTCCATATTTCTTGGACCTTCACAGATTTGTAAACATGAAAGAGATGAAACTTGCACTACAGCCTTTTGATTGCCTGTGTTCTGAAATCAGACAATATGCTTTATTAAAGTATAGAACAATCTTGATTTAGTAAGGAGAGTTTCATGAGCTAAGATCACAGGGAAGCTGTTACATTTTTAAAGTACACAACTAAAATAACATTCTACTTCATAGTAGTCATTACCTCACTTCTTGGCATCAATAAAGTTTGAAATACTCATTAAAAGCTACATGTATTAATTGAGGCAGGCTTGTCTTTTTATTTATGAAGTGTTTGCAAACCAATAACTTTATTACAAATGAGGTTTATCCTCATCAATCTTCTGTTAATGGCAATTGTAAACATATTGTGTATTATCCTATAGTTTATTAACAATCTCTGGAAAGCCAATACTTATTTTCCTAGTCAATACTTGAAATCTGCTAATGAAACTCTGTGACAGATGACTTGCCACAGGCCTGGTTTCTGTATCCTGATTAGGTAGAAAATTAGGATCATTGCCTGATAGTCAATATTTCATGAACAGGATAAGGATAGTGTTATTTGACTTACAGAGAAAACAAAGTCTTGATAACTGCATTATTTAGACTTCTTTTGTACAAGTAGAAGTATTATATTTAGCTATCTAGCTACTTATATGAGGTATGATATGGTCAGGAGATTCTTTTCAAGCCTATGAATAAGTAAGACAGAAGATCCACTGGCATGATAAAGCGACTTTTTTTTTTTTTTTTTTCCCGGGCAGCAGAGATACTGAAAATTTAAGACAAGGGCATTCTTAAAAAAAAAAAAAAAAAAAAAAAAAGAGCGTCCTGAGATGCACTCATGCTTAACTTCACAAAACACCATTTCCTTTCACTCTCCTCCACACTTTGGTTTCCATAAAAAGGGTAATGTTTTTAAAAAGGGTAGCAGATAGTGTTTTTGTTTGTTTATTTGGTCAAAACAGAATGTCCCTATAGATACACATAGCTGTAGCTAGACTAGCTTTATACACAGTATACCTTAAGTTCTCTGTACAACCAAGCTGCAGGCATAGTACATACTTGAGAGTTAGTCTGGATAAGTTTAGGATACTCTCTAAACTAAAAATCCAGCTTGAACAAAGTTTTCAAAACTTTTTGAAGCTAAACAAAACACCTTTCAGGTTAGATCGCTGTGTGAACACTAAAAGCAATAGAATTTGTGTTGAGTGAAGTGCTGTGTTCCAGTCTTTTACATTGTTTACATTGGCAAAAAGAATGGAATGCCTTGACCAAGTGGGACTAAATGTTGCGGTACAAACAGCTTGAAGAAGGAAAATGTTTATTCATTGATCTTAAAGTTTCATGTTAAAAAAAAAAAAAAAAAGTCTTATCCAGGAAATCCTAATTTTACCAAATTCTTCAGAAGATCTAAAAGACTAAAAACCAACCATCCAAAAACAAACAAAAAAACAAACAAGTGTGTAAACTAAACTGTGTAAACAACACACCTTGTAAAAGTTGTATTTCTTAGAAACATAGATATCCTTCTTAAAATAGCATATCTAGGTTTTATTCTCTCTTGGATGTGCTTATAAAGATTTTATTTAAAAATAAAAAGGTCTTTAAAAGATTTTGAAGTAGCCTCAAAGAGGGAACAGACAGGTAAAATGATGAATCATTTACTGTTTTATCAGTTGGTGAATTCAATCAAGATTACTTTAGGTCAATTTACAACAGATCAGAAACAAAAAGTCCTAAACTTTCTATTCTAATTCACGCCTTTTCATCATAATAAAAGTTATGATTAGAACATAATAAATGTGCTGCTGTTGAGATCAACAATGTTTAATCCCATGTTATGCCTCAGCAGTGGCATGTCTGTTAGGGAAAACACTCAAATTTTGCCACCTTTTTTGGTTCATTCTTTTTCCACAATTATTACATTAGGGGTGCTAGTGGGTAAATACCAGCCTATTTTCTGCCTGTGAAGCCAAATTTGCCTATTTCATTTTTCAGTCTGCTGTTACAGTATCTGCAATAACAACTAACTTGTATCAGCAAGTTCCTGAAGTTCACTATCTAATCTGTAAAGAAATCCTTTTACCTGCTTTAACACTAACTCTGACAGGTTTTATCAAGTGTTTTTTGTCTCTACATTAACAGTTTTGATGCATTTTATTTTATTTTATTTTATTTTATTTTATTTTATTTTATTTTATTTTATTTTATTAATTTAATTTATTTTTATCTTAATATTTTTTTTTCTCAATTTTTAAAAGCTTCAGACATATTTATTCCAACATTTTTGGGATCTCTATGAAACAAAGCTTGTTCACTCCCTTAATAATCTAAGTGGGCATTCTCTATGAATTTTCTACTACATCCTTTTTAACATTAAAACCAGAACTGCACACACAACTCCTGACATGGGTGCACAAGGTTTCTTGATTGCAACAAAATGACAGCCCAAGTTAATTTCAAACCTTACCGATAGTCTTTTATTTATGTGTAAATTATGTGCAATTTGCTTTTCTGAGAAGCTTAATGCTCCCTGACATTCAAGAGAAAATGCTGTCATACAATAATGAAAAACAGCAATACTTGTTACTGGAAAAATATACATATACAGGGGCATGGAATAAACATTTCAGAATGTCTCCACAATTTTATAAACTAATAAACATGCAGGGACTTTAATTTAAAGAGAACATCATCCCAAGGCAAGCAAGAACTGTTAAAAGAGTTACTCATTTGAAATGGGAAGCTTTCTCATTATTAAAAATACTGATATTTCATGGCAAACAAGTAGGATTGGACAGTTTAGAAAAAGAGTTCATTATAGAAATGGAAAGTATAATCCATCATAGAAAAAAGCTGGATAGGCTGAACATGTTGTTGATTGTACAGCACAATATGAGATATAGATTTACATAAATGTTGAACTTAGCAGCTTCTCACATCAGTGTTATGATAGCCCATGCCCTTATGTTGCAAATGACTGGGATTTCTCACAAGGTAGTTTTGTCAATTGTTTATATTCTTTGTTACAAAAGTATTAATCTTACTCAGCAAAAGTCATTTCAGAATTTAGAACTTGCAAACAGAAGAGTCAAACTTTTATAATGTTTAAGGAAGTGGACATCGAATAGAGTTAATTAGTAGTATATTATTATTATGTTGAATTCTTAAATATCTTTTTAGCAAATTTAGCAGTTCTCCAGTTGAACACAGACATCATGTAGGGGACAGCTATTTAAAATTCTGAAGGCTAGGACAGTGCAGACTAATAATTGATGAAGTATATATTTTAAGGGTGATTTAAAAGAGTATAGCAGCTTGTGACAAATATGCTTTATAGGATTTCTAGGAAATGAGACTCCAGTAAATCTTTTTGTTGGAGAAGCTCATAAATTTCTCAGAATGCAGCTTACAGTATCTAAAAACAAAATTTTATGACAGTGAAGGAAGGTCCTTCTCAGGTGGCTAAAGTATTTTCTCAATGGCTAATCAAGTCTTGCTGCATTTATGCTTTATTTATTTATAAATTACTGACTCTTCCCTCATCTTTTTAAAATTTAGCCCTGGAAATCTATCCCTAATCTATCAGGTGTGCCTTTGGAGATCAGTGTTTATCCACATAAAGACATAAAGCCCTGAACACAAAATTAGTACTTCCTTGTGAAACTGCAGAATTCACATGAAATGTAGATTATAGTCTTGAATAACATGAAAATTTAAGAGGCAAAAATTGCCATCAAGCTAAATGATATTTCCATTATTCAGATTGGAATATAAGGACATAATAAATCAAGTCACTCTGCAGCTTTCAAGCACAGTGTGACCTACATGGGTGGATCTTTTCAAAGTAATGCTGAGCAAGCCATCATGCCATAAGTCTCTGTCAAATTGCCTGCCTTTCCACTCAAGGTCATGCTCTATTAAGACTGATTCTAAAACAAACTCCACAGAAGGTTCACAAAACCTTGAATATGCTTCTTGTCCTTCCATTGTCCATGGTCAGGCTGCAGCAACACAACTATTTCTTATGACTTAATGATAATTTTCTATTATGTAGAATGGAATTGCTCTTGGTGGAAACACTATTATTAAGCCAGAACATGCTAAGTAAGATTGCATTGTGATCTCTTTGACACAATGGATTTTAAGAGAGCTAGAATGTGATACATCAAATGGTCTCCGGATAGTGCTATGATAGTGCTATTCATCAATAAGTGTTTTATTAGCAATGCAAATTCTGTATCATAGAACATATCAGTATTGGATTGATTTCAAATTCTCCTAAAAAGCAGATATTTTTTACAATAAATTTACAAGTTTCTTCAAAACAGTCATTGTTTCATCTTTTTTTTTTTTTTTTTTTCTTCCTAAGAAAGGAAAGGAGTATTTACAAGCTATAAGTGTCTTTTTTCATTTTCAAATTAGTGACTTGTGTCAGACTTTCCAGCAAGGGGAATTTAAGATACACACATTTTTGCACCAGGGGAGGTTTAGGTTTGATATTAGGAAAAACTTCTTCACTGAAAGGATTGTTAGGCATTCATTGGAATGCACTGCCCAAGGAAGTGGTTGAGTCACCATTCCTGGGGGTATTTAAAAGACATTTAGATGTAATGGTGTAGTGATATGGTTTAGTGGAGGACTTGTTAGTGTTAAGTCATAGGTTGGACTAGGTGACCTTAGAGGTGATTTTCCAAGCTAAATGATTCTGATTCTTTTGCTTCCTGTCCAGGTACAACTGATTAGTATATTCTAATAATGTCCTGTTAAGAATTTTTTATTACCACCCATGCAACTTCGACATTGTGAACCTATAATTATTGTTACTGGTTGGTTTAGATTTATTATAACAGATGACTGTAGCTAAACTGTCATAAAAGTCATCTTTTTGTTCTCTTAATGACGTCCACAAGACAGGCTGCTGTTCATACTAAATGGAAAGAATTGGAAGAAGAACTACATAACTGGTGCCTTTCTACTGTTTTGCGGAAGCCCATGGAGTGTGAATTCCCTTAATTCACACTATAGCACTTTTCCTTAAGTTTTTCTTCATAATCAAAATAGTTCTAAAGTAATTTCTTCCTTCTGTTACACATTTGTGCTGGTGGTTATGTTATGTTATGTTATGTTATGTTATGTTATGTTATGTTATGTTATGTTATGTTATGTTATGTTATGTTGTTTCATTTGGTTTGTTTTGGTTTGATTTTTTTAAGCTTTGCCTCACTGAGCTGAACTGCTAAAAAAGGGTTTGAGAAGGATCAAACTACGGGTAAGATGCTGTCATACACAGTCTTTGCTAGAAAATGATCTGTTACATTAAAGTTTGAAATAGTTCTGTTTCATATCATGTTGAAATATTTGATTTTCTAAACAATAGTACCTTATATTTTAACAATTTATAGAACATACACATTATTTGTGTTCAAGTGGTACATAGCTAACAGGGTAGAAAAAAAAGAATCTATGCAAATGTTAAAACAAAACCAGCAAATGCATTTTATATAGCCAAGTCTTGATTTGATGATAATCAATCTTGCTGAATTCCTAACATATTATGGTTTAAGGATTTTAAAAATAGAGAACAGACTTGATCTTTAATTGAGGGGGGATAATGATTAGTTAGGGAAAGGTTAACACAAACCAGAAAAAAAAAAAAAAAAAAAAAAAAAAAAAAAAAAAAAAAAAAAAAAAAAAAAAGGAGGTAATATCTGTTATTCAGCAATGATTCTTTAGTAGGAAAGATGAGAAGGGAAATGCATTTATATGTCACAATGTAGCATTTTAAAAGAAGAGCAAAATGGAATACACTGAAAAAGTTCAAAAAATTGCTGCTTATTAAAACAGTGGTTCACTGACCCTCAAACCAAGAGCATATAAGATGTTAAGTTATTATCTGTTTTAAAGGTTCTGTCAATAAAAAACATAAGATGTGTGTTGAAACATGCACAACTTACCGAATGTGTACATCTAAGATTTTTAGCCATCTCATCACTATGGACATGAGAGTAATGAGAAGGTTGTCTCTCAGATGTGTAATTATTGTGGTCAGTAGATTATTGTTCAAACCTTTGATTTATTGTCACAAGTAAAAGAACTGCCAGGTTTAGTTCAGCTTTTTGTCTGTTTAATGTGGAACAGCAAAATTTTTGCAGCACAAATATATGTCTTAAAACTATTATTTAGCTCTTATGAAGCAATCGATGTAAACAAAGATAAACATTTTCCTACCTGAAATCTATTTCAGTTATGGACCCACTCAAATTGTAACATGCCTATAGAAATGATACATTCTTTTGGTGATGAAGATGGAAATTTAAGGGTTGCTTTTCATTTAAACTTTTTTTTTTTTTTTTTTTTCTCACTTGGAATAATATTTTCTTCAGTTCTGCAGATTCAGCACCCTTATGTACATAAAATGTTCATATGATATCAACCTTAGAATCACTTCAGATATCTGTCTTAAGTCACCTGATGAATGTTGAGAATCTCCTATGGAAAACATAGTAATACCAGTCTGAGCTAACTAAGGTGCATTGAACATCAGTCTGTAAGGGAAAAGATCAAGGTCATGAAGTCTTCCCTAAAGATGCCTGCAGGCAACCCAGCTGCAGAATATAATTCAGTTATATTTTCCTGCATCTTTACAGGAAACTCTTAGACTCTTAATCTCCCTTTTTCATTGGAAAGCAATATCCCAGCAGGTCTTGAAAGTTAAGCAGCTTCTGTTGGGTACAGTAAGCTGTTCTGACCTATGTGAAATGTGTAGCAGTCATGTTGAAAAAACAAAAATATTCAGTCTATAAAAAAAAAGGGTAATTCACTAAAAGATCTGCTCTTTGGGGTTTACTATAACACCTTAAGTAAATCCTTGATTATGTTTGTCCTCTTGGATCCTGAGCACTTCTCAGTTTCTTCATCTGGCTACACATCCTGATCATATTCAGATCCTATGTCAGGTGAAAGCCTTAGCCCATGCTGATTCCTTCTCCCTCACATACCCTTCATTTCTGAAACACATGTCCTGGCAGAGAGTTTGGAAGTAAGTGGTGTGGCCCTGGGAGGAAGCCCCTGGACTGGTGGGTGGAGGAGTTGTTCTTCCAGCATACCTTGCAAGATGTGTGAGTGATGCACAACTGTTGGACAGCCAAGTTCTTTGGGACTCCACCTGTGTCCATGCTATTACTGGGCTGTAAATACATTGAGAAATGTGCTGGAATGAAAATTTAATCTCTAGGTAAAAGGTAAAGGGTCTTTTCTGTGTTACATACTTCTGTGTGCTAAATAATAGTACATGACTCATTGGGCTTTTTCTGTGTTCTCGTTTGTCTGTTTTATTTTCTTTCACTTTTTCATTACTTATCATTCTAGCTTTAAATTCATTCTCCAATGCCCCAATTTTTCCAAAAAATGTGTGTCCCAGAAAATTCATCACATATAAGATATGGCTGCCTGTTTCAGTCTGGCAACATCTCACTTTTCCTAGTGTTACAGTTATAATAAATGTATTATTCAGGAATACTCCTCCTACATTACTGCATTCCATGTCACAGTGAAACATAGTAAGCAGCAGTTAACTAATAAATTATGAAGAGGTTCATGCATTGAATTTTCCTCAAAGAGAAAAGGCTACTTATGGCTCAAATTGAATGGCTAAATAAAACAATAAACAAAGCCTGCAGTATGAAAACTGACACAATTTCAGGTTTTGTCAGCAAGATATTTTAGAAGAATTTAGCTAAACTGCTGCAAGCTGTGTGTTCACTGTCAAATCTAATTTGCTATACCTTTTCAATATAAGATATTTTAAGGAAGAGGAAACACTCAGAAAGTTCTCTAGGACTGTTATTTACCAACTTGTGTACAAATATTTTTAGACCTTCAACATTGTGTATTGAGTCTCATTAGGATAGTCTCTGGCTGGTACTCTGCCATGCATCTTGCACATATAAAGACCAAAAATGTGAACATTGTCTTAGCCTAAACCAATTGCTGTGGAAAGCAGTGTATGTCCAATAACAAGTGTGTAGAGGGGAGACTCAAGAGACTTATATATTTGTTTATGGTTGCTGTTTGTTTTTTTCCTCTCTACTGACCTTCATGTTGCTAAATCTGTATATAGCGAAAAATACAACCATCTGTATATGGCTGCCTATTTCATCCATTTTGCACTTAAATTAAGACTGAGAAATAATTAAGATGTATTCTGTCTTGCTGATATAATTGCCTGATTCTTCTAGTAACACATTTTCAACTCAAGTATCATACACAATACACAGACATAATGAGAATAGTTTTAAGTGGTTTTGCTACTGGCTGTATCTATAAAATAAATTAAAAAAAAATGTGAAAACTCAAACTCTTTGGTGTAGTTGTTAGGACTTATATTCAGAGCACATACCACCTTTTGTAAGAACACTGCAAAATATGGTCCGATAGAGAACAAAGCAGCTCATCCTTCTTTTTTAAAAGTTTGCATCTGTATGTGTATATGAGGGAGAAAAAGAGAAAGAGAGATTAGGAAGAGAAAGAAACTAATCTAGGGACATACACAAACCAAATATCTTAGACTTCTGTCCTGAAAAGCCTTATATGCATATTTCAAACAGAATAATCTCACTTAATCTCACTTTCTATTTATCCTGTCTACATACTTGATTTTTCCTTTGATTGATATTTTAGTTTACTGATACTGAAATTATACCTGCCTATACGCATCTGATCGAAGAATTATAAAGATGAAGATTGTCCAGAATTTCACTAACTGTTTATTGCGCATTTTAAGACTTAACTTTACATTTACCTAGATCTCTTTCTCACTTTCTTTTAGTTACTATTCTAATCCATATTGAATTTCCATTATTGAAGCATTGCAGGGAACAATGAAATTAGAACCAGCTCCCCTATTGCTGGAAGAACGCAGCAATAATGCTATGAAGAAAAATAAGAAATTAGCTCTGCAATCTTGCACTGTCAGTCTCTGGAGTTTTTTAGCACCTCCTTCTCCACTTCTCCCAAGTGGCCCAAACTTTTTTAAGATAAGTCATTGCTTTGGAAACCATATCTTTACTACTGAAATGCAATGTAAAGTTTCCTTTGACACAGAATTTATTTTTTCCAATTATTGGAGCTGATAAGTGTTAACCTACATAGTGAAACAAAATAAAAGCATGAAAAAAAAAAATCTATAGGGAGAGTAGATTGTCCTTTAACAAATAATGAAAACAAAGAGAGACGATGTAATTTTACCTTCTTGTTCATGTTTTCCTATGCACCTTTTAAAAATTTAGTAGCAAGAAATAAGAAGAAATAAGTGTTAGTTATTGGGTTTGTATTTTACAAGCATTTTGTTTTAATTATATATATGTGTGTGTGTGTGTGCGCTTTGGCGTTCAAAACATGGTGTCTTTACATATAACCAGAATTTAATGAATATATATTCAATGTTTAAAAAAATGTTATTGATTTGCTCAGCATATTTTATTCCTGGGGAGGAGGTGGGGAGGTATTTGACTACCAGTTTTCATTGTATATCGAACAAACCTGTTTCCCGCTAAAATAAAACTAACCCAAAGCATCTGGTAGAATAAATATTTTTAAGGAGATAAGTCTGTAGATTTGTTACCTTCCATTCATGTCAGCAAGTCTACCACTAGTACTTTTTGTTGCTTAAGATGTTTACAGAACCTTTGATTTATACTGGGTACTTGTCCAAATTACACATAACAAGAGGAGTGTAGTTCCAGATGCTTTGAGGCAATGTTTAACTATGATCGTTAAGTGTGCCTTTGCTATTTAAATTTCCCCACAGCACTGACTGAATACTTTTTAGTCTCTGCTTGAGCATTGTCTCTACTATTGTGTGAAAATTATTCCACTTTTTTTTTCTTTTTTTTTCTGATTATACATTATAGCTCTATTGTTTTGTTACACCCATCTGAAGAAAAATAGAGGCATCACTTAAAGTTGATTTCCTTTCTTCCAGCAGTCTGCTTTTCTGTGTAGCAAATAACTACAAGACTACTTGCTATAACAAGCAGAGTATAAATCTTTTTTAGTTTGTTTATTTGTTTGTTTGTTTGTTTGTTTTTCTTCTTTCACGAATATATACCATTTTACTTGGAAGCACCTGTGATCAGGAGATTCCTATTATTTGGTTATTTTGTTTTATCTATCTTTTCAATGCTTTTGCATTGAAACTACAATATCTGGCATTAGTCTTTTGCTATGCAAAAAACTTTTTTTTTTTTTTTCTACTGAACAAAATGTTCATAAATGATAACTAAGCTTAACCAAAAACATTCAACATTTTCACAGAACATACTTCTGTGCACTTTACTTGTAGTACTTTATTTTATTTTTAACTAGATATTGGTTTGATTAGTTTGATTTCTAACTAGATATTTGGAAGATTACATGTAAAAAAATTAATTTCCCTGGCAACCATTTAAAGTAATCCTTAACTAAGTGAATTTCCATTTGTTATAAATGAAGTCTCAACTCAATTTGAATTTAGTAATATTTATAAAAGACAAGTAAACAATGCTAGGTGTGCGGGGAGTCTATGCTCTACCAACATGCACACACAAACATCAAACATTCTAAATATTCAGAACATTACTTTTACATACTAAACCCGAGTATGACTCGGGTATTCTGAAATGTACAATCAGAAAAGGCAACAAACAATCCTTTAAGTCTATTACTATCAATGTCCATGACTGGGGGAGCATAGTTGGCCTGGTTGAAGTGTTCCCATATCTTCCATGACTTATACCAGTCTCCATTTTCTATTCCTTTTCTTGATTACAAACACTGGAGAGTTCCAGGGTTAGTCGTGGGAACAATATGTCTCGCTTTAAGTTGTTAAGCAACTCAGTCTTTGGGCCTTATGTATCCTAATCTTCCCAGATCAAAGAAAAACATTTCCTTTTCAAGGCCAATAGGGCCTGGGTCAAAAGGCACGTCCAGGTCACCAGGGGGAGTAACAGCAAAAGCCTTTGATGGCTGTAGCAGAAGAGGGGCCAATGGCATAGCAGTCAGATCAGTAAACGAGCCCGCAGTTCCCTCACTATCTGGCAAACCACACGTTTCTGACTGTGGTCCCACATGGCTCTTTAAGGCCTCAGAGATTGCTCGTCAGGTGCCAAGCAATCCCACTGCAACCTTGTTGTTTTTAGTTGCAGAGACCCACACCTTGACCTCAATTTGGTCCCATATTTCAGGATCATAAACTGTGATTGTTAATAAGGAGAATAAGCCGTAAGGTTACCAGGACAATTGGACAAACCACACATGAAAGATAAATATGAAATGTGGATTGTGTTACCTTGGGTATATATCTACTGGAGGAGAACAGGATGTCTATTCTTCATCAGTTCAATACATAGCCACAATTAACATTCTCTGTAGCTCCAGGAGAGAGAATAATGTACAATCATCCACATTTCCTCTGGTTGGGAGGAAAGTATCCATGGACTGAGAGAAATGTCACTGTTGGGATCATATTTTGAAATCACCTTGTATTAATATATTGAAAGAATATATTATTTCCATGATTTTTTTTGCTCAAATTATGAGCAAACTGCTGAAGCTTAAAATTCCTTGGTGAAGCTATTCCACTCCCCTCTTCTACCCCAAAAAGTAGAGAAAGAGTTCAGTTATAAAGTTTTTCAAATTCTATGTTAAATCTAAAAGTTTATTTAATATTGAAACAATGAAACTCTATAAAAGGGATTATATAAAGAAATATTGTAATATTTACTTCACTATGGTATAGATACAGATACACTTGAAACTTAACTTATAGCCTTTTGCTACCAAATTGAGAGAAGCAGAATTGTGACCTACATCTCACAATTATTATTCATTTTTTCATCTTCCGTTAGCTTTCAGAACAAAGAGCTTTTGCCTAAAGGAATTCTCTTTGATTTGACATGTTAGCATATTTGTATAATTTATTCTGTTTGTATCAGAAGCTAAAGAATCATCCCATGGTGTTCTATTATATAAAAATATATTTTTTGCTTAACATTGAATACTAGCATAATGGCGGCTCAGAAGTACATTTATTTAAACTAGTATTTCAGGAAAAAAGCAATTTTATTCAGAACTCTTTTCCTGACAAATTTCTTCTACACAAGTGGACAGTTGAAACACATATACATTTTAAATATATATTAACATTCAATCAAAATCAATACTTTGGTATTAATTCCCCTTTTACTGTAGTAAATTGGCTTCCTGAATGTATACGGACACAGCTAACAATTCAGTTCTTCTATCTGTAACTACAGAACACTCTGGCAGACAATGTTATACTGTGCCTCCCCAAGGTTTAACAACCTACAAGTTGAGCATGTCTTGATGGTTTACATTTTCCTCCTAGGTGGCTGAAAATACCTTTTTATCAAACATAAACCTACTATGTACTATGAAGAGAAATTTTCTCTCAGGGAAAGTGGCCCTCAGATATATTACCTTTTTTTTTTTTTTTTTTTTTTCAGGTTTTCTAAACAAAGGGAAACACTAAAAAACAAACACATAAAAACCTTAATGGATTACATTAATGTATAAAATAATTGTTATTGAGGATGTGTTTTTTGAATTAACACTTTCTTTTTCCTCCTTCTTTTGTTCCATTTTATAAAAACATTCAAAATATATTTTTGAAAGGAAAATTAAAATCTGTTGTAAGCAGAAAATATTTTTGTAGTCATTTGATGAAATAAGAGGGAAAACAGCAGAACTACATTGAAGAAGAGAAAAAAAAAATAAAAAAGATCTTAAACAAAGTAGTAATTGCTATTCACAAAATGAAACTGATATTTTTGGGGTTGGAACATCATAGTTTCACAATAAAGTTTCAAGCTTTTCAAAACATTTCCTTTCTTGCAATTATGAAAAGAATGTTGAACAAAAACAAAAATAATATACAGGTATAATGTAATTTATTTGTCTCAGGATTTGGAAAAAAAAATAAAAGTGATCATGTTTCTCAGATGATGAGGAATTTAATCTGCTATTCCCCTGGAATCCAGAAGAGAGAAAAAGCTGTACTTGAAGTCTTTTTGTAGATTCATCATTAACTCTAGCATTTTTGGAATCATTAAAGATTGTGATAAGGTTCTTTCAACACTAGAAGTAAGTATTTAGTATTATTAATACACTGGATAAGGTGAAGAAGAATGGACATCAATCATTTGTACTTGCTGAAATATGGAAGTATTTTCCAATCCTATGCTTTGTGAATATGCTAAACAGTAAATTTGCCCCACTTTGCTCTTTTGAGAGCATACAAAATGTGTGTATACCACCACACGCTTCTTATCCATCTAAAACTTCTACCATTATCATAGTGTATAGCTGTGCTATGATTCTGCTTATTCGTACAGAAGACATATGAAAGACAGAGAATTTGTTATTCCCAGAAGTAAGAAGAAAATGTGCAGAGAGGCACAGACAGCTGAATTGACCTACCCAGTGCCACAAAATTCAGTGTTGGAACCCGAAGTTAAATATCCAACTGAAAAGACTCCAGACAAAAATCCTAGACAAGACATTTATATAAATGGCAGAATTTTACACTAATGCATTTGAAGTTGAAAGATGGATATAAGAAGATCAGCAAGAAAGGAACAGCAAGCACAGAAGAGGAGAGAGAGTGTATCAAGTATCTTTGCAGTAAGCAGTAAGAGGTGGTGGTGACATGTTTGGAAGATCGGGTAGAAAGTAACGAAATCAGGCAGCTGAAAAAAAGGAACATGAAGATCACAGAGATACTGGGAAAGAGGAAGATTATCAGCTAAAGGAGGAAAGAAAGATTTGGATCTTGAGATCAGGAAAGAGTGAAGAGGTTGGAGGAAAAAGGGTCATGAAACAGAGTCAAATAAATTGGGAAAACATTCTTTACTCAGTGGATTCTGTATCAGGCCAAACTAGAAAGAATAAAGCAGACATTAAAAGAAAATAAGGAGAAAAAATATAGCTGGGAAAAAAAAATAAAAAATGTTAATTTAAATTATAGTAGATGAAAAAAACTGATAATTTATGCCTAAATATCAAAAACTCTTAGAAAATAGTTATAGTAGATATGAATTTGTGCAGAAAAACAGATTTCAAGTTAATAAAGCAATAATTTTCTATTTGTATGTTAAAATGTAAGCAGCTTTCAAACACAAAAAGATAAATTAATTAAATTAGGTCTTTACACACTGTGTATGACCCACGTAGTTTATTGGTAATAGAAATTAAATTAACTAAAGTTTGGCTATCAGAAATGTCAGATCATTTTATATATATATATACATATACATATTAAAAAATATCATCACCACCAACAACAAAAACTCTCAATAAACCTTAGGGATTTAGTAACCTGTTTTTATGGATTCTCTTTGTAAGCACTAAAAAAAAGACGGATTCTAAAGTCACAGGAAACATTAAAACCAAGGAGGAAAAAAAAAAAAAAAAAAGGGGAGGGGGGGCTACTACTTCTGTTTCTAATACCCACCCACAGAGAATATCACCACATTAATCACTTCTGTTGAACAACGTTTCTTACTTGTACATCAGGATGTATTTGGGTTGTCTTGTATGACAATGCTTTTTGTCGTCATTTGTTCATTTTGCTTTGTTTCTCATTTTTCAAACTTTGGTGTCAATATATGAAATGTAGCAGCATTTCCTTGATGTTTGTGATAGTGTGGAGTTGCTGTTACTCCACATAAATTTGTGAAGTGATTGAAGAGACCATGTAATGCTGTATGCTTGTTGTAATGGATAAAAATAATTCTCACCTAGAAGAAAAACAATTGAATCACAATACTTCATTGAGGTGAAAGGAGGCTAGCATTTCCATAACGGGAGGAAAAAGCACAACAGCTCAACTTTCGTAGAAGATTTGAGTAATGCAATTCACATGAAAACACAAACTGTTCCTGTTGAGAAAAAACATACTAGTTGAAGTCCTCTGATCTGCATAATAGCAGGAGTTTTCCATTTCTGTGTATCTAACTACCACTGTTTTATTGTTTAAATTCAAAGAGAATATAGGAACTACCGGATAAAATCTTACAGCTATTTCTTTCCTATCTTATTAAATTTGGGTACAAGACTTACATATAAAACTTTTTTTTTTTTTTTGCTACCTTGCATAATTTGCACACTATATGACAGCTATCATCAATTTTCTTTACCTATGTATTTACTGAGATTTGTCATTAAAACAGAGTAGCAAATTGTCAGGGCACCACTCTGTGTGGTCTGGGACCGCCAGGACTCTCCATGCTCATAGCAGGTCCTGGCAGGCAGGGCCTTTCCCACCACCCCATGAGGAGCAGAACAGCTGGGGGAACTGGTGCAGCCCCAGTTCCAGCACTGGGCTCCTCCCTGGGGATGAGACTGGGTCAGGCCATGGGTCTGTAGGTGAGCCTGTCTGGGCTAGGGCCATAGCCAGGAAGGGCAGGGCTGTGTGGAGCCCAGCCCTGCTGCAGCCTGCTGGTGCAAGGGCTGATGGCCCAAGAGATGGTGTGTGGTTCTGAGCAGGTGCATTATGGCCTGTGAGTGTCCTCAGGACCCATATAATGTCTTTTCTCAGGGAACTGTTCATTGCACATAATTTAATTAAAATGGCTATTTATCTATTTGTTTGTTTGTTTGTTTTTCCTAGCTCTCAGAGGACAGGTATTCAGATCCCTCTCATTTATGCTCTGTCATGTCTTCAGCACTGGCAGGAGGAGGCAGCAAAGAAGATGGGGAGAAGTTAGTAGCCCTTATCAGTGGCTTTGCTGCATCAGTCTTGCCTGTTACAAAGCTTTCAACCACTGTCATCTGTCCACGTTTATATATTCACTATCTCTGTGATACTGATGGTGATGAGACTGTTACAACACATGGGTGATTTGTGACCCACATCATCAAGAACTGCAATCCCACATCTTCATAACTCTGCACCAAGATAGAGGATCCCAATTGCTTTTATGAAATGTTAATCATATTGTTGGTTAGGACCTGACTGCTTAGAAGTCACAAAATAACTCCTGATCTATTCCAGAATATCATAAATGTAAAGAAAATCTGTGCCCTGATGATGGGACCTCGTAATGTCCATCACTGTACTCTATTCGTTTTTGATCTTTTTTCTCATAAGGGAAGTACATTAGACTCATTGCCTTAAAACCTACAGCCCTCACTTGGCTCCGTATGGTGATACCTTTTTTACACCTTAAAACATTTCCCACAGCCCAGTCTCAGTCCACAACCATACCCAGTTGTATTTTACAACAAGACTTTATTTTTTCTGTTTATTCCTCTTCTGGTTAACAGTCAAGATTCTTTCATTGTCATCTGTTTTGCTGAAACACAAATTTACAAATGAGAGTGTTTAGAGAGTGTATTTTAGTATAAACTATTATGATGAAATGCATATAATGGCAGACCTCAAGCTGCAAGGATTTGCAATCTTTTTGTTTGTTTTTACATCAGGAGAATACAGGATTTAAAACAACAACATCAACAAAATAATGTTTCCAAATTTCTTTTAGACAAACAAAAGCCTAAGTAGGGTAGCCATATATCACACAATATAATCTACATGAAAACTCACTTCCTGACAACTTTAGAAACTGCTAGTCACCACCTAACATGTATACTGCAACTCATTGAAATGAATGCAGTGTCATATTTTCTTCAACAATAATTTGCATAAGGTGACAGTGAAGTAAAGCTTACTGCTATAGCAATACATTCATTTCAGTCAGTGTTGGCACCAGGAAGTAACATGCAAAACCTTGCTCATGAAAATGATACTTACTGGTGACAAACGTAAAGAAAGGTTTTGTTTGTTTGTTTGTTTTTAAATTGGAGTGGATTGTCAAACCCTTTGAAATGGCACCCTCCACATATGCAACGAAATTGGTGTTTCAATCATGCAGCTGTTGGAGTGATGTTATTTTACAATTCCAATATGCAACCATCAGGTCCAGGAGCACTCCCAAGTTTTTTGTGTTGAAAGCCACCACTGTGCACGGCCTGACTCTACACAGGGGACAGGCATCAGCACAAACCATCCTCCTGCATTTTTGTTGCCAGAGATATTTAATCATACATGCATATATTTAGGATGTGGCAAGGCACAGAATGTAAATTTGTATATGGCCACAATGATTAACTTATGACCAATTTGGAGTCTTGGCAATATGAGAAAATGTTCTCATTAGCTGCAGTAGGAATCACACTTACTAGCCCAGATGTTCTATAGTCATCTCACTCAGGATGAACAGCTCCCACCAGTGTCATTGCATATTTTGAAAACCTAAGAGGTATGCAAAAACCTTTTAATTGATATGTGAACAAAAAATTTTTATTTCTAAGCATTTGAATGTTAATTCTCAAATGCTATCTTCCCATAATCTTCCTACTGTGAATTGTATTTTTCTCAAATAAAAATAACTCCATTTCACCCACTGAACTGACATTACAATTTTAATTCAGCTTTCTCTTTAAATAAATACATATGTCTCCACTATCAAAGAGCCTTTTCATTTACATAATTAATTTGATTTGGAAATGTCAATAAAGTCAGAGAAACATGCTCAGTGATTTTAACCTAAGTATAGCCATTCTCATTGTTGGTCTCTGTTTTTTTTTTAAATATGCAACACTGGAGTTTCATTCAAGCCTTTCTGAACTCAAATTAAATGCAGGCATTGAATTCTCAGATCAGGTGTCAACTCTCTTACAGCAGGGAGCAGGACTACAACCTTGTTTTGGCAGAGAAAATGCCTTTGAAGGGTCTGTTGATACATGTTGCTCAGAGGAATTATTTACCAACGAAAGAAAATATGGTGTGACAATATGGCCATAATCAAGTTTGGATATAGAGTTTCCATGTTTTTACCTCCAGAAGTTAGAAGGTATATTTTACTGAGAATAGGCTAAAGATCTGAAAAAGCAAAAAAAAAAAAATAAAAAATATTTTACTTAAACAAATAAACAAGAAAGACAAATAAAAACAAAACAAAACAAAATAAAACAACAACAACAAAAAGAAGGGTAAAGGGAGACAAAAGGAAGGCAATCCTGTTTCCCTTAATCTGTGTAATAAGGCTTTTAAAGCTTTCTTTTGCAAAGCAAACTTCATTCACATCAAGATCCCAATTATTCATGCTGAAGTCAAGGGAACATTCCAAGCTTTGATTCAATGAAATGTTTAATTTCATGTATACACTTATATTAGTACTTGGTCAGAGAAAGAGACAGAGATAAGTCAAAGTCAATGTACTATCCATTTAAACCCTGGTGACTACAGTGAGACATTAGTTTGCAATGAAATTGTTATTTTTTGGAACTCATGTAATACTTTGGGTAAAGCAGTGTAACCCCTTTGTGACAGCTTATACTACTTGGAAATGTAGCCCATATTCCTAACAGTACTCAGAATAACTGAAGTTAACAGAATATGCTAACACACATCAATTTAAGTTGCTTGAAATGAGGCATATAACTAAGTACTCTGCTCACTCCTAGAGACTCGTTCATCATTAGAAAGATAAGCTGTCCTTATAGATGGTATAGATTCTTCATAGATTTTAAAATTAGATTTCACAAACCACAGTCTGAAATGTATACGACTATGTATTTTTTTTTTTTTTTTTTGTGGATTGAAAATAGAGGATGTGTTATTTTGCAGAAGCAATGCATTCTCCATCTTTAGTTACTTTTCAGAGAATGTATTTATTATTGCTGGATTTACCAACCTCCACTTTATATTTTTCAAAATCCTTTCCTTTCCTTTTTCATTTTGATGTTTAATACTTGATAGATAGAGATGTCACTCACATGTGAACGGACTCCTTGTGGAATAAATTATGTGGATTCCCAAAAGACAATTTACCTTTATCTAACTGTTATGGCCCTGAGTGCATTAACTGGCCTTAACTGACATTACCAGCCTTGCCTGGGTACCCCACCCCTGAACATTCTGTCCTATTTTTCCTGGGAGTACCATGTAAGCCCTGGCTTGGGCATTCAGTCCTGGCCCATGTTAAGCTACAGGTGAGGTGTGCCTGAGCCCAGCCCTATGCTCTAGGACACTGTGCTTCCTGGCAGGACCTGTGTCCTGAATCTGTTCTTGTAGGTAATCTCGTGCTTACTGATTATTGTCATTATCATCATTATCGTAATTATCATCCTGCCCCCTGCACTCTCCTCTCCTCCCCCACCCTGCTCCTGCCTGGGCCCTGGTGATGGGTCCCAATGACTTTCTACGTCTAGGATTGTCTAGGACTTTTGGTAGATCCTGTCAATGCCAGCACACAGGCCCTACTCATATCCTGTAGAATGGTAGTCTATTGGTGAAGACACTACCCCGCTTGGGCCACGGGCACCCTTGGCTCATGGCCCATTCTCTCCTATAGAGCACCCCTGCAGGTGCTTCTCCCTGTCATTAAGTTTCTCATGACTATCAAAACAACTGACCGAACAATTTCCAAAATAGTTTTCTGTCTGGTTCACCAAAATACATGTTTTCTTTTGGAACAAGCTGTTTCCTCTGCATTTTTGATGGAAACCAGACAGACAGAAAGGTTTCCCTCCTACAGCTTGCATGCCAGCTGGCATCATGGTGGGTGAATGGTCAACCTGTCCACCTCACTGGACTTGCCAGTTTTCAGGGCTATTCAATTACCCCTTTTCCCACCTGTCAGGCTTCTCCAGTTGCCTGGCTTCCTGGTTATCTTTCTACCTGGGTTGCCAACTCTGTACAAAATTATTGAAACATGCTCAGTGCAGTCTCAAAAGAATCATTAGGCTTTGTGCAGTAGAGTTTTGCAGTAAAGCAAAGTTTCTTTTTTTTTCCAGAAAGAAAATAAGTAAATAAATAAATAATAGCAAATTGTCAACAGAACAAAGATTGCACTTCCATTACCTCTTTAGTGTTCACTGTTTCTCTGTACAAAGAGAAAGAACTACCATGGTAACATTGCTTGTATTAGCAAATCTAAAGGTCTGCAGCCATTCTTCTTTCACTTAGTCTATTAAATCTTCAGTCACTTCAAAAGCTTCAGAAAGTCACTCTGAAATGTTAAAAAGTCCAGGACAATCTCTTCTAGGCTGCAGCATTATCTTCAAGTGAAAGTTGGAATACATTTAGAAATGTATTTATGTATGTAGATTCCTACCTGGGAGCACTAGAAAATTAGGAGACTGGATTTATTTGCTGAGTGTTATATATATAGTTATATACATATGCTACATATATAAATATATAGACTTTATAGTTATATATATACATGTTATAAAAATAAATAAATATATATCTATGAGTTTCTTGCAGGAATACACACTGTGTAAGCCTGTAGTTCCTCTTCAGTAGTCCTAACAAAAGATATGAAATAGAAGAGAATTCAGAAGACATGGAATAACTGTAGTGAGATTGTACAAGACTGTAAACTCAACATAGACTACTAGTTCAGACTTAACTAGGGGATTTTCTGCATTATGAGTGCAATCTTCATAAAATCACAGAATCACAGAATCACAGAATCACGGAATCACAGAATCACAGAATGGAAGGGACATTCAAGATCATCTAGTTCCAACCTCTCTGCCATGGCAAGGGATGCCACCCACTGGATCAGGTTGCCCACAGCCTCATCTAACCTGGCCTTGAACACTGCCAGGGATGGGGCACCCACAGCTTCTCTGGGCAACATGTTCCAGTGCCTCACCACCCTCTGAGTGAAGAACTTCCTCCTAACTGCTAATCAAAATCCCACTCTTTTAATTTAAAACCATTCCCCCTTGTCCTGCCATTATCTGCCTGAGTAAAAAGCCGTTCTCCATCTTTTTTATAAGTCCCCTTTAAGTACTGGAAGGTTTGCAATATCATCCCAGAGTCTTCTCTTGTGTAGGCTGAGCAGCCCCAGTTCTCTCAGCCTTTCTTTGTAGGAGAGGTGCTCCAGCCCCTTGATCATCTTTGCAGCCCTCCTCTGGACCCATTCTAACAGAGCAGCATCTTTCTTGTGCTGGGGGCCCCAGACATGGATGCAGACCTCCAAGTGGGGCCTCACAAGGGCAGAGTAGAGGGGACAATCATCTCCCTCCACCTGCTGGCCACTCCTCTGTTGATGCAGCCCAGGATATAGATGGCCTTCTGGGCTGCAAGCACACACCGGCTGCTCATGTCGAGCTTTTCATCCACCAGAAACCCCAAGTCCTTCTCTGCAGGGCTGCCTTCAATGAGTTCTTCTCCCAGTCTGTACTCATGTCTGAGGTTGCCCTGACCCCGGTGCAGCACCTTGCACTTGCACTTGTTTAACCTCATGAGAATCACATGGGTCCACTTCTCAAGCTTGCCCAGGTCCCTTTGGATGACATCCATTCCTTCTGTTGTATCGACTGCACCACTCAGCTTGGTGTCATCTGCAAACTTGTTGAGGGTTCAGTTGATCCCACTGTCTATATCATTGATAAAGATGTTAAACAGTACCAGAACCAGAACAGACCCTTGAGGGACACCACTTATCACCGGCCTCCACCTGGACATAGAACCATTGACCACCAACCACTCTCTGGGTGCGACCTTCAAGCCAATTCCTTATCCACTGAATAGCCCGCCCATCAAGTCCATATCTATCCAATCTGGAGATCAGAATGTCATGTGAGAATGTGTCAAAGTTCTCTCAGAAGTCCAAGTAAATGCCATTGGTTGGATTTCCCTTTTCAAATGATGCCGTGACTCCATCACAGAAGGCCACCAGATTGGTCAAGCACGATTTGCCCTTGGTGAAGCCATGCTGGCTGTCTTTGATCAACTCTTTGTCTTGCATATGTCTTCACATTGCTTCCAGGAGGATCCGCTCCATGATCTTCCCAGACACAGAGGTTCAGCTCACTGGTCTGTAGTTTCCTGGATCAACTTTTCTATCCTTTTTTAAAATGTGAGTGATGTTTTCCTTTTTCTAATTACCAAGGACTTCACCTGGCTGCCAGGACTTCTCAAATATGATGGAAAGAGGCTTGGCAACTACATCAGCCAGGTCCCTCAGGACCCTAAGCTGCATGTCATCAGGCCCCACACACTTGTACTTGTTCAGTTTCATCAAGTGGTCTCAAACCTGCTGTTCACTTGCAGTGTGAATTACTTTGCTCCCCCATCCCTCATCCGTGGGTTCAGGGAAATGAGAGACATTGTAAACCTGACTGCCAGTGAAGACTGAGGCAAAGAAGTTGATTACCTCAGCTTTCTCCATGTCTGCTGTTACCAGTTCACCCTTCTCATCCATCAGAGGGGGTACACTCTCCTTGGCCTTTTTTTTTTTTTTCAGAACAATGTACGTAATATAATCCCTTCTCATTATTCCTTGCATCCTTTGCCAAGCTTAGTTCCATCTGGGCCTTGGCTTCCCTGATCCCATCCCTGCATGTCCCTGCTTCCACTACCTGTTCATTTCCTTCATGTGCTTCAGTTTGATCAGCAGGTCTTTGCTCAGCCATCCCAGTTTCCTGCCCTCGCTGGCTACTTTCTTGTACAGGTGGATGGAGAGTTCTTGTGCTCTAAGGAAAACATTCTTTAAGAGTTGTCCTTAAGGACAGAGTTCCAGGGAATCTTGTTGACTAAATCTTTAAATAGATTGAAGTTCACTCTTTAGAAGCTCAGGGTCCTAACTTTGCTCTTTATCAGGACCATATTCCTTGAGATCACAGACTCAACTAGGGAATGGTCACTGCAGCCCAGACTGCCTCCAGTCTTGACCTCTTTAATGAGTTCATCCACATTGATGAGTACCAGGTCCAGTGATGCTTCTCCTCTGGTTGGCTTGTCTAATGCCCAGATGAGGAAGTTACCCTCAACACTCTTCAGGAATCTCCTGGATTGCTTACAGACTGCTGTGTAGCTTTCCTAGCAGATATCTGTGTGGTTGAAGTCCCCCATCAGAATGAGAGCATGCAAGTGTGATGCTTCTTGTAGTTGAAGCAAGAATGCCTCATCCACAGGTTCCCCTTGATCAGGTGGCCTGTAGTAGTCCCTGACCACAAGGTGTCCTTTATTGTTAAGGTCCTTAACTTTCACCCACAAGCTCTCAACCTGTTCATGGTTGTTTCTCAGAGGCAACTCTTTGCAAACAATGCCTTCACTAATGTAGAGGGTAACACCCCCTCCCCTTCTCCCCTGTCTGTGTCTTTTGAAGTGCTGGTAGCCCTCTGTTCCAGTGTCCCAGTTATGTGATCCATCCCAACACATTTCCGTGATAGTAATCAGGTCATATTTGTCTAATTACACTATGTTTTCTAACTCCTGCTTGGTTCCTGTGATGCATGGGTTCATGTAGAGGCACTTCAGCTGGGCTATTGATCACATCACATTTCCAGAAGAACCCTTCCTGATTGCTTTGGGACTGTTGACAGGTACTGTGTCCTGTTCACTCCTTCTTCTTGAGTCCCAGTCACCAACGGGAAGGACAGAGAACATTACCTGTGTTCCCAATCCCTTCAACATCTTTCTAAGGGACATAAAATCCCTTTGATATTTCAGTGTATCTTTGTTGCAGTAACGTTTGATCCCACATGAAAGATTAGGAAGGGATGGTAGTCTTTGGGACCTGCCAGACTTGCTAAGCTCTTCATAATATCATGAATACGGGCTCCAGGCTGGCAGCAAAACTCTGAGGAGAGAGTATCTGGATGGACTCAGTGCCTCTCAGAGAGGAGTCTCCATACTGTCTTAAAGCCTAATGTTAGAAGTAGAATAGTTGCCAAAGGATGAAGACCTAAGATAAAAAGACCTCAAAAGAGGGCAAAGTAATGACTTTTCCTAAAAAACTGGGACTGGGCATCCAGACATCCTAGTGGAGGCAGTGGAAGCACCTGAATTATCTCTCAAACCCATCTTTTTTTTGAAATCTTAGTGAGTAAAGGCAATGAAGGAATGGATATCTGAATAATCATTATTATCATTAAATTATATAATTTATTGCTATTATTATTACACCACAGAGGTACATATCTGCACACACAGATTTCTAGATATTCACCTTTCACATAGACATGACGGGGCCTCATCTGAACTCTAAGATGACCAAAACTAATTTAACAGTGCTACTGTGGTACCGACCAGATTTAAATTTGTTCTGTTGTGAAGAAACACAGCAGAACTACCAAAGACACAACTTGATCAGAGTAAATATTACAACTGAGAACATCCTAGCAGCAGAATTAAGGGCAGATTCAAGACCCACTTAGAAAGAGAAAGGACAACCATTTCCTTATATAATAATGCAGATTTTCTCTATTAGTAGCTTTTATGTTCATTTGCTTTTACTTTTTGCTGTTTCTCTTGCTTAAGACAAAGTATAGCTGAAAATAAAAGGAACTATTATGGGTATTTTTTGCTAAAATTTCAAGAAAAGTTCTTCATTATTCCAGAATGTTACCTACCATCTGTGATCAGTTTTATTTGATGTAATGGTGGATGAATTATCTCTATGTAGCTACATATTCTTCAGTATTTAGAGCACTTAAGAGACATCTCAAATTTCATATAAGCTATATTTTGAGTACTAATGAGAAGTATGAATCAGTCATAATCATAAGGGTTTTCCAGAGTAGGCTAAATTGGTTTTATAGTAGTATTTGATAAGCTAAACTTGCAGAAGTGTTATCCTTGGGTTCTTTCTCCACAGAATAAAAATATTGAGGTAAAAAATATTTGATAAGTGCATCAAACTGTAATGACACAGTTGACTATGAGCAGTAAAGCTTTACAAATATTACAAAAATAATAAAAACAAAAAGAATTGCAAGAGCAATATAAACACCATCAAAGACATTCAATATGCTACAAGATTAACCAGAAAGCTATCCTTGTAAATTTCACAGAACCAGATTATTTATATCCTACAATACTTAAATATGGCTGCAATTTCCTTGGAAGTTGGTGGAGGGATTTGAAGCTACTGCTGTTTCACAGCAGAAGACAAACATTGAAAAAGATGTTAGCAACTAGAAAGAGTGGAAAATCATAGCACTGTTAACACTCTTACACTAGTATCTTTATTAACATAGGTCTTGGATTTTATTCAGCTATGCTTTGCATCTGAAGTACTTCTGTTATTTTAAAGTATAGGCATGTCTATTTGAGGAGCAAAATTCTAACATCTGCAGTATTCTGTCTTACAGTATAAATGGATTTAAGAAAAGTTTATACTATTATAGCAGCTTTGATCTACCTGTGAAAAAAATATTTTTTAATCAATACTATAAAAAAATGTCATGGTCACTATGTTTTTATAAATACTGCAACATTAAAATTGCTAAAACATAATCTGTTTCATGCTACTTGTTTAAACTCTTGTCAGTGAGGATCCTGCTGATTCAACAAACATAGAGCATGATACAGCCAACCAATAACTAAAATGCCTTTAATTAGACATCTGGGACAAGGTTTAGGCTTTGATCTTCTTAAGATCTCCACTTTCTACAGCAGCAGCTGAAATGTAGCTGAGGCTACATCTGCATTAGCAATCCATGCAGATCAGAAGGAGTGGATCTGCAGAATAGACTTGGTGCCATCATATACATACTGCAGTTTTTCTTTGTTTTAATTCCAGGCTAGACTCATGAATAGAATGTATTTGCAACTGCAGTGTCTCTAGGTGTATCTCTGGAGTTACTATTTTTGCCTTCAAGATGTTTCTCACCATAGTTCACATACTCTGGTGTAAATTAAAATCGTATTAGGTAAATACATTCTCTTCAAAAGTGATGTCCTGACAACATCACAGTGCTAATAAGATGGCAGCCCAAGTTCACGTGCCTCAAAAAGCAGATCTTGGAACACAGAGCTGAACTGCACCCTGTGTTCAGTTCACTTTCCTACAAATAAACAATGAGGGACAACTCCAGAGGTTTTTAGAGGTCTGTTTGGTCTTCCACTGCTGTTGCAAAATTTCCCAGGCCTTCTTTAGCCCTTTTCATTGTCTCTCAGAACCCATGTGGTTCTTTCAGGTACTCTTAGACATCTCACTGAGATACATAATAATTTAATAACAATTACTGAATAAAACCATGGGTACTTTTAAGTAGGGAAGTAAGACAGAGAGCAATTGTGTCCAGCTCACTCCTTTAATAACTTCCTGCTTTCTAGTATTTTAGTGGCCTGGCTGTGTGGAAATGAAGTGTTCCTTTATGACACTGCTACCAGTTACTACAATAATCTGCAGTTCTTTACTAACATGGAAGAAAGGACTGCAAAGACCCCTGACAAAATACCACTGAGTAACAAAGAAAATAAAGATGTTTACTGATTTTTCTTAATCAGCAAAAGACTCAATATTCTCAATATAGTTTATTTTCTTATTCGACAGCATGTATTGGGATAGTAATGAAGGTCTGGCACAAGGTTCAGACTGTACTTGAATTGATTGGGACTTATCTCAATGGATGATAGAATCAAAAAGTTTTAGATTAAAAGAGAAAAACTATATATCTTATTGAAGGAAAAATAAGACTAAATGTAAACTAAACTAAACTAAACTAAAATGCCTCCATCAAATCCCAATAGGTACCCTTTGCAACTAAGCCCTCTGTACAGATTTAATAACACAACCACCCTGACTTCAGCACTAAACAAATCCCATAAAATATATGATTTTGTTGCTGTTGCTATTTTAATCATTGCTCAGATATGGTTTTCAATTTAATATATTAATGAATATAACCTACATACAAAAAAAAAAAACATACACTTGTTTTTTTGTAATCAAGAACGGAACGTATACTCTATCTCAGGATTTACAAACCAGTTAAACAAAGGAAGAAAAAAATAAATAAATAAGGATTCTATGTTGCAAAGGACAGAATAAATCTCAATCAGGACAAAGTAATGAGTGGAATTGCAATTTTCTTGTACTCATCTCTAGCAAGTGAGAGAAAGATGCCTACTGAGAATATAAATAAGGCAAATCAAATACCTCAAGATGTATCTGAAGAAGTTTTTGTCTTATCAGATAATGAACTTGGGGCTTGTGATGAGAATGTTAATGAATTCATTTGTAATCTGGATAGCAATAATAAAGATAAAATGACTCTGCTGGAAAGATTTATCTTATCCTTTGTTAAAGGTTAGTCAGAATTTAAAGTGATGGGGAAAAAAAAAAGAAAAAAAAGAAAACCAATGTAATGAAAAGTCAGATACGACTTAATAACAGAAACACATGACTTGCTTTCAAAGCAAATTTTGATAATACCAAGATGCTAAGAAATTAATATAAGAAGGTAACTATTTGAACTCAAACTTACTTCCCCAACTCAAATATAATGTAATGCATTAGAATGTGATACTAGTCTCTTTTGCAAGTATAATCATATGCACAAGCATACATACAACCTCAGGTTTTATGTACAAGACAACTATATGTATCTATTGTTTCTGTCCAATCTTTAGACAGTCACCTTTGATTTTGAACTAACTTATCACACCCATTCTTTCCCCATTTCCTACACCTAAGAAAGAGCATTTCCTAACTGTTTATATGTAAATTATTAATTTTATCAAGTCTCAGATCACTTTACTTTTGACTATGGTGACCTCTTCAATTGCTTCATGATAGTGATTAAGAATACTACAATATAATCACTTTCCTAGGCTAAAATAACCTATTTACTCTCTGGCAGTCTTTCTAATGACTCATCCATCTTCTCCACTACATAAGCAGCCTTGTTTAATGGATGACATCCTACCCAACTGCTCCTTCACTTCCCTTCCACAGAAGGGAAGGGGGAGAAAATGGGATGAAAAATCTTTTGGGTTGACATAAACACAGGGAGATTGCTTACTAGTAATTGTCACAGGCAAAAGGAAAAAAGGTTGTAAATGGGGAAAAATAATTTAATTTATTGACAAATACAATAGGTTTGGATGATAAGAAACAAAGACAAATATTAAAACATTACCTTTCCCAAGGTGCTACCAACTTGCCTGATGAGCTTATCTTCGTCCTGAGCTCTGTCTGCTGTACAGACAGTTGTGATTGACCCATGGCAAACTCTAACCTTCCCAGAAATCACTCCTGCAGCTCTCTCACTATGAAAACCTTGCCTCTTACACCCATTACAAGTGCACATCTTGCCTTTCAAAAATCTTTTCAGTCTGTTGCAGTTATTTTAGCCTGCTGGGCAGCTACACTCCACCACCTCTTTCTCACTCCCTCTCCTCAAAAGAAGATGAGGAGAAGAAACTGTGATGGGAAGAAAAAGGCTTGTAGGTTGAGATAATTTAATTAAAGGGAAAAGGGGGGGCGGGGGGGGGGGTGGGGGGGGGAAGTGGACTTAAAAAAAAAAAAAAAATTCCCTGCAGGAACAAAGAGGAAAAATATATTCATTACTTCCCATTAACAAGAGACAAGAGATGTTCAGCCACTTACTGGGAAGCAGAGCCTCAAGACATGTAGCAGTTGTTTGGGAGAACAGATATCTTTAAAATGAGAGGCCTCCTTCCCCCTCTCCTTCCCCCTGCCAAGCTGATTGTGACATCATATGGTATGATGTCCTTTTGTTCAGTTTAGGTCAGCTGCCTTGGTGACTTCCCCTCCTCACTTCTTGCCCACCCTCAGACTACTGGTTTTAGAGGGGTTGGAGGAAGTCTTGATGCTGTGCCAGCACTGCTTAGCAACACTGATGTTATATCAGGACTGTTCTAGCTACAAGTGAGCACAGTACTATATGGGCTGCTGCAGGGAAAGTTAACTCCTTCCCAGCCAGACCCAGTACATCTGTTATCTCCCTGTTTAGACTCTCTCATTCAAAGCTAAAAGACTAACTGTTACTAGCATTAGGTTTGTGTAATCAACCTCTTTTTCTAATGGGATTTTTTTTTTTTTTCAAGCAGTTTTTCCTCTGTGGAATTAAATTTCACTTTGAAGTTTCCCAAAGTGATACTGTAATACTACTTTATGATGCATGTAAAACTTCCTTTAGCATTGACATCCTCCAGAAAGTCACCAGAGTCCAACTTCTGGTACCTTGAAACCAACATTATCTTGTGGTTTCCACTCCCAACATCATCTCATATTTCTTCACCTTCCCAGCCTTGTTAAGAAACCCTCTGAGTCTTCATCCTGTACTTGGACCTTGGATAGCATTCAGCTCTTTATAGTTACTTGTCTGTGATTGGGTTGCATTAAGCATTAGGTTAATGCTACTGTCACCTAACTATAACCTTACTGTAACCTAACTTGTAAGCAACCTTTCAGACACTGGGCTTATTTACATGCTTAAAATTAATCATATGTGAAAGTGAATAGGGGGTTGAGTCCTCATATAGTGTGTATTAAACCTATATAAACTGTTGTGGTGTTTCTTTTTTAAGTAAGCAGGGAGTCAACGTCCAAGTCCACAATCCTTTTAATAACATTTTCTGAGTAATATGTTTAAAAAGTAAAATTACAGATCTTTCCTTGATTTTCTTTAATACACGGTTTGGCCCTCATTGTACTGAAAGACCTTGAAAATATTTTTGAAGAGTAACCAAATAACAAAGTCTTATGAGGTGAATTTTTCCTTGTGTTAATTGCAACCTAAATTTTATGCAGCAAAATGGCAGCTGCCTGGCAGCAAGAAGTACTATCTCATCTCTTTCAGTGTAAGACAATGAAAAAAAAAAAAAAAAAAAAAAAGTAATCATAATAGATTAAATTTAGAAAAAAAAAAAAAAGAAAAAAAGAAAAACATAAACAATAAACTCCTGTAATTAGTGCACTGGGATGTAAATAAATGACTTTAAGTATATTTCATTTAACCTCTGTATTATTCAACATAATAATGAGTTACATTTATAAAGAGACATGTCCTGTTAAATGACAATAAACTGTCCAATTTATAATAAATTAAAAAGTTCAGATGTGCTATCCTGCTTGATATTGATTACCTGAAAATAAATAAATAAATAAATAAATAAATAAATAAATAAAATCCTGATATTGGGTGATATTGGATTACGTGTTGGTAGGTGTCTGAATTGTTTTACATTGTCAAAGTAATTTTGATTTAAAGTACATGAAGGCATATATTTACCCATTTCTATTTATATGGCAATAAACTTTAGCTTAACTGTATTAACAAAGTGTTTAGAATCAGGCAAGATAAAATGGGTCTTTTCAAAAACAGTTTTTTAAGCAAGGGCAGGGGGTTGTTCCTGGACTAGGTCATGAGTGTACCCAGCAAAATGCACTACAGTGAAACAAGACATGGAAGAGGAAGAGGAAGAAGAAGAGGAGGAGGAAGAGGAAGAGGAAAAAAAGAAAAAAAGAAAAAAAAAATAAGAGAGAGAGAAAGAAAGGAGAAGGAGAAGGAGAAGGAGAAGGAGAAGGAGAAGGAGAAGGAGAAGGAGAAGGAGAAGGAGAAGGAGAAGGAGAAGGAGAAGGAGAAGGAGAAGGAGAAGGAGAAGGAGAAGAAGGAGAAGGAGAAGAAGGAGAAGGAGAAGGAGAAGAGAGGAAGTTATCAAAAGGAAAACTCTCCAAGTCATCTGCTAATAAAAGAAGCAATGAGAGTCTCCCCATGTCATCATCCTCATTTGTACATATTCAGGGGAGCACCTTCTGCACTGGAGAATATTTTTCCCCAGCGACAGTACAGTTCTGTACAGACTGATTCTTCTCCCTATTGGTGGCTCTTATTTAGTACTGCAACAGTGCTTATGAGAGCACACTTTTATCAGGCACAGATGTTGTACACAGTAATTGGCTGTTAAGCTGTCTGCACGTGCTTTATCAGTAAATGCTTATGACTACATAAATTACTGTTATCTACTAGGGTTATCTTTATTTGTTCCCTAACATAAAATTAGAAAATAAAAACTATGAAACACGGGCTGGAAAGGGACAATTCTTATGACAATGTCAATGACTTCCTACAAAGTCCATTTTTACAGATGCGGTAACATTTCCTGAATCTGTAAGTGTGAGGCTACAAGGATAAAATCACTTTGGGATAAAGACAAAGGTAGTGCCATAGCAGTCTGGGGTTGTGCAAGTGGCAGGATAGATACAGAGAGAAAGGCATATGGTGGTATTACGAGCGAGAGACTGCAAACTTACAAATGTAAGACTGTTATCTCTGTATGGGTTAAAGTGTTGTGCAACACTAACACTAGTGTGTGCTGGATATAGGATTCTGTCATTCCCTTCCTCTTTCCCATAAAGCTTGCTGCTGTAGCCCTGCACATAAAAAGACAGAGTCCATCAGCCATCCCATTTGCCAGGTCACTTAAAAAGTATTTCTTTCACCATCTTTTCTTTCCTGAATAGGTACACCTTTTGAAACAGGTACACTTTTTTTTTTTTTCTGGGGGGGGGGGGGGGCAACAAACAGCAAACTACAGTCATAGCTGTGACTGGAGCTTAGACAATAACTCCAATGTGCCACTTCATTTACAGCTGAAACAGATACCTTCACAGCTCAGGGATTAACTCAGAAGACAACAGGGCTACATGATGCTGACTGTTTGGACAGGAATTTATTTTCATCTTTATAATATGGCTGATGCCTTCCTTGCTACACCACTGAATTAGATTCTCTAAGTGGATCCCTTTGGAGCATAAAAAATCATTCAAGTACTACTCTGAAATTAATGATCTCAGGGTTAACTCAAAAATAGATGTAACCACCTACTGGAAATCACTTTTCTCATTCCTGCATGTAGTTATTAGGCAGACATTTGGAATTTTCTCCATTTGTCTTGCAATCAAGTTTGTGTATTTATGATTAGTCCTAAGATGCATTTTAAGTTGTTTCCTCCTACAGTTACAAGCAGTTAGACTACAGGTACAAGCATTTTGTATTGTTGGTTGGGAAATACTTCTTTTAGCTGAATCCAGTTTCAAATGTTTTTAGGAACTAAACATAAAACACTTAGCTAAAGTTTGTATACATTAAAATATCTAACAAAAACTTATTGAGCAATTCTTAAACATACTGAAGTTCTCCTAATTATTATTGGGAGATCTATTATAATTATATATTAATAATTGATATTTATTAATATTAATAAATATTAATATATTATTTTAAATTATTGGCACATTTAAATAGCTGTTTTAAATTCATTTTTCTATGTTTTGATTTTGAAATAAAAATATGAAAAACTTTGTTCTTTTCCACATTTCCTTTAATGCTGCTTCAGGCCTTTAAAGACGGTAAAACATTTTAAGGAGGATATTTATAGATACTTATGTAACTACATTAAAGGGTGATCTATCATAGAATGATAGAATTATCAATGTTGGAAAAGACCTTTAAGGTTATCAAGTCTAACCATAAACCTAACTTACCAAGTCGAATCACTAAACTATGTCCCTTTGTATCATGCTTGATATCTCTTAAATACTTCCAGGGATGGGGATTCCACCACTTCCCTGGGCTGCCTTTCACAATCCTTGACCACACTCTCTGTGAAGAAATTCTTTCTAATATCCTCCCCTGTTGCAATTTGAAACCACTTCCTTTTGTGCAATCACTTGTCTCCTGAGAAAAAGAGAGCAAGAGTCCTTTCACCAGCTTTGTTGCTGTTCTCTGCACTTTCTTGAGCAATTCAATACCTTTGTACTGAGGGGCCAAAAACTCCAAAATAAAAAAACTGGTGTGGTCTCGCCAGTACTGCATATAAGGGATGATCACTTTTCCAGTCCTCCTGCCCACACTATTTCTGATGTACGCTACTTTGCCTTTGGCCTTCTTCTGTTGAGCAGAACCCTCAGGTTCTTTTCTAGTGGGCAACTTTCCAGCCACCCTTCCCTATGCCTATACCACTGCAACAGGTTATTATGACCCAAGTGCAGAACCCAGCCCTTAGTTTTGTTGAATGTCATGTGATTGGACATGGCCCGTTGATCTAGCTTAGTGAGATTCCTCTGTAAAATCTTTCTACCCTCAAGCAGATCATCAGTCCTGCCTAACTTGGTATTGACTGCAAACTTACTGAGGGTGCACTCAATCTCCTCATTCAGATCACTGATAAAACTATTAAACAAAACTGACTGCAGTACTGAGCCCTAGGCATCACCACTGGTGGCTGGCTGCCAACTGGGTTGAGTTCCATTCGTTGTGACTCTTTGAGCCTGCCCATTTAACCAGTTCTGACCAAGAACTTGTACACCTGACCAAACCATGAGCAGCCAGTTTCTCCAGAAGAATACTGTGGGAAGTGGTGTCAAATGCTGGTTTGACACCTGCATCCAGGTAAATCCAGGTAAACAATATTCAAAACCTTACCCTCACATACTAAGTGGGTCATCTTGTCATAAAAGGAGATCAGATTAGTCAGGCAGGACCTGCCTTTCATAAACCCATGCTGACTCCTTCTGACCACCTGACTGTCCTGCTGTCCTGTATGTGTCTTGTGATGACAATCTGCTTCATAACATTCCATGGTACAGGCCTGTAATTCCTTGCATCCTCTTTCCTGCCTTTTTTTTTTTTTTTTTTTTTTTTTTTTTTTTTTGTAGATTGGAATCCCATTTACTAAACTCAACTGGGACTTAACCATTTAGCCAGAATGGATGGTAAGTTATTGAAAGTGGCTTGGTGAGCACTTCTGCCAGCTTCTTCAGTACCATTGGCTGAATTCTGTCCAACCCCACAGTGTTATGAACATTCAATGATGGAGTAGGTCACTTATGGTTTCCCATTGAATTATAGGAGCTCCATCTCACTCCCTGTTCATCTTCCAACCAATTTTGCATAAAGAAAAGGGCTGATTTGAAGACAGAACCTATCAGGCTCAAAATAGGTCTATACTGCCAAATATAAATGTGCTATTTTTGAGTTACTCATCTCCAAATAGTCTAGCTTTGTCAGAGTAGCCATGATGCAATCCAATACCTCAGCTTTTGATCCATCCCCATGTTTTGCTCTCTATGCACATTTTTTTTTTATTTTATTTATTATTTTTTTTTTGGAGTTATATTTTATATTTTCTTAGTTATTTGAACTGCGTATAGCTGTGTCTCAATCAGTTCATTCCTGGGAGATGCTGGGAGTACTAGTCTGTCTTCTGCAGTTACCTAGAGAAAACTCAGAACTCTTGGAGAAACTGGCAGCATTCAAACAGACACAGCAAAATGGTCATATCCACATTTCCCATTAATTTTCAAAAGTCCTACAACAAATAGTGACCAGTAAGTCACTGAAACAGGAATCAGAATCTAAAATGTCTTTATAGACTGTGCTGTTCAAAGCAAGTAAATTATAATATTTTCAGTTCTTGTTTATATATGCCACAAGAAAGACAAGATTTCTGCTTGATTAAACTAAAATTAAGAGAAATAGCTGTTTTGCTGTAAATTAATTTCATAATTAAAAGATTTTATTCATAGTAACTACTAATTTACCCAATAATAATCTTAAAACAGTAATAATAACATTTTAAAACTAATAGCCATATCTTTGCATACATACATGCAAATCTAAAGATTACATGTATGAGTCCACTTAATAATAATAGTAATATAATCATAAAGATTTTGCACATGTGTAAGGTTGTCATATATCCAGATCTGGACATGCTTTAATATTATTTTTTGATCACTTAGAAATGTTAAATAAAACAAAATAGTAAAGTGTGCTGGGAGGGTGGGGGGTGGGGGTTGCACAATTTAACAACTAGAAGACCACATGGTGACTCAGGGACCATTGCTTCCATCTTCAATACATTTGGGGGCACTTCACCTTTACATGCTTTGCTTATCAGTGCATAGGAATCTGCTGCTTTGCAAAGATCACCCCTACCTACCAGCATAAGCCACGCATTAGAAGAGCTGCATACAGTTACAGCACTGGGCTATAACTGACATAGGTCCTTCATCCATCAGATACAGGGGCAACTGGTTTCAGGGTAAGGACACAGCTTCTATACTGTTTATTCTCTGAGAGCTGAAAATCTGTAAAATTATTTGGCTAAAACAGTGACATTATTACAAGGCTGGAAAAACATTTTAAACATTATAATGAATATCCAAATCCTACAACAGAGCCAGAGAATGTGCTTTCACAGACCAATACAGTAATTGGACTACAGCCAATATGCCTAAATTGTATTCATATTTTTGATAGAAAAAGCCAGCAGTTCAATGCAAGAAGAAAAGGGTCATCGCATATAAGAATGCCAGGCTTTAAGCATCCACCCCTTCTTTCTTTTCAGTGACATGCTACTGAAACATGATCTTTTCTTAGCACAGCCTGGACTATTATCAACAAACAGTGTGTAATATACATGTTCATGGGTTGGTAATGAAGGAGGTTAATTAATGGTTCTTCTTACATAGATGCCTGGAATTAAAACAAAAGGTTCAAACCCTACAATTAACATCGGAAAAAAAAAAAAAAAAAAAAAAAAAAACCTATAATTTTTCCAACTCCTCTAGTAACTTTGATTATTATCCACTTCAAGTTTGATTTCTTGCCATTTTATTTGACCTCTTCATGGTGAGATGAAAGCTTCACTGTCAAGGTATCAGAAGCACCATGTGGTTTCTTTACCATCAGGGACATACTACATTAACTCCCAGCCTAAAAGTTTATGGTTTACTGCCCCACCAATACATAGACTATCAAATATCCTTCTTCACTGAGTTTCACAAAATGCACTTGAATTTAATAACCCTGATATCCATAGCTGTCAAATGAATGGCTATTAACTTAGAGTGCATGTTTTGGATTAATGGCAGCCTCTGGCCACCTGTGATACTAAAATTACTTAATGAAGAAAAAAACCAGTGTTTTCATAAAAATTTGCTAAAATTGCAGAGTTCATCTTAGGAGTGGCATATGCCTTGCAATTTCTGTATGAAATGTCCTGTAAAAAATGAGTAAGCAGGAAATTATTTTAGTAGGCATGTTGCATTTGCTACACTTATTCTCCTGACGATATCCTGAGGGCCTATCATCTTGTAGCATACACAAGTATGAGATTTCCTGAAATTCAGACTAAAGTACTATAAGTGTACTTTGAACTGCACCCAGTTTTGGAAGCCTGGGGTTTGCAAGCAGACTGACATGTTTAATTCAATGCCTCATTTCAGAGTCCCTTGGTTGTGTTTGGATACTTTCATAATTATTTCTTTATAGCAAAATACTTCTCAGATATATTCCCTTAGAGTTGCTGTAAGCTGAGGGGGAGGAAGCCTAGTGAAGACCCGCTGGAGGGAAGAGAAGGAGCAGAAGTTATGTTGCTGTAGCTGACACTTTAAATATGACAGTTTTAATACACAATGTTTCTTGACAAATTTGTATCACTGAAGGCATTTATAGAAGGCATATACAAATATGAAAAGTGGTGCTAGGAAGATCAACAGATATTTGCCAATGACTCTTCAAGCTATTAGGAAACAGAAATGCCCTTTTTCTGTATTCACATGTAACCAATGGGTGAAGGGAAAGAAAAAATAAAATAAGACTCAGGGTTTTAACCATATTCTGAAGTGCAGGTAGAAAGAAAAGTGAGGGTTGTTCCATTCTTCCATCAATATTTGGAACCGGTAAAATATTGAAAGCACATCAAGACGACATAGCTACCTCTAGTTAAAACAGAAATAAAAGTGATCAATGGATCTTCTCAAGGCCATAGAGAGAGCAGAGTTCACTCTCAGTCTCCAGAATTCATCACACTGAAAAATTGAATGTAACACCAGTTCTTCTCACTTAGGAAGGGAGATGAAACAGTATGTGGCACTGACATTTATCCATTAAAGCCCATTCAGGCTTTTTCAATCTTTTTAGTAGGCAACAGGGAGGCAGAATGCCTTCCTATCAATCACTGAATAAAAGTATTATGCTGTGCTATACCAAAAAGTGCTCCCAAGAGGTTAATTTTAGCATTCAAAGAAAATAGATGAAGTGCCATCTGAAACTACCTTTTTATACATCACAAAGTTCTGCCTATGGTTCCATGCTTCCTAGAAACACATACAAATATACATATAAACTGAATTATACCATCATAGTTCCTTCTTCCTTAACTAAAGTCTGTAGTCTGCATCACCGGCTTTTGATTTAGGCAATTATAATATGTATTTCAAACATGAGACACAGTGGATCCCACAGCACAGAGTCTCAGACACTTGCAGTGAAAGGCAAATGGCTTAGACACAATTTCTATATTGCTTCTATTATGATTACCTGGTAGAACCCTTTGCCTAATGTCCCTGCTATGGAAAGTTGGAGGGTAGCCCCTGGGAGTCTCTGAGTTTCCTTGCCTTCCTTTGTAACTTTGAGCCATTCTGCTCAACTTCATGATGAGCTGGACTCCTGAGTCACAATACATCCTGCTTGCTTAGTATGCAGGTTACATGGTGTACCATATGTAGAATCATTGATGCAGTTGTTAAGAGTACTGTGATTTGTTCACAGATTGTCACAAATGTAGGCACTCAAGAGCTAGCAGTTTATTTCAGGCTGTCCATATGCATAAGGGAAGTTACTGACAGTATGTTACTCAAGCAGTAATGACAGGGGACCTTCGTCTTCAAACAATAATGAAATATGAGCCACATTGATTTGGAAATATGGAATCATTCATTCATTTGTCTATGGAAAATGTCTTTGCATACTTCAGAGAACAGCTCCCCTCCCCTTCCCTCCCCTCCCCTCTCCTGAAATGTAAACCTGATCTTTGAAACATAATGCATTTTCCAGAGCGTTGCTATCTCCAGGAATCAGGTTTTTGTTTTCTATCTGATCCAGCAGATATTTAGATGTTTGATGTAAAGTGAAACAGTTTCAACAGGACATTAAAGCCTGGCTACCCTGACAGGAAGGAAAGGGAGGAGCTGGAGGATGTGGGAGTTCCGCTAGATGGGTGAGCTTTAATTCCTCAGCTAGGATATGAATCTGGTACTGGACAATGCTCAGATGATCAGTGAACTAGCAAGTGTTATCTGTGTGCTTAGTATTGATCAGGCCTTAGGGAAGATAAAATCTTCAGGAATGTTTAATGTATTTCAAGAGTATTTGAAGAGATGATCTTGATTATCACAGTGAGAGCTCCTGGACCACCTAAGGATAACCTATGATCATACAACTGTAATCAATTGTAATTTCTTTCTTTTTTTTCAAGCAATTTCTTTCAGTTTTCTGTGAGTTTCTTTCAGTTTGTATATAAACAAGTATGTAGAACTGAGTGTCCTCAAAATTCTACATAGCACAATTACACAATTGTGATTTTCCAGCAGTCTCAGTTCTTCTTTCACATCCTTGTCCAAAAAGACAAGACAAACAAGAAAACAAATAAATAATGAATCAAAAATTATGTGAAAATATCTATTTTTGTGACCTATGAGATGCACTATTATTGCAAACAGCACTTGCAATGACCTTCCAATCAAGCTTGATTTTTTTTTCAAAAATCTCCCTAACCATAAAAAGCATAAATTTCACAACTATCTTTTCTTTTTCACAACATATTTCTTTGACGTTTTCTTAAATAAATAAATATACTCATGATATTTAGAGAAAGTTTAAGAATTGTAAAAAGCCTACCAACAATGCCTTCAGAAATTTAGGCTCTCTTTTATACTCCTAATTAACACTCTTCTATCCTATTCTTTCACTACAAACACTAAATCCCTGTCTCAGAAATCTTTGCTATTCCTAAGTTAAACTTCTATTCAAGTGTGTTAGAAACACTAATGAAAACAAAATAAAATAAGATACAATAAAGTAAATAAAATAATCCTTTTCAATGTGATGATCAAATTAACAACTCTGTTCTCCGATTTTGAATATTCTCAAATTTAAATAGTCTGATTTTTATTTAGTGATGAAAACTGCTAACAGAATTGTGATACAAAACCAACATTTCTGAGAGTTGCAGCATCAGTAGTGGTTTTTAGCTTCTGACTCATATTGTAATTGTCCTAAAAATATCAGAGCTGATTAGGAGAAGCAAATGTTTCCTAAGAATGCTTTTCCAAATAAAATCAAAATGTCCAAATCTGAATTAAATCAGAAAAAAATTTCATCTCCTAACTTACTTATTGTGAGTAAACTCATATTCCCTTAGACCTATAACAGAGCAATAGGAATGATAAGAAGCTTGTGTATCTCCTGCCAAATCCAAGAAGCAAACTGACATGAATAGTAAAACTTTTCCTAGACAGTCTGCATTCTGGTATGAACATTTCTGAATCAGGGGTTGACAAACTTAAATAACTGTAAAAGTCCTTTAGGACTAAGCATTTAAGCATTTCAGTAATCTGAAAGGTCACAGAAATATCACAGAACCACAGAATTTCTAGGTTGCAAGAGACCTCAAGATCATCGAGTCCAACCTCTGACCTAACACTAGCAGTCCCCACTAAACCATATCCTTAATATATTCTGAAATATACAAGTTATCAAAAGAATTGCATGCAATATTCATCACTGAGACCATCAATAGCACGGGAACATTTTGTGACACATTCTTATACAGTTTCATGTTTTATCAATTGATAGTTATATTTATATGTCTTAGAAAGATAAACAAACTTACAAAAAGTAGGTATCCTAGAAGATCATAGGTTATGACTACATGTGCAAATAATGGAGACTGCCATATCATAGAATCACAGAATATTCCTAATTGGAAGAGATCCACAAGGATCATTGAGTCCAACTCCTGGCTCCACAAAGGACTACCTGAAAATTAAACTCTATGTCTGAGAACATTGTCCAAATTCTTCTTGAACTCCAACAGGCTTAGCACTATTACCTTTTCTCTGGGAAGCCTGTTCCATTCCTCTATAACCCTCTCAATGATGAATCTTTTCCTGACATCAACCTGAACCTCCCTGTATACATCTTCTTGCTGTTCTATCAGGACCTACTGCTGGCAACCAGAGAGAAGAACACCTGCCCTTCTGCTCCCCCTTGCAGGCCACCATGAAGTCTCCCCTCAGTCTCCTCTTCCCTAGGCTGAACAAACCAAGTGACCTTAACCAGTCCTCATACATCTTCCTCTCTAAACTCTTACCTATCTTTGTAGACCAATTTTGAATGTTCTTTAATAGTTTTATGTCTTTCTTAAATTGTGGGGCCCAAAACTGCACATAGGCTGCACCAGTGCAGAGCAGAGTAATAATAATAATAATAATAATAATAATAATAATAATAATAATAATAATAATAATAATAATAATAATAATAAATAACAACAATAATAAATCCATTGACTTCCCTTGGTCAACAGGATGTGTAACTGTGTCTTAAAAATTAGCTAAGCAAGACTTTCCCTTTCATGAACACTTGTTGACTATGACTAATGACTGTTTAGTCTTTCAAGTTTATTTCAATAACTCCCAGAATGATTTTCTGCATAATTTTACAAGGCACTGAAGTTAGACTGATAGGCCTGTTATTACCACAGTCTTCTTTCTTACCCTTCTTGAAAATTGGAACAACATTTTCCAGCTTCCAGTCTACTGGAACTTTTCCAGATTCTTGAGACCATTCAAAAAGATTGAGAGAGGTCTCATGATGACATCAGATGGGTATTTGAGTACCCCGGGATGAATCCCATTATACCCCATAGACTTATGTGCATCTAGGTGGAGCAGCAAATCTCACACAAGTTCTGTGTTGCCTGGGAGTTTATCATTTTTACAGTCATGGTCCTCCACCTCAGGGCTGCAGGGGTCCCAAAGCCCTTCATAAGTGTTAATGACAGAGGTGAAAAAGACGTTAAATTTCTCTGCTTTATCCATGTCCCTATTTGTTAGGTGGCCAACATCATCAAGTAACAGAACAACTTTTTCTCTGGTCCTCCTTTTGCTGTTAACATGCTTAAAAAATGCTTTTACTTTTCCCCCACAGTACTGGCCAGCTCCAAGTCTAATTGAAGACCTTCTTTGATGTGCAAACTCTAAAAGATCACAGCTCAGCCAAGCAGGCTTTCTGTCCAGCTTGCTTGACTTCTGACATTTTGGAATTGTCTGTTCCTATGTTCTTAATAGATTACTCTTTAAAAAGTGATTAATGTTGATGGACCCTACTACTTTCAAAAACAAATGCAAATTTGTAGCCAATACAGTTGTAGCCAATGACCTTCTGTCCACACTATACACCCTTTTGGAAGCATTTCTTCATATTTATTTTCTGATTTGAGGGACTGAAATCACATTAGCAGTTGGAGCAAACCTTTCAGCTGAATTTTATCCTAGTTTGTGCACTCTGATGGGCAAAAAAATATAATAAATGGAAAGGAGCAATAGATATGGTTTTGAAAGCACACTGTTTTTCCAAAACAGTATATTATTTTAGAAGTGCCCATAGACACGTGCTAGTATAAATAGGTATCTTTTCAATTCTTCACACACTGCAAAATAGTCTTAATTCCTAAAGCACAAATGATTTTCAAAAACAGATCAAAGTACTGACCTCAGGGTCAGACAGTTAACAAAAAATGTAAAGTGTTTTGAAAGGAATAATTATTCACAGAGATGTTTACCTGCCCTAGTTTGTTCCCACATGAGCAGATGGAGTTTCAAAAGATGAATTTTGCTTACACTAATGCAAAGTATATAGATAGCTGTTAGTAAGTGAAAGAGGAAGTTAATTCCTCTAGGATTGCTCTGTAAATAACTGCTCAGCTAAAAGGATTTTTAAAACTGTAAGTAAAAAGACATAAAGGAAAAAAATGCACTCTCATTTGTACCTGAGGAAAGTGGATTTAAAGTGTAGAACAGTATGTCTTCAATTAGAAACATTCTATAAAGTCATGAAAAACAAAAAAAAATCGAACAAATCTTTCTGGAAAAATTAAACAACTTTATGATAGTCACTAAGGAAAAATATATATATATATATTTCTTTCAATTTTTATTACTACCTCAGAATATCAATGCACGATTTACAATATACATTTTAAATAATCCACTTTGAAGAAATAATTCACCTGTATCTTCCCACTGGCTAAAATGAAAATCCAGGCAACTGTCTCTGATATAAAATGACTACATTCAGTCAGTTGTGTAACACCTTTAATTTCAGTAAATGACTTGGAGTCCTGATGTCTGGTATGTGTTGTGTTCTAGAATCACAGGATTTGACCCATCAGCTTCTGTGGCCTTACAATCCTCTTTGTAGAACAGAATAGCTGTCATGCATTCCCCCCACTCAAATGGAGAAAGTAAAAGCATATAGCAAATCTATGTGTATATTGTTATTCTTTTGCAAGTACATGATAAATGCTGTTGATATGTCACACACACACACACACACACACACACACACACACACACACACACACACACACACAAAAAAAAAGTAAAATATCTAGCACCTGCTGTTCTTGGTGCTTCAAGTAATTGCTCTGTTAGCAGACTGCTGCTAACTTCAAAGACTGATGATTATGCAGAGAGTGATGGGGAGGCTCAGCAGACAGAAGGAGTATAGTGGGTTTAAGCAATTAGCAAATGTTTTCACTGTCACCAGAGACGGTGAGAGCAGATTCTGAAGATTACATTGCATTATATTACATTGATTATAAAATTACTGCTCTCAGAGCTGCACATTGCTTTTGTGTTTTTTTGTTTGTTTGTTTGCCTACTCATACAGGATAGCAAACCAAGCATAGATTACTTCTGTTCTGAAACACTATTCATTTCAAAATCTGAGAAGAACTAAAACACAGGTATAGGGCATTGCCAATAAAATTATTTTTATATAGAAAGGATTTAAACACTTGATTTTGACCTGATCGTAGCAACTTGTAAACATAACACGTAATAAATGTTATTTGACTATTTTCACATGAGCTTCCCACGACTAGTAACACAGGGAAAATGATCCTGCTGTTCCTCATGCTATCAAACTGGAAGAAAATATTTAACCAGCTACCTATTAAGTCTTCAATTAATTTCAAGTTACTGGTTTCTAGAATATCATACCTGTCTCATATAATAACCTACATTCTTGCTCTATGACATGATAGATGTGTGTTTTAGTCTATGCTTGCGTAAACCATTACTGTCATTGCTCTCAACCCCATCCTTCTGGTTATCAAGTGCCAAAACTTGATTTTTGAGTGTTCAAGCATTTTGTTAATTTGGAGACTCTGTTGAAGTGAAAGCAAACCATGAAGACAGAATGGTAAAATGGTAAGAGGTTATGGAAAAAAAAATAAAATAAAGAGAGATAAAAAAAAAAAAAAAGGAAACAAAGGGAAAAGCTGCTTTGGACACAACTATAAAGGCAGTGGTATTATCTACTCCATTTTCCTCTCTCATCTGATGCAGTAGCTTTTGAATTTCTAGAAAAATATCAAATGATAGTAGGAACATGTCAATGGGAGACATGCAGACAGCAATAACAGTATTGTTCAGCAACTAAATTCTTGTCCACATGTGAAATACTATATTTCACAAGTCCATGGCCAGTTAAAAAGTTTCTGCTAGAGTAGTTCCAGACATGTTAATTTTTCAGATGTTTGTATGTTCAAAAAATTTCCTACTGTATTATTTTAATTCTTTTTTAATTATGCAATTCATTTTGTTCTTATATATATATTTTTTTTCTTATTGCAAATATATTTGCAATAACAAAATTTATTGAAATAAGACTTCCTTTTTTTTTTATTGGAAATACTTTCAGAGCTTCATCTAGTTGAAGGTAGAGTACAGCACAAGAATATTTAGCTTCAACAAGTAGAGAAAAATATGAAAAAATATGGAAAGAGTGGGCTGAAGAAAGAATTTCAGGAGAAATCTACATTTTTCAAATAAAAGCTTTTTTCACTTTTGGGAAAAAAAGAAAATAAAAAAAATGTGTCTGTTATCTTAAACAAATACAGCTCAGATACGGTGTCCATGTGAAAAATGTGTGGGGAGTGATGAGGAAGTTAAAGAAATATTCAGTTGGTTTTTTTGTTTGTTTGTTTTGTTTTGTTTTGTTTTGTTTTGTTTTGTTTTGTTTTTTCTGCATTTTATAATGAAAACTTGTGAACAGGAGTTAAGGAGATGAGTAAACTTATTTTGAGATTGTACTTAAAATTAGAGGATTATAGATTTTGTTTACAGTGCTGTCAGGTTTCAAAACTTCTTTTATGAAGCATACTTTTTATTGCCAGTTTTGAAATGGTGAAATTCTCAATTGTTAACGAAACTGTTTAAATAATGTGTCTCAGTATAAATTTGTTGTACAAAATCGAAGGCAGAACAATCAATTACTGAATATTACAGGAGGTATGATAAGTAACATGCCAATGTTCACCAAAAAAGGCTCCAAATGCAAATTCAAGGAATAATTTAATCTTTCTTTCTAAATAGTCTAGACCTTATAATCTAATATTAAACCATGGCTGTTTAGGAAGACTCTTTTTGCTAACTTATGTCCAATCTATTCTTGGAAAAGAAACATTGAGGTAACTTAGGTTTGTGCACAGGTTCTTCCTTTGGGACCATTTTTGAACCCAGAATCACAAAATAGTTGAGATTGTAAAGGACCTTTGGAGGTCATCTTGTCTGACTACTCTTGTCTGAACCCTCTGCTTAATCAGGACCACTCAGAGCTAGTTACCCAGGACCATGTTAAAGGAGGAAGACTCTACAACCTCTTTGGGCAACCTGTGGCCTTGGTCATCCACTTTCTGATATTCAGACAGAATCCCCGTTGTTTTAGTTTGTGCCCATAAATGTCTTTGAAATATTTAACTATAATACACTGGGAGAGAAACAAATGAAAATAAATTCCTCACAGTTTTAGAAGTGACTGTTTTCAGAGAAGCCTTATTCATTATAGACCACCAAATCAACAACACTACCTTTTTCACCAGCACAGTAAGATTTCCAGTTTTAGATTATCTAATGAAATATGAAATTTTGAGCCTCACAAGACTAGGAAATCTTAGCATTAATTTATATTTTAGATTTGAATTACATGAAAAAGACGCTGAATTCCTAACATATTTCCCTGATGTTTGATGAGACGAATCGATTTCAATGTGTCCCTAATGTAACTCTAGTGACGTCAATAGAGATATACTAAGGATCATTTTATTCCATTTAACAATATTGCCTAATTTAAAACAGAAAGGAAAACAACAAAAAATAATTTAAATTAGCAACTCATAGGAACTCCAGTAGACATTTAAGAGCAATAATGTCCCTGAAATAAATGTATATCTGATAAATCTTTGGAACTTCTGCTAAAATCTTTATTTAACATTTATGTCAAGTGTACTAGAATATTGGATGAAAAAAGCACAAGTAAAACCAGATGCAGATGGCTCTTTCTGGGAATTGAGATGAAATGTAAATGAAACCTGAAGTGTTTTTTCTCAAGTGGCTACTCTTACAGATTTCCTTGCATTTGATCACTGAGGCAGCATTAAAAAATTATTTATGTGAGCTCCTCGAGTCAACTATTTTTGAGAGTCTATATTTTGAAGAGGATGAGTCTAAAGAAATATTTTATTCCCTTTACTACCAGAGGCAAAATCTGATGGGAAGCTCTGGATAAATATATGTTTTTAATAATATCATGTATCCATTCAGTTAGGTACAGAAACTAGGCCACATTACTTTCACAGATTACAGATGTCATTAAAGAAAACTGAGCTATCTATTCATCTCAAGTAGAGAGATTTTTGTATTTTTTTTCCTAGGGTTTTCAACAAGAAAAACAAATACTCATCAAAAAAAAAAAAAAAAAAAAAGTGTAGAAAGAAGAAAGGAATCTGAGAAATCTAGAAAAAAAAAGGTAATTAATTTGTTTTTCTGTACCCTCACCAGCCTACTCTGTGATCTCAGGCTTACCGCTGCTACAGGTACAGTGAGTTGGAATGATAAGGCACTCACTAACTGCAACTGGTTCCTGCTACCTGTATACCAGAACTTTATGATCTAGAATTCTACAGTTGGTGAGCAACACAAGAATTACCTAACCTATTCATGTAATCAGGATGGATAAATACTGACTGAAACCAACCATCCTATAAATGTTGGTCTTAAGTAAAGAGCCCTTTTGAGCTCTCTCCAGGACTGCAGTGGGCTGTGACCTAGCATCTCCACCTGTGGAGGGATGTCTCTAAAGGCAAGATTCCTTGAGTTTCAATGATTGTTTGTTGAATATGCTGATGTAAAGAAGGGTGAGTAATGCACTGAAAGGGGAAAAGTTTTGATCACACAGATGAGTTTAGACATCCTTAATACTTTGCTTTGTAGAAATCCACAGTATCTTTCTGTATATAAATCCTCAATACTTTGACTTAAGTTTTGTGTGAACTTTAACATTTATGAATCTTTAACTAAGACACTGTTTTGATTTTAGCAAGCACTATTGACTTCTTGTGATAGGTAAGCTGATTATTAACTGGTGATTAAGTGCTGCTAAGAAAAAAAAATCATGTAATCTAATTTATGATTTATCATAAATGTATCAGTGCCTTACTTTTTTTTTTTTTTTTTTTTTTTTTTTTTTGTGACAACACTTAGTCTTTTTCAGTATTCAGAATCTTTATCAGAGAATCCATGCACACAACAGGCAGTCAAAAAGTCAAAATCTTGCCCTCAAATAAAAATGGGCATGCTTTCTTTTCTGGCAGAGACTGGAACTAGAAGCTGCATAAAGTTCTTGTTTTGCTAGTGCTGCAGTGCCACAAGTAAACATGTATAAAACATGTATATAAATGTATACAGTATATATAAACATGTATAGCTGTCAGTTATATTAGAAACATATGATTCCATTTTAGTTCCCTCAAAAACACTGCTGCATGCAGATAACAACATGTTATACCCACAGAGGAACACTTACTCTTTCTTTTTTTTTTTTCATGTCTGAAAGAGCTGAAAAGAAGTATATATTTATTCACTTTTTTTTTTTCCCTTGTTAAATAGGATAAAAAAAATATTAGTCTTATTCTTCAGTGTTATAAATGGCTCAGGATTCAAATTAGGATTAAATAAAAAATAGGATTTATTAAAAGAATATAAAGGAATAGAGGTAAGCAAACAGCGCTGGGTGCACCGGGAGTCTCCGCTCCACCAGGACGCACACCAGTTACATCAAGCAGCTGATTTTTATGCACCTAGACTAATACATATTCATTACTACTTCTAAAAAAATAGATTATTATAATTAGCTTCCGGGGTCCAGTCCCTCCTACTGGAGCATGCGGATCAGTCTCCTCTGGGGGTCTCTGGGGGTCTTTCATGCTGAAGGCTCGTAGTCTTCCTCTCACCTTTGTACTCACTCGGCACAATTCCAAGTTTATAGAACACTTTCTGCAAGTCTTGTCTCCCAACCGTCCTTCAGCTTCTTTTTCCTTCCTCTTAATCTCTTGGCCCCCTGGCCAGATACCAAAGATCCACATAGTATCCCATAACAGTCACTAGTTGTGGTCTAGGAAAGTGGTGGAGTCCCTGTCCCTGGGGATGTTTAAGGAAAGATTGGACATAGTGTTTAGGGACATGGTTTATTGGGTGACATTGGTGGTAGGGTGATGGTTGGACCAGATAATCTTGGAAGTCTTTTCCAACCTTAATGATTCTATGATTCTTTTTTAAGTGTCTTTAACTGGTTTTAAATATAACACAAATGTTAGGTTCTTGCTGCAATCATATTGATATTTTTTCGTAAGGAAGTTGTTAGCATATGCTAAACATTCATGCTGAAATGGCTTTTTGGGGTGATGCTGTTCCCTGCACCTTAAGAAACATGTCATCTCATTTACTAGCGTTACCTGCTTGGTATATCTGATGTACATAACTCTCCTCAGGTTTTCTATATAGGAAGACCACATTTTTTTTTTTTGTTTTGTTTTGGTTTTTTTTTTTTTTTACTCTAGTGGATATTGAGTCATTCAGAGGAAGGTCACTGCAAAAGAAACTAAGAACTTGGTCTGGTCAGGAAATGATATCAGGTGGTATAAGATAGTATTTCTTTCCTGTAAAATATGTAACACATGCCTCAGAACTGTTTGTGATGTCAATAAGTTATCTTACTGGCTATCCAATGGCATAGACTGTTTGAATTAAACAGGTTTTTTTGTTAAATGCATTGCACGTAATTGAAGACTGTTATATAATATTGACTATTTCACAGAAATCTGCTGTATAATTAACTGTGCAGATTTCATAACAAAACTCTTTGACTGTTTCAAATGGGGAAAGATAGTCTTATGGATTTTGCAGGTATTAGGGTCCTCAAAGGAAGTATCAAGCTTCAAGACATTTCAAAATTAAATGCTTTATATCAAATGAACTACACATCACCACTGTTACTCCACATCTCTCATCTTTATAAGGACTCAGGAAAACTACTCTGAATGAAGCATAGATTCACAATGTCCCATCTGAGATTCTAATGATTTTTTAATGATAGACTGAAATTCACTCTGCAGCCAAAGGTGATACCTACTACTGAAGACAAATGAGAATGGTGTCAATTTGGCTGCTGAGGTATCTGCTTTTAGTAGTGACAAATGGTGGAAATGACCTGCCCTGCACTGTCGTGGCAAAATACTGAACCATCTCTGAAATATTTTGTTAAATTTGGAGTGGGAGTCTTTAATCCAGAATTGATGTGTGTGATGCTTAAAAAAAAACAAACAAACAAACAAAAAAAACTGCTGACAATAAAACTCAATAGCTCAAAAAGGTATCAGATGGATAATGAAGATCTGAAAAAAAGAAAAGCATTTTGGTTGTTTCTCTAAATTCTAATAAAACAGTTTTTTGAGAAGACTTAACACCCCTATTCACACAGAAGTTTTCTGGAGTATTGAGAATTCATGGTAGACTCACTAAAAAGTCTTTTTCAAATTAATTCTTTTATAACAGACAAAACAAGTAAATGTCTTAAGCAAGGAATTTGCTAATTGGAGTATGAAATAAAAACATGATTCAAGACACTTTAAGGAAGGGGAGGGAGAAAATTACTTGAATACCATAGTGCTGTGTGATATCCCAAAGTCCAAAACCAAGCAACCAGATAATGTCTTCTATAAAGCAAAAATATTATGTTTATTCAGCCTTTAGATGGAAAAGAGCAGTACAATGATCTAATGATAGAAATTGGAAATCTGTAGCTCTAACCTGGGGTGCAATAACCCCAAGCAGAGCTACAGGCTGGGAGATGAGTGGTTGGAGAGCTGCCAGGCAGAGAAGGACCTGGGAGTGATGGTTGATAGTCAGCTGAATATGAGCCAGCAGTGTGCTCAGGTGGCCAAGAAGGCCAACAGCATCCTGGCTTGCATAAGAAGCAGTGTGGCCAGCAGGGCTAGGGAACTGATCATCCCCCTGTACTCGGCTCTGGTGAGGCTGCACCTCGAGTACTGTGTTCAGTTTTGGGCCCCTTGCTACAAGAAGGACATCGAGGTGCTTAAGTGAGTCCAGAGAAGGGTGACGAAGCTAGTGATGGGCCTGGAGAACAAGTCCTATGAGGAGCGGCTGAGGGAGCTGGGCTTGTTCAGCCTGGAGAAAAGGAGGCTCAGGGGCAACCTTATTGCTCTCTACAGGTACCTTAAAGGAGGCTGTAGTGAGGTGGGGGATGGTCCGTTCTCCCACGTGCCTGGTAACAGGACGAGGGGGAATGGGCTTAAGTTGCGCCAGGGGAGTTTTAGGTTGGATGTTAGGAAGAACTTCTTTATCAAAAGGGTTGTTAGACATTGGAACAGGATACCCAGGGAAGAGGTTGAGTCACTATCCCTGGAAGTCTTTAAAAGACATTTAGATGTAGAGCTTAGGGATATGGTTTAGTGGAGACTGTTAGGTCAGAGGTTGGACTTGATGACCTTGAGGTCTCTTCCAACCTAGAAATTCTGTGATTCTGTGATTCTGTAATGACATGTCAAAACATATCATGACCCAGCAGACTCCTGGGGCAACAAAGAAGGATCGTTATTACAAAATTTAATCTTAGTATAGGAGTGGACGGGTAGAGGAATATATTTCAAAAATATTTTCCTTTAATATACACTTACACATTCAATATTTTTCCCTTACATTTTTAAAGAGATAAATCTAATTTAAAATATTCTCAGAAAAATAGCTCTCAGACACGTTATATGGGCACTGCAAATACATTTTTTCAATGGCAAATTCCTTTAATGTCTATCACCCTAAAGGTTGCTCTGCATCCAAGAATGTATAGAAATATCTACCACTATATTCTAAAAATTTAATTGTAAATTGAGTCACAAATTATGAAGTTATAGGAAGACATCTTTCTTGTCAAGGAAGTTGCCAAGTTTCTTTGGCAAGAAGCAAGGTAGTATGCAAGAAGTAGCTGAGACTTAGCACTAAAAGTGTATGTCTCTGAGCTCCCATAAGATTGAGACTTCTTTGCTCTCTTATGTATGCATAAGATCAAAGCTCAATGTAAAAAGATCTGTTATGTTGCTACATATGATCTTAGGACAAAAGAAAAGCAGATTTTAACAGTTACAGTGTAGGACTGAAATTCTTGCAGATTTTTTAAATGTCTTTCAGTGAACAATGTATTCTGTTTTCACCTCATTTCGGTGATTAAAATCTGTTTCTTAATGTTATGCAAATAAAGCTCCAAAAGAGAATAAGAAAGTTCGCAAACAAAGTGGAATGGCTCAGTAAAGGTAACTTAGACAAACAGAAAATGATACTGATCATTATAAATTATTACCTGTCCATATGTCCAGAAGTACAAGCCCCTCTTTAAATTGTTAATTAATTATACAAAAATCAAACAGCCTTTATGAAAGAATTGTAATGAATCTTCTGCAGAACAACTGATCATCCAACAGGACACTCATTAATGTGTATGAGGTTTATTTTCAAGTTCCTAATCCAGTTCAGGGAGAATTTGTTACTTGAATTTTAGGAGACCACCACCACCACCATTAGGCTATTGGTTATCCAGTGTTTTAAGTTACGGGATACTCTCTCTCATTTTGACCTGGAAATTCCATAATGGTTAGCAGAGCTGAAATATTTTTGCAAACATATGAAAGAGTGACTCCGGGTAAGAAACAAAGTACAACAACAACATAAACAAACAAACAAAAAAAGCCTTACTGAAAATATCTGATTACTTCTCATGGAGGCTACTAGACTCCTTTTCTCTCACTATCTAAACTACTCTTTGGAAGAACGTATGTTGTTAGCACCCATGTTTTCCACTCTGATAGAATGAAATTATAGCAATAATAAGGTTATCTTCCTTGTCCCCATGTACTCTGCTCTGGTGAGGCCGCAACTTCAGTACTGCATTCAGCTTTGGGCTCCTCACTTCAGGAAGGACATTGAGGCCCTGGAATGTGTCCAGAGAAGAGCTACAAAGCTGGTGAAGGGCCTGGAACACAAGTCCTGTGAGGAGTGGCTCAGGGAACTAGGGCTGTTTAATCTGGAGAAAAGTAGATTCAGGGGAGACCTTATTGCTCTCTACAACTACCTGAAAGGAAGGTGTGGGGAGCTGGGGTCAGCCTTTTCTCACTGGTAACTAGAGGACTAATAGGATTAGAGGGAATGATCTTAAGTTGTGCCAGGGGAAGATTAGGTTAGAAATTAGGAGACATTTCTTCTCAGAAAGAGTAGTCAGACATTGGAACAGGTTGCCCAGGGAAGTGACGGAGTCCACATCCCTGAGGGTATGTAAGGAAAGCTTGGACACTGTGCTTAGGAACATGGTTTGGTAGGTGACATTGGTAATAGAGTGACAGTTGGATGTTGGAGCTCTGTTCCAACATTAATGAATCTATGATTCTAGAAGGCAGGATCCTATTATTTCCACAAATATTATAATGAGGTGTTTTGATAGTTTAAATCAACAGACTTTTTTTTTTTTGTTAGTGTAGATTCATAGATTCATACTCAATTTCCTAAAATGCATGACTGCTGAGCATAATTTGAGCAGTTGTTAAACATTTCTCTGTTTCTAAAGACCATATTTCTACAGTTTTTATATGGGTCTTCAGGGACAATTTTGCTTTAGACATCCTTTTCACTAAGTATACACACTGGTTCAGATGGTTAAGTTCAGCCATACCTGGTGTCCTTGGAAGGACCTGCTGTCACAGAGAGAAAGAGCATTAAAGAGCATCTTCTTTCCACAGATCAGTAGGAGTCCTTAATGAAAAGCAATAACAAGGATTCTAAAATAACTGTTTGCTATTTTATTTGATTTGAAGGGAAAAAAAAAAAAAAAAAAAAAAAAAAAGCAGGATTTGAATTTTTTTCATGTGCTAATAATGTTTGGTTGTTGGTTTGTTCAATTCTCCAGACAAATGCAGATTATGTATCTATGTGTGTCAAGAAGACTAAGGACAGTTAAACCTTCTTTCTCAATCTCATTTTTCCAAGGCAGGATTAACTTTTCAATCTTCTAGTAGCTCACTTTTTAACACAGAACAGCATGAGTATTTGTGATTTAGAAGACTCTTTCTTTCCTGTTGAGTTATATTAGAATGACTCAGCTGGTTAGTGAGCCTACGAGGGGAGGTGTCCTGCTAGACTTTCTCTTCACAGAGAAGGACTGGTGGGAGGTGTAGTGGTTGGAAACTGTCTTGGGCAGAGTGACCATGAAATTGTAGAGTTCTCCATTCTTGGAGAAGCCGGGAAGGGGACCAGTAAAACTGCTGTATTGGACTTCTGGAGGGCCAACTTTGAACTGTTCAGGACACTGGTTGGTAGAGTCTCTTGGGAGGTGGTTCTGAAGGGCAGAGGAGTCCAGGAAGGCTGGACGCTCTTCAGGAAGGAAATCTTAACGGTGCAGGAGTGGTCTGTCCCCACGTACCCAAAGACGAGCTGGCAGGGAAGAAGACCAGCCTGGCTCAACACAGAATTGTGGATTGATTTTAGCAGGAAAAAGAGGGTTTACAATCTTTGGAAAAGAGGGCGGGCCACTCGGGAGGACTATAAGGATGTTGCGAGGCTGTGTACTGCCATCAAAGACAACAAAAAATGTTTTTACAAATACATTAATGCAAAACAGAGGACTAAAGAGAATCTCCATCCTTTACTGGATGCGAGCGGGAACTTACTTATGAAAGATGAGGAAAAGGCGGAGGTGCTTAATGCCTTCTTTGCCTCAGTCTTTAGTGGCAAAACCAGTTGCTTTCTGGATACCCAATACCCTGAACTGGTGGAAGGGGATGAGGAACAGAATGTGGCCCTCAATATCCATGAGAAAATGTTTGGTGACCTTCTACAGAACTTGGCTGTACTCAAGTTGACGGGGCCAGATGGAATCCACGCAAGGGTACTGAGAGAACTGGCGGAGGAGCTGGCCAAGCCACTTCCCATCATTTATCAACAGTCCTGGCTATCAGGGGAGGTCAACTAGCAGCTAGCAAATGTGATGCCCATCTACAGGAAGGGCCGGAGGGTAGACCCAGGGAACTATAGGCCTGTCAGTTTGACCTCAGTGCCAGGGAAGCTCATAGAGCAGATTATCTTGAGTGTCATCACACAGCACTTGCTGGGCAACCAGTTGATCAGGTCCAGTCAGCATAGATTTATGAAGGGCAGGTCCTGCTTGATGAACCTGATCTCTTTGTATGACAAAGTGACGCACCTGGTGGATGAGGGAAAGGCTGTGGATGTGGTCTACCTTGACTTCAGTAAGGCTTTTGATGCTGTTCCCCACAACATTCTCCTCAAGAAATTGGCTGCTCTTGGCTTGGACTGGCGTATGCTTCGTTGGGTTAAAAATTGGCTGCATAGCCAAGCCCAAAGAGTTGTGATGAATGGAGCCAAATCCAGCTGGAGGCCGGACACTAGTGGCATTCCCCAGGGCTTGGTACTGGGGCCAGTCCTCTTTAATATATTTATCGATGATCTGGATGAGGGGATCAAGTGTACCCTCAGTAAGTTTGCAGATGACACCAAGTTAGGTGCGTGTTTTGATCTGCTCGAGGGTAGGAAGGCTCTGCAGGAGGATCTGGATAGGCTGGACCAATGGGCTGAGGTCAACTGCAAGAAGTTCAACAAGGCCAAGTGCCAGGTCCTGCACCTGGGGCACAACAACCCCAAGCAGAGCTACAGGCTGGGAGATGAGTGCTTGGAAAGCTGCCTGGCAGAGAAGGACCTGGGAGTATTGGTTAATAGTCAGCAGAATATGAGCCAGCAGTGTGCTCAGGTGGTCAAGCAGGCCAACAGCATCCTGGCTTGCATAAGAGGCAGTGTGGCCAGCAGGGCTAGGGAACTGATCGTCCCCCTGTACTCAGCTCTGGTGAGGTTGCACCTCGAGTACTGTGTTCAGTTTTGGGCCCCTTGCTACAAGAAGGACATCAAGATGCTCAAAAGAGTCCAGGGAAGGGCGACGAAGCTGGTGAGGGGTCTGGAGGGGTCCTATGAGGAGCGGCTGAGGGAGCTGGGATTGTTCAGCCTGGAGAAGAGGAGGCTCAGGGGTGACCTTATTGCTCTCTACAAGTACATTAAAGGAGGCTGTAGCAAGGTGGGGGTTGGTCTATTCTCCCATGTGCCTGGTGACAGGATGAGGGGAATGGGCTAGAGTTGCGCCAGGGGTGTTTTAGGTTGGATCTTAGGAAGAATTTCTTTACTGAGAGGGTTGTTAGACATTGGAATGGGCTACCGAGGGAAGAGGTTGAGTCACCATCCCTGGAGGTCTTTAAAAGACGTTTAGATGTTGAACGTAGTAATATGGTTTAGTGGAGGACTTGTTAGTGTTAGGTCAGAGGTTGGACTCGATGATCTTGAGGTCTCTTCCAACCCAGACAATTGTGTGATTCTGTGAAATCTGTTATAAATCATTTTGGAATTGTTATATTTAATTTCTCTTGCAAACCAAGATTCTTTTTTTTTCTACTTTGCAACAAATTCTCAGTAACTGTCTACCATCTTTATCTTCCAGCTATTGTATGAAGGCCCCAAAACATCACTCTTTGGAGTAACCTCACAGTTTTCTAAAAAGCATTGTAATGTATACATTGACATTTGGTCATAAAGCATACATATTTTAAAATACATAAAATAATTATGTAATTTCCATCATAAATCATGAACAATAAAGAACCCAGTAATTTTTCCACCACATATAAATAAACCCATCTTTTATGTCTGTTTTTTCTCCTAAGATAAATCAACACGATCCATATTTAGGAAGACTGGAATAATTATATTTTTCCCTATAAGTCTTCTCTCTAATTCCCAAATCAAAATGTCATATATATTAGGGCTTTATCAGATGTCAAAAGGGAAGAAATGTGTTTGTGTGTGTGTATGGGTGTACATGCAGCTGGTGAATAGTGATTAATGATGATCATGATGATTACAGTCCTTGGTATTTTGGGGATTCTCACCTCCCTCTCAGATCTAGAATAGATAATAAATGAAGTACACAGCTGCACATAGCAATTTAGATGTCTTCTGCCTGCAGTTTTGTGGTCTGATTATCAAAGGCACATTTATCTCTGAGTCCTGCAAACTTCTATGAGAAATTTAGATGTTCAGGAAATATTTTATATGCCAGGTTTCTCTTTCTATGCTTTTCTCACACTGGACATTTACACTATTATTTTTTCATAATTATGAGTGATTTCACATTATAATTTGATTAGAGAAATTAGATAGGGTAGGGATAGATCTTCTTAAATTGTTTACAATCAGAAGCCAGAACAAAAGACCTCTGAGTGCTGCAATGGCTGAAAACATCAGGTGGGTAAAGTGAAGTCAGATTCAATCAGGTAAATGAGAGAATGAAACCTGACACCCATGCCCATTAAAGCACCATCCATTGGATAAAAAATAGATAAAACTTTCTTCTCTACAGCAATTGAAGTTATTTTCTAAGTAGAAAATTCTGCAAAAACTTTTTATTGAGTTTAATTATTTAACAAGTGTCATGTGAAAATAGTTCCAGGATAACAGACGAGGACAGAAATGAGGGTGGTGGTTGGTGGTGGTGTTATTGTTTTGTTGTATTTCCCCAAATCTTCTATGACTAAGAATTCATTCAGTAGGTCTGTGTTTCATAGTTCTGACAGCTCAATGTCTGCCTTACCTTGTATTAGGCAAAACTACTGTCATCTGAGGACAGACTGGTCACAACTAATAAGACTCTGGAAGAAATGGCCTGAAATAACTGATATTCTCTTCTCCAATACTTCAAAACATTTTAGTCTTCCTTTGTATGAACAGACCATGCACATAAATAAAATAACAAGAGGCAAAGTTAGTTTTTTTAATCTTTTAGGGAGTTATTACTTCAGTTATAAAAGGAACGTGTGCTGATTGTCTTCCTGCATCAGATGCATCACCATATTTATTTGAAACAACTAAATCAATTAAAAAAAAAATAGTATAGCTGTATTTTTATACAGTTTGGGGAAGTCCTATGAAAATGAATGTAATACATTCAAGTAAATAAAAATGAGAACCTTCAATTTACATTTCTTTATTTTTTCTATATGACGCCATAGAGCTGTTTTTCGTTAAACTTTTATTTTCTGTACAAGACCCAGTTTTGTATATGGGCTACAGTCTTTCAAGGGATCACAGATGCTTGGATTTGGTACTTGTGTATTTCTTTCTCAGCCTCATATAGTTGCCACATGTTGTATACTTTGAAAGAAACATTCTCATTTTGCCAACAGACTTAGCTTTCTGGTTGCATCAACACAAATGTAGTGCCCTGTAGCAGTTTAAATGAAATATAATTTTCTCATTCATTCATAGAGACAGATCTCCCAGAGAAAGAAGAATCATTACTTTTTGGAAGAGTAAATTAATGCTTTTATTATTATATATGAACACATTCTTTGTCTTAAATAGAAAATAATCAGAGAACAGCACGCAATTTTCAAGAAGAAAAATAAAAGAATAAAAGATTGCATTTCTAGAAGGTTATGCTGAACAAAATGATTATGACCTTATGAGAATGCAGGTAAAATGGATAGGGAAAAACGGAGTACTTACGGAGAAGAAAAAAAGGCTTCAGGTCTCCTTATAGCTATTATTTCTCGTTATGTAATAAGAGAAGATAGTTTGTTATTCATTTAGAATCACAGAATCATAGATTCACAGAATATCCTGAGTTGGAGGGAACCCACAAGGATCATTGAGTCAAACTCCTGGTTCCACCCAAAAAAAAAAGAAAATAAATAAATAAATTATCATGTGTCTGAAAGTATTGTCTGAACACTTCCTGAACTCTAGCAGGCTCAGTGCCGTAACCCTGGGGAGCCTGTTCCAGTGCCCAACCACCATCTTGGTGAAAAACCTTTTCCTGACAAGCATTCATGAATATTAGAGCTTTCCTTGGACTGATCATGACTTTTAAACATAATTTGTAACTTTGCTTCTTTTTTTCATTAGTAAAAGTGGTAAAAATCTTAAGAATTTACTTGTGATTTTAGACATCTACATTATTTCAACTCATATCCCTTCCACCTAGTGTGTCTCATGGCAATGTTTGGTGTCACTTTGTAATGACAGATTTAGTCATCTACAAGCAAGTATGTCCGTTCTGAACAAATAAATCTTAGAATGTACATCTACAGTAATAAATATATATATACATATATATGATAAGTTGTCTGTGCATCCATGGAAAGTAATACGTCCTTAAAAGATGCTATCAGCACTGAAGGAAATCTAAGGATAACAGTTCCCTTAAAAACATCAGTACTAGAGGAATAGCAAATTCAACTAACAGAGTAGTAAACGAAAACAAAAAACAACAATAAAAACAGGGAGATCATAGAGTTTTAATCTAATATTTACAGAGAAAATCCAACAAAGTTAAAGCCAGTAGATCTTATTCCCCCCACAGTATAGTTAGTGTAATATTTATTCTGAATAATGATTAATTATAAAAGCCATAAGGTATGCATAAAGTTCCTGTTATGAACGTATGGACCCGACTTACCAGTCTGTTGTACATGGTTTTCTCTGTCGTAGTTACGAAAAAAAAAAACAAACAAAAAAAAAAAACCTACTAATCAAGTATCAGTGGTGTGAAAGCAAAAGAGGTGATTTATACTGAAAAAGCTTAAAATTTCATTGTGATTTCTGTAAGAATTATAATTCCTTAACATTTTAAACATCTTTCATTATTCAGAAATATTAAATAGAATTTTTTTGGTATATAATTTCATTCCCATTCTTCTCTCTGACTTTTTCCCCTTTCTTTTATTTCAAGGCTCTGAAAATAAACTCTTCATTTTTGTTCAGTGGAGAACAGAGTTTAAAGGTTAAGCAAATGCTATAATTAAAAAAAAAAAAAAAAAAGAAAGAAATACTCTAATTTTAGATTTTATTTTCCACATAAAAGGAGCCTAGGTAACCCATCAGGCAAATCTAAACAAACTGTGTTAATTTCTGTGGTTGGGATACTAAATGGAATTGTGTGGTGGCTGTTTCTTACATCCCAGCTTGTTTGACTAGTCTTAAATTCAGCATAAATCTGGGTCAAGATTCACATTTGCAAGAAGCCATTCTTGTGCTATCACTATGCTACTGTAAACTAAATTCCCCTGAGTAACAAACTCAGCTTGCCTATTTATACATTAAAGTAGGTAGCACTGAGCAGTTTTGATGTATAACTGCTTCTCATAACCTCTACTATTTGGGACAAAATGACTCTTGGCTTCTGATGCTCCTGAATGTTGAGGAAAGAGCCAAATGTCTTCCCTTCTGCTCATGGCCTGCTGGATGTACCTTGTAGGATAAATATCAGGTTTCATATTCCCAGACTTCAATAATTCTTGTTACCACCTTCTTCGTGGCAGCACACAGTATCTCTTGGTTCTTTTAAGCTGTGCACATTTATTAGAGAGCTGAAGGGTTGCAGTTGCCTTCAGTATGCCCCAGGATAACTCTGGGCCCCACGGTGTAACTATGGCCACTCACCTAAGCACCACTTCCCGTTCAACTTCCTGTAGTACTTGGTCCTGTGCACGGTAACAGAAGATCCTCACTGACAGATTTTTCTATCATTATAATAAATATGGGTAGAGATCATAGAAAAATATAATCATTAAGGTTGGAAAAGAGCTCTAAGATTATCTGGTCCAACCATCACCCTTCCACCAATATCTCCCAATAAACCATGTCCCTAAGTGCCAGGTCCAGCATTTCCTTACATATCCCCAGGGACAGGGACTCCACCACTTTCCTGGACAACACATTCCAATGCCTGACTACTCTTCTTCTCTTTCTGAGAAGAAATTTCTTCTAATTTCCAACCTGAACCTGCCCTGGCACAACTTGAGGCCTGGCACAACTTGAGGCCTCTAGTCCTATTGCTAGTTACCTGTGAGAAGAGGCCGAACCCCAGCTCCCCACAACTTCCTTTCAGGAAACTGTAGAGAGCAATGAGGTCTCCCATAAGCCTCCTCTTCTCCAGACTAAACAACCCCAACTCTCAGCTGCTCTCATAGGACTTGTGTTCCAGACCCTTCACCAGCTTTGTAGACCTCTGGACATGCAGCAGGGCCTTGATGTCCTTCTTGTAGTGAGGGATCACTAGATATAGATATACCATATAGATAGAGTTTGTATGTATATATATATGCACACATACATTATCAAAAAACAACAGTCGTAGGATGGTCTGAAGACGTGCAGAGGGAAGAGTTTCAGTAAAACTATCTTTCTTTAGACCAAATGACACAGCTGGAAAAAGCCTTTGCAGTGTATAATATCATCTTTATAAATACAGCAGTACTCCCACCTCTCCAGGGACCCCATTCCCCCTCCAACCCCCCCCCCCCCTTTTTTTTTTTCTGGCTGTATGCATGACTCTTTTGTCTTTATGATCTTATTTCCTGAATAAAATTTTATTATTATGAATAACAGTAATAATTATTTTTATACAGGCTAAGGAATATTTACAGCTCTGGAAATATCAGACTATTGGTGACTTTAGCAACAAGTGTGAGCCAGCAGCAGATGCTTTTCTACCCAAGAAGGTTCTTTTCAATGTTGGAAGGAGTGGCAGTTCAGCACACCCTTTCTTCTCATCATGTCTGAGCTGTACAGAAGCTGGGGAATTCAGCTTTTCGTGGGGTGTCAGTGCTCCAGGATAGGTCAGAATTTTGCCACCCAGAAGTTTACCAGGATATCCCTGAGATCAGCACACGCTTCTGGCCTTCAGGGAAAAAAAAAAAAATAAATATCTCTTTCATCTCTTTCTTTCCGGAGTAGAAGAATTATTCTCCTTATTCATTATTCTGGGGTGAATGTGTGCTGATGAGTCTTCTGTCAGTGTGAAGCAGGCAGGGGCTGCCTGATGAGGCCAATGAGGGGAGTAGCCAGGGCCAAGGGTTGGGTGCAAAGACCTCAGGCCCCAAGGTGACCAGGAGAGCTAAGCCAGTGCCAAGAGGCTGTGGTCACCCTGAAATTCTGCCATGATGGGAAGGTCCAAGATAAGGTTAAAACGGTAAAGTCAGCAGGGGGTTGTGAGACCAGGCACACACATCACAGTAGCAACACAATTCAGGCAGGGACTAAAGGCAAGGGCTGAAACTTTTGCTCCCAAGAGAAGAGAGGGAGCCCCTGCTGAATGTTCTTTCCTATTTTCCTCAGAGATGTCCTGTGCCAGGCAAACCTTCTCAAATGGCCCTCTTATCAGAGGGCTACCTTGAGCACAGAGAGATGTAATTTCCCAGGGGGAGAGGTAAAATGTACAACCTCACCTCCCAAGAAGAGATATAAGATCTCATATCTCCAAAATATTTGAAAAACACCATCTTACAGTTCTTCCTAAACTCAGAAATTCAAGAAGAGCTAAGTTCAGCTATCACTGTTTCTCATGGCTGCAAAATATTTCCAGTGAACTCATCAGCATCTGTGATGGGCAGGGGTTTCTAAGCTGGTCTGGTCCTGGGAACATCTGGCCTGCTCACAAACTGCTAATATCAACAAGAAAAATCTGGTAATTTTTACTGTTTTGAGTATTGAACGAACATTTATATATAAATTTTCATAGGTGCATTCTCTCTCACAGAAACACACAGGGTACATTTAAGAAGAGTTGAACCACTTTGGATTTGTCCCTTTATAGGAAAAAGGCTTTATGTTTTAATGGTTACTTTAAAAGTAATAAAGAAAAAAATAATAATAAAAAGAAATAGATAATTTCCAAAATTCATGGTTACTCTTAAAATATAGGAAGGTTTAATAAAGTTTAAACTTTATACATTTCAGTTGAGATAGAATACCTGGGATACTGAAAACCAGTAAAAGAACTCCAACTCATGTTCTTAGCCCTGTCATCAGAGTGGTTCCAAAGATTGTTTATCAACATGGTGATAGGTGCTTTATAAATGTAAATATAAACATAAATATAAACACATGCATATATATATATTATCTGCTCCATATTTACATATGGATTAGAAGGCTTTTTTCTTCCTTCTTTATTGAATTAAAATTTCGAGAATTTATTTATTTATTTATTTATTTAATTAGACCTAAACACACTGAAACTCTGAACACACATATTAATAAAATAATCTTCAGGAAATGTTTACTTTCTACAGATTGGTGCTGGGGATAAGATTAACTTGTAGAATGATCCTCTTTATTTTTAATTTCCTCTCCTGTTCCGGTAGCTTTATGACTTTTTTTTTTTTCTTTCAGAGTGTAAATTGAGTACTGCTCCCCAGCAGTATTTTTTTTTCCCTAAGTTTGGATTATTTGAATTGTTATATAGCTTCAAAACCTTTACACGATATTTTAATGACTCCTGAAATAATAAGTATCACAGGTAAATGTAACAAATTGCACATTTTCTTTCCTTGGAGATTTTATCTTTCTTGTATATCTTCAAAAGCTGTCTGGACATGGTTATGGGCAATATGCTCTAGGTGTTCCTGCTTGAGCAGAGGTATTGGACAAGATGACCTCCAGAGGTCCTTTTCAATCTTAACCATTCAGTGATTTTGTGATTTTATTTTTATTTTTTTACTAGCCCTTTAAACATTTGAAAAAGTACAGCTTAATAATATATTTTTTCCACAAACACACATCTTATTTTTTTCTTGGTTGGTTCCAATCATCTGGGGGGGAAAAAATGTTACTTAACTAATGTTTTAAATTTTCTAGCAGGAAATTATAAAATGAACCTCTGATGCTACACAGAATCAATTTACCATAATTAGAATAGCTGACAACAAAAAATCTCACAGAACACCAGAATACCAATCATTTTAAGACTAAGAAGATACATACTCCTCAGATGCACATTCCTAATTAATTAGGAAAAATATCTTCACTTACAAGGCTCTAAAATACTATCACCTCCCTCCCTTTCTCTCCCTAAATGAAGAAAAGTGATCTCTGAAGCTAATAGGTACTACCAAAAAGAAAGCTGCATTTTTCATTCACTTTTAGACCACACAATGTGCTGTGACCTACAGAATCTTTCAGTTTGTCCTGGAGGCCCTTGTATTTCTGGCCACATACCAACTACAGTGGAGTAATATACACGTATATTAATCGCCTGTACTCTGGTAATTCAGCTACCCAAGACTGTGTGCTTGAACTTGTCATGGCTGTGCATGCTGTGTCCCCAGATAGAAGTGTAAATTATAAGTCAGTGAAGATGTTCAAATAACAGTTTCATTTGATTTACTATAGCCATGAACCAAGCAGGAAGGATGTGGAAAGAAAGTGTATGTGCAGGATCCAAATTTTGGAGTCATCTCAAATGAGCCTTTCCAGTCTACTCTGCAGAAGAAAGCATCTTCTTTCCATGACAGACAGACATACAGGCTCAATCCTGCCAGTTCCTTGGCCATAACTGTATCATAAGGGAGAACTTAATCTCATCATACTCAGCCCATCTGGATCACCCGCAAGGAAGTTTTCAGGAAACAAGCTTGAGAAACCTAGCCAGCCTATAGCAAACTTAGACAAGAATTATGTGCATTTTTCACTTCTCAGAACTTCAACTATGTTCAGAAAAAATGAAAAAGGATGAGAACAGCTGTAGTACTCGATACAGAGGCACCAGAGTCCAATGCCCTCTGACCAGACTTCCTAGATGTTCCACACTTTGAGGGTTTAAGGTTTAATACCAAATTTATATATCTGAAGTAATTTGAAATTGCATGAGATTTGATTTAGCAGAGTCATACAGCAATATATTTAAATCATGATACAAGTAGAACACTTAGAGTATAGATGTTGCAATATGCAGCAGACTGACAATACAAACATGGTTCTTATAACTGCTCTTTGTGATATGTTCAAAGTCACTGTCTTCTCCAGTAGCCAAGAAAGAATATTTGGAATGAAATCAGGTCTGTCCTGATACTTGGATTTCTTTTGGTTTGTTTTTCAGTGTTTGTATTGTCTCATGCTGAGAAGTAACACCCCAGTGTATCAGGAAGATACACACTTGTGGTTTGTTCGGTTGGTTGGTTGGTTGGTTAAAATAACTCCGGGATGTGCTAGATGGTACCAAAATCCAGTGGGATCCAGTGGGCTTTGGAGCTCAGATGTTCCTTCCTCCATTAGGGCTTTGTGCAGTGATCTCTAGGGCACAAGTTCCTCTCAGGCTGGCCCAGCCAACAGTCACAGCTGCTGCAGTGGTTCCGCTGCAATAGGTTAGGATTTGTGCATGCTCCCAATAGGCATCTCACATTATACACAATATATATACATCTTTAAAAGACTGGACCTACAGTCCAACAAGAATAGTCTGACATATTCAGCACACAGATGAATAAAAACAGCACCAATCATCAGAAAAGTGTAGTGATTAGCCCTTACTTACACACAACAGGACTTACTTTGGTCTTTTTTTTTTTCCTCCTATTTTCTTATATTTCTTCCTTCCCAAATCACCTAATTTTCTTAATTTCTCCACTTTTCATTCTTCCCTCTGGAACTTCCCATAATCAGTCTTGTGCAAACCCAAAACGTTCTTACCCTGCATCCCATAGCGTGCCTGGGGCATACTCCTGGGCAGCAGCCCTCCTATTTGAAAGGTGCTCCACTGTTGACTAGTCGTCATGGGTGTCATACCAGGAAGTTGGGGCTGAGACTCTGCTGAGACAGCTTCCAGCTCTGCTGTAAAGGACCCAGACAGAGCATCCCTCCCTCTGAGTCTATCAATTTGGGTTCTCCCTTGCCTGCCAGCGTACCTTCAATGCTCCCAGGGTTGGGCCTGGGAGAAGCGTGGCTGAGCATTATTTGTGAACCACCTCAAAATTTCCCTTATTAATTCTTCTGTCCTTTCTCAAATAAATTAAATAATAATTAATAATAATAATGTTGTTAGAATATTTCTAAGTGCCAAAACAGCATATTTCCTCTTTTTTTTTCTTATAAAAGGTTGTTTTCTCTGATTATTATTATTATTATTATTATTATTATTATTATTATTATTATTATTATTATTATTATTATTATTATTATTATTATTTCTGTTGTTGCTGTTCTTCCAACAAAATAAACAACAACAAAAAAATCAGCACAACTAGTTAAGGTAAAGATAGAAGCACCTGAAAACAATGCACAGTCAAGCCACTGAAATAATGGACAGTATTTTAAAAGTCTTCATTTTTATTAATTTTCATTGTCAAACTATTAAAAACAATATCAGACATTCAGTAAAAAAAAAAAAAAAAATTAAAAAAAAATCTCAGATACTGTGATAATGGACAGCTGTAGAAAATCACCCATATGTGGAAGACTATGTAAACAACACTTTTGCATGATGTGTTTGCACAGCTGTTTTTTCAGTGTATTCATATATAGCACTCTACTGCAGCAAGCCCCAAGCAACAAAAATGTGCCACCATTCTTCTTTAAGCCCACAGATAAGTCAGAATGACAACTTAGTTGTAATGTCTCCTAACTTAGTCAGCTGATATTTGATGAGAGCTAATATTTGCAAACTGACCTACTGAAGGAACAAAAGAATGCCATACTATATGGTCTTTGACTATTTTACATTTTCACTAAACTACATAGACTGCAACAATTTTGAAAACAGACTTCAGTAGAATCTTTAATACATTTAGTTCTTTTATGTCTGGAACATATTTGGAAAGCAAGAGTTATTTGTCTGCAATCCAAGTGAGAAGATGCAGTAAATTAATTTTATTTCCTATATCACTTACTATCTCTTTTAGTCATCTGGCTAAAACCTATTACCATAAATCATTACAAATTAAGCTATGAGAGGCAGAGAGGTAAATAGAATTTAGGAGAGCCCGGACTAAAATATATATATATATATATATATATATATATATATATATATATATATATATAATGTAAAGAAGTACAGATTGTTTTAACAAGTCCCTGAGAATACACATAAATATTGAGTCTTAGCACAGTATCTGGAAAATTTACTGTAGTAAATGTATAGCAGCCACTGTTTGCTGTAAGCTAAAAAAATCCAGGAAATGCATTCCTACATGGAGGCTATATAACTTTCTAGCAAAACACTGAAGAGACTGGCATTTGAATAAACTGGAGGAACACCTCTCTATTACTTTTGTTTCCTTATCTCTATAACATTTGATCCAAACAAAATTTGTTATGGAAGAATTATAGAAAAAACAATAAATCTCAATGGGAAAGAACATGGGTTGGAGCATTGTCAGCTAATGTATATTTTCAATATTTTGTACAAACCAAGATGTTATAGTATTCTGATATTAGAGACTAAAATATTAATCCAGACCTGAGCTTTATATTGGCTAAGCATTTTCTCGTCAAGCTTCCTATCTAGCCAGCAATTTAGCACATGTTTATATATTCATGGTTAAAGATTCAGACCAAAATATCCAGACTTGGGTGATATTCCTTGAGCTCAGGAAAGAACTAAAATTAAATTAAAAATTAAATACAAGCAAATAAAACAAATTACCCTTCAGTTTGGAATTTGGGGAATGAAACAAATTTTATGGGGCATTGCAATTTGTTGCAATTTCAGGCAGGAAAGCAAAATTCTAAATTTAACTTTGAATGAGAATAAATAAGCAATATTTTCTGCTTTCTGAGTTAATGTTGATGGATTTTTTGAAACAGCAAAATCCCATGGCTTGCTGCAGCTGAACAAACCAAGCTACCAGGGCAACTATGAGAAGTTCCCATGACAGAGTTCCCACATCGCCCAATTGAGGAATTTAGAAAAATATTGTTACCAGCCTCTGGCTTCAAGGACAAGGTCTATGTGACTGCTAATCACAAGGGGGTTGTTTTCTTGTACTTGTTTGTCTGAGTGCTTTTGACCAATAATGTTGTGTGAAACACTATCTGCCCCTGTTAAGTTCACTATAAAAGCTAGGCTATTCGGGCAATAAAATGGAGTATGATCTGACCATACTGGTGTCTGTCGTGCTTTTGGCTGTGCTTCTTGCAACAAGTTAAGACCAAAAAAATGAAAATGTTGAAGTTAATACACTAAATAACACTTTCTGAACTAGTGGAATTGAATATCACTTTGAATGACTGTAAATGTCTGTAAATACCACAGCATATATATGGAAAGCAGGAGCATTAAATGTTTACTTTTTCAGTTCTGGAACACAGTTATCTCAGATGTTTCTGAATTAATAAAATGTAGATTGTGATATCAGCAAATTAAAACAACAACTCATTTTCTTTCTTTTCAGAATTCTCCTTGTATTTGTCAGTGAAAATAATGAGATTTGAGCTTCCATGCTAGCATTCAGAAACAACTTCTTTCAGTTCTTTCAGTCTCTATCAAATAGAAGTTGTTCAAGTGTAGCACAAAGCTGAAAGCATGAGTCTGGCTCTGAGGAGGTTTCACAAGTTTGCTCAGTATATGTGCAGGACACTCTGAGGCCTAATTCTGTTTTTTCTAGTTTTGGCTATGATAGAGTTAATTTTCCTCCTAGTAGCTGGTATGGTGCTGTGTTTTGGTTTTAGGATGAGAATATTGTTGATAACACAGTGATGTTTTAATTGAGCAAAGCAGTGCTTACAATAAGCCAAGGACTTTAGCAGCTTCTCACACCACCCTGCCAGCAAGGAGGCTGGGGGTGCACAAGGAGCTGGGAGGGGAGAGAACCAGGACAGCTAACCTGAACTGGCCAAAGAGATATAAAGAGATATTCCATACCATATGGCATCATGCTGAGCAATTAATATGGAGTGGCTGGTGCGGGGAGGGAGGGAGGTTGCTCTGCTTGGGAATGGGATGGGCATTGGTCAGTAGGTAGTGAGCCATCGCATTGTGCATCATTTTTTTGTACACATTAGTAGTAGTAGTTTTATTATTATTATTATTATTTATTTTCTGTCCTAATAAACTGCCTTTATCTCAACCCACAAACATTTACTTTTTTTTCTGATTCTCTCCCCCATCCCACAGCAGGGGAGGGTGAGCAAACAGCTGTGTGGTGTTTAGCTGCCATCCGGGTTAAACCACAACACTGGTGTAAATAAGGTAGATAGAAAACTTCCTCTTGATTTCAATGAAATATGACTGCCTCTGCAAGCTTCCACTTGTTGACCAACATAAACAAAGTCTCAGGTTTCTTCTTTGATTCAAAATTACATTACTTTTATAACAGTTGTTTTCACACAGTTCTTTGCATAAGCCTGTATCATTATGAAAATGTAATGTACTGTTGTATACCTCTGCAGTAGCATCTATTTCACTTTGCTGTATTATAGCAATATAAAACCTGAAGATTTTTCAGTTACCATAGTTTATATGTTTTTAAATAGTTCTGACTAGTTGCCATGAAGTATAAAAAAAAAAAAACTACAAATAAAAAAAAAAAAAAAAAAAAAGGAACCAGAAGCTTTCAAATATATCACTGTGATTCCTTCTTTCTTCTAGTAATTAAGGGAGTTGATTCCAAGCTGGGTAGGGCCTTGGCAAACCTGATCTAGTGAATGGCATCCCTGTCTATGGCAGGGGGGGTGGAGTTAGATGATCTTTAAGGTCCCTTCCAACCTGAGACATTCTACAATTCTATGATTTATCTTTATTTATCTTCATCTTCATCATCTTCATCTTATCTACATCTTTATCTTACCTGCATGTATATCCCTACATTTACCTTATTCTCTATATCTTTATCGCTGTCTTTATGTTTATCACTTGTTCCTTCTGGAGAATCCAGGTGAACAATGGCATGGGGAAAGAGAGGGTTGGCAGGGGCAGGAGGACAGGGCAGAGCAATGTAGCTCTATTGCATCTCTTGTGCTGGACACTGGGACAGGAATGCAACCAGGTTGCAGCGCACTCCTGTCCTTTTCCTTCAGAGAACAGTCAGTGCTTTACAGGACGGATAAGATATATCTTACAGAGGGCTAGAAGCCCCTGTGGGGCTTCCAAGCCCAAGCAGAGCCACCTAGAACAGCTCACCCAAGACTGTTCCAGATGGCTTTTGATTATCTCCACAGAGGGAGACTCTGCAGCATCTGTGGGCAACCTGAGCCAATGCTCCATCACCCACACAGTAAAGGGATTCCAGATATTCAGAGGGAACGTGTTTGGACTAGGTGATCTTGAAGGTCTTTTCCAACCTAGATGATTCTGTGATTCTGTGACTTTATTTTGTCCTGTTACCATGCACAGAGCCTGTTCTCAGTCCTTATTTTATATTGGCAACACCTCCACAGAACACCTAAAAACCCTGAAATTAAGTTGATCTTTTTATACTGGTAATAATGAAATAAAAATAATTAAGTAATAAAAACTATTAAAAGAATATTGTGATTTCATGTCCAGATTTCTCTATCTAACCCAGAAGAACTATGTATAGAACTGTAACATACTCAGCTATTCTTGGAAAATAAAACACATTTTAGTTGAAGAAGTAAAAACTTTAAGTTAACTAGTATTTGAATTAAATGTTTCTTCAGGATATATTGCTGTTCATCTTTCTCTCAGTGAAAAATTGATTGATGAGGTAATAATCATCATTGGCATCTAATTGCTATTCCATTAATATCATTTATTACCTATCCTATCCTGTTGATATAGGTAAGCAAGACTGTATATCAAAACAATGAAGTGGTACAGATTAAAAATAGCTTATAAATATTTTATTTCTATTAAGATCATCTATCAGAAAGATTTGCTTTTATGAATTCATTATTTTCACTAGTTGGTAATGTTTTGCAAACATGCTTCCTATAATGCACTGTTCTTGAAATATCGTCACAACTCTTACCTCTGAGTCTATGATACTTTTTTATTTTGTGTATGGCACGGATTACTTAAATCATGGTGATGGTATATAAATTCCATCTAGAGGATTAAAATGAGAGGTGGCATATTTCATGGTTAAATACAGAATATTGAGTACTTTTCAAATACATATCTGCGCTAGCTTATATGAATAGCTGTTTTGATATGTAGCCAATAAAATAAAATTCTGCATAAAAATGAGCATGAGAGGGATGTGAACACAAAGTGCAGTGCTCAAAATTCTCTGGCTGAAAGCCATTTTTTATGTAGTATGAAATGCAATTACAGTTTCTGTAGATCCCTATAAAAAGCAATGAATACACCCACAAATTGATTCGGAGGGAAAGATACAATCTGAAAACATACATATACATAAATAATGCTGTTCTCTTTTACCATAATTGATGGATTTTGTTTTGTTTTGTTTTGTTTTGAAAGAGCTGTTTTTGAGAAACAAATACTTTACTTTTCCTCGTCGATTTTGCTTGAATTTCCATTTTCTTTATCAGGATTAGAAATTCTTCTGTTATTTTCTTTTTAAATAATTTTAAATAGTTAATTTTCTAATTATTCAATAAAATTCAAACCACTTCTCATTATAAACAATAGAAAGATTATTCTAGGTACAAGTCAGTTTTAAAAAGTTTTTTTCATTATTCTTATTTTTTTTTTATTTTACTTTTTCACCTGTTGTTTGTTTGTTTGTTTTCCCAAAGGTGGGAAGGGATGCCATCCAGAGGGACCTGGACAGGTTTGAAAGGTGCGCCTGTGCAATTCATGAAGTTCAACGAAGTCATGCGCAAGGTCCCACATCTGGCTTGGGGTAAATCCAAGCACAAATACAGTCTGGGTAGAGAATGGATTGAGAGCAGCCCTGAGGAGAAGGACGTGGGGATGTTGGTGGATGAGAAGCTCAAAATGAGCTGGCAACATGTGCTTGCATCCCAGAAAGCCCTCTGTATCCTAAGCTGCATCAAAAGAAGCGTGGCCAGTAGGTCAAGGGAAGTGATAATCACCCTCTACTCCACTCTCATGAGAGTACACATGCTGCATTCACCCCTGGGATCCCCAATATAAGAAGGACATGGACCTCTTGGAATGAGTCCAGAGGAGGGTCATGAAGAGGCTGGAGCACTTCTATGAAGAAAGGCTGAGAGAGTTGGGGTTGTTCATCCTGGAGAAGAAAAGGCTCTGGGGAGACCTTATAGCAGCCTTCTAATACCTAAAGGAGGCCTACAGGAAAGCTGGGGAGGGACTCTTTGCCAGGGATTGTAGTGATAGGACAAGGAGTAATGGCTTTAAACTAATACAGGGTAGATTTAGATTTGGTATTTGGAAGAAGTTCCTTATTCTTAGGGTGGTGAGGCACTGGAACAGGTATGGTGATTTTACTCAGGTGGACAGACGAGTTCCACCACAGCTGCTCTCTCACTGCCCCCTCCTCAAAGAGGAAGAGGGAGAAAATATAACACAAAGAGCTCAAGGTTTGAGATAAGGATGATTTAATTAAAAGGAAAAGGGAGAGGGGAAAACAAACAAACAAATAAACAAACAAACAAGGCCATGTGGAAGCACAGAGAGAAAGGAAAAAAAAAAAAAAGAAAAAAGAAAAAAAAAAAAAAGGTTATTCTCTACTTCCCACCAATGAGCGATATTCAAAACATGTAACAGTTGTTTGGGAGGACAGCCCCCTCCCCCACCAGAGCCCCCCTTTTATTGTTGTGTGACATCATCTGATATGGAATATCCCTTTGGTTGATTTAGGTCAGGTGCCCTGGTGATGTCCCCTCCTCATCACTTACCCACCCTCAGCTTGCTGGCTCCTGGGGGCTTGGAGGGAGTCTTGATGCAGTGCCAGTATTATGCAGCAATAGACACAACACTGGAGTGATATCAGTGCTGTTCTAGCTACAAGGGCAGAGCACAGCACTGTGTGAGCTGCTGTGTGAGCTGTTAACTCCATCCCAGACAGACCCAGCGCAACAGGTTGCCCAAAGAAGTTGTGAATGCCCCATCCCTGGCATCTCTGGCAATTATTCAAGGCCAGGTTACATGGGGCTTTGGGCTTCCTGGTCTGGTTGAAGGTGTCCTTGTCCATGGCAGGAGTTTTGGAACTGGATGATTCTTAATGTCCCTTCCAACCCAAACCATTCTATCATTCTATGATTTATGGATCTACTTATTCGGATACTATTTATAGCTAAATAAGATTATACATATTTTCCATTAAATCAATAAACCCAAAGTTCTTAAAATCTTAGACTTCAGTATTAGAGAACAGTCATTTTCAGGAAAGCAGATCAATGTGTGTTTAACATTACACATAATCCATAAATACCACTGAAATCAATGGGGTTTTTGGACACGGTTTAAAATTATTACATCCCTAAGGGTTTTTGTTTGTTTGTTTGGTTGGTTGGTTGGTTTGGTTTGTTTTTGAATAAAGAATGTGAGTTATGACCTTAGTTAATTCCAGAGATATAATGACACCCAGCAGCAGAACTATCCATATTTACGTTTCATCAGACTAAATCATTATTTTCTTGGATATTTTGTTTTAAGTAATATAATCATTAACATTCAGACCCAGACTTCAATGAAAGTATTTATTTTTTTATAGTATACGTATATATAAATAAATAGAATTTATTAAGCCGTTAGTATGTGGTCCATTGTGTATCAGTTGCTTGCTCTGGGCCATCACTTTCTTGATTTAAACTATGGCAACTGAAAAATCTTCAGGTTTTATGTTGCTATATGATAGCAAAGTAAAATAGATGCTGCTGCAGAGGTATACAACAGTACATTACATTTTCATAAAGATACAGACTTATGCAAAGAACTGTGTGAAAACTGTTATAGAAGTAATGTAATTTTGAATCAAAGAAGAAACCTGAGACACTGTTTATGTTGGTCAAAGTCACAAAATCAAAGAATGGTTTGGGTTGGAAGAGACCTTAAGGATCATCCAGTTCCAACACCCTTATCATGGGCAGGGCCACCTTCCACTAGACCACAGTGCTCAAAGTCCCATTCAACCTGGCCTTGAACACTTTGAGGGAAGGTGCATCCACAGTTTCTCCGGGCAACCTGTTCCAGTGCCTCACCACCCTCAGAGTAAAGAATTTCTTCTAAATATCTAATCTAAACCTACCTCTATTAATTTACACAGAATCACACAGAATTGTCAAGGTTGGAAGAGACCTCAAGATCATCGAGTCCAACCTCTGACCTAACACTAAAGAGGCCTCCACTAAACCTTATCACTAAGTTCATCATCTAAATGTTTTTTAAAGACCTCCAGGGATGGTGACTCAACCACTTCCCTGGGCAGCCCATTCCAACATCTAACAACCCTCTCAGTAAAGAAGTTCTTCCTAAGATCCAACCTAAAACACCCCTGGTGCAACTCTAGCCCGTTCCCCTCATCCTGTCACCAGGCACATGGGAGAATAGACCAACCCCCACCTCACTACAGCCTCCTTTAAGGTACCTGTAGAAAGCAATAAGGTCGCCCCTGAGCCTCCTTTTCTCCAGGCTGAACAATCCCAGCTCCCTCAGCTGCTCCTCATAGGACTTGTTCTCCAGACCCCTCATCAGCTTTGTCGCCCTTCCCTGGACTCTTTCGAGCATCTTGATGTCCTTCTTGTAAGGAGAGGCCCAAAACTGAACACAGTACTCAATGTGTGGCCTCACCAGAGCCGAGTACAGGGGGACAATCACCTCCCTAGACCTGCTGGCCACACTGCTTCTTATACAAGCCAGGATGCTGTTGGCCTTCTTGGCCACCTGAGCACACTGCTGGCTCATATTCAGCTGACTATCAACCAATACTCCTAGGTCCTTCTCTGCCAGACAGCTTTCAACCAATTTAAAGCCATTACTCTTTGTCCCATCACTACACTTCCTGATAAAGAGTCCTTCTCCTGATTTCTCATAGGCCCCCTTTAGGTACTGGAAGGCCACTACAAGGTCTCCCCTTCTGGGCTGCAATTATTCAGGAAAATGCAGGTCTCCCCTTTGGATCTCCAAGTGCATGTTGTAGGCTCAATTTGTGTTGAGTTTCCTGTCAACTGATACCCCCAAGTCCTTTTTTTCAGAGCTGCTCTCAACTCATTCTCCACCCAGCCTGTATGTCTGTGATTTCCCCAACCCAGATGCAGGGCCTTGCTGAACTTAGTGAGGTTCACAAAGGCCTACCCCTCAAGCCTGTGAAGTCCCTCTGGATGACATCCCATTCCTACACCGTGTTGACTACACCGCACAACTTGTTGTTATTAAAAATCGTCATTCCATAAATCAGCTTCTATCTCCTTGGTTCACTGCAAACTATTATGTCTTTTTTAACTGACAGGACAAGCATTAATGGGCACAAAATGAAACACAGGAGGTTTTCTCTGAGTATCAGGAAATCCTTTTTTACTGCGAGGATGACTGAGCATTGGTTCAGGTTGCCCAGAGAGGCTGTAGAGTCTCCCTCTGTGGAGACACTCAAAAACAATCTGGACATAGTCTTGTTAAACTGTTGTACATGTCCCTGCTTGAGCAGAGGGGTTGGACCAGATGACCTCCAGAGATTCCTTCCAACCTCAAACTCTGTGTGACTCTGTGGTTGATAGCAATATAATTTCATTTTTAATTATATCAACTTTCTACAAAAACATTTACATTACACTGGTGTGTTCTTATTCAAAGAAAAAAAATAAGCACATTCTGTCTTAATAAGTATTTTCAAAATTTCAATTATTTAATCATTCAAATTTATCTTATTTTGCTGACTTAAAAGTTTTTTGTTGGCTGTGTTTTACTATTGTTACCTACAATTTTAGGTTTCATGAAATATGAAATATCAGAGGAATATGTAGGTAAGGAGTCTCTTAATTTAATTTGCTCATGCAGAAGATACAGCTTCGTATGTCTTTTGACTATTGGGTTTGTCTAGCAGAAGACTTGTGCATCTTGCTCCACTGGGCATGGCCAAGTAAACCAAGCTTAGGTTGTTTAAAATAACATTGATCCCTCTTCCTGGTGTCTTGAATTAGTGGACATTGGACAGGCTAACTGCTATGTTTTTCTCAAAGGATTAAAAGCATAAGAGAGAATTCAGTTCTAGCAATCCTTGGATTATTTGATTACATCTTGCTCTTCTTTCCCATGCACACACAAAATGACAGACAATGTTGTTATTCTTGGTAACTGTATGTTTTGTTTTGTTTTGTTTTCCCTTATGATGGTATTCCTCCTCTAAAATTAGACACATTTAGCTGATAAATTTTTGCTCATGTAAAAATATTAAACACAGCATTCTAGGTTTCAGAGAAAGTGTGAGTTATTGTTAATAATGGCTAATGGAGACGATTACTAAACATACATGAGGTGTTATCATGGAGGTGGCAATAGACATTTTTTTCTTCTCTTAAGCTGTGACATACTATGCAGATATGAAAGTTGTGTTCCAGTGCTTTCCACCTCTAAAGGAAAGTATGCAAAATGTATGTTTCACAAACACTAAAATTTCATAACCTCTGAAACCTGAAGATACATTTAAACATTTTATTCCTGGGAAATAAAATTCTAGATGGGGAAACTATAATGAATATTTACATGCCACAGTTGTACACTGTTACAGCCAAATTTATAGAATTCAAATTATTCTTGGCTCTTAATGTAGTCAGATGTAAATTGGGTGCAAGGGCCAGTCAGGTTTTTTGGTGTAAGGTATCTCTGATGAATTTTTTTCCATCTTCAAATGTAATTAAACCTTCAAAATTACTGAGAGAAGAGATAGCTTGCAACATCATATTCATTTTTCTTCATTCTCTTAGATTAAGAAAAGTGTGTTTACGACTTGAGAGGTTATTGCCTGCTGTTTAACTTCAGACTGTCATCTATTTCCAATGTTCTTGAATTCATTTTTATATGACAAATTAGCCCAAAGTGCAACAATGGTATATGTAAATGAAAAGATAGAGGTATATGTGAAAAGTTCACAGACGCATTAAAATATAACCTTTTTTTCCTTTCCAGGATGACACTGAGGTTATGAAATGCATTACTTTTATTTTAACATATAGGAGTGATAGCTCTGTAAGTAAGCTAAACAATGCAAGATATATGCAAAAGTCTTAATTAATTTCATGTCCTTGCTGGCTTGGATTTTACTCTACAAAGTCAGTCTTGTCTTGACACCTTCCCAACACATTTTGGATGCAAACTAAGAATAAATCTGCTGATTTAACCAGTATTGTGTTAATCAAATAATGATTGTGAAATCATTTGAAATTACATTGATTACATGTGAAAGAACTTCTTTACATGCAAAAGAACTTCTTCATGGTAAAGGCGACAGAGCACTGGAACAGGCTGCTCAGGAGGTTGTGGAGTCTCCTTCTCTGGAGATATTGAAGGCCTGTCCGCACACCTACGTGGGCAACCTGCTCTGGTAGTGGGGTAATGATCTCTGGAGGTCCCTTCCAACCCCTACAGTTCTGTGATTCTGTAATGATTTTAGCTGTACTTATGAATGAAACTAGTTTCAAAATCCTCAATGAAAGTATCACTCTCGTTACATAGGCCTCACTAAACATAAGTCTAAGCATACAGGAAGTATCACTAAAAAGAGTGGAAGCTCTTTCTGAAAGACTTTAATTTTCATTTAAGTATAAACAAGAATTTCATACAAATCTTTCTTTTATAGTTGATGTGCGTCATGATAGTATATCAAAACTAAGGGCATAGTGTTCTTGTGAAAGTGAAGTGAAAACAGTCATTGGAATTTGTCAATGCACAACCATGTAGCAGGTCACAGGAACTCAAAATCTGCCATGTTTTTGTTCTTCTTGCACAGTCTTCAGTTGAAAGTTGGATATTTTTTTCTGTTCTTCTTTAATTTCAAAATAAAAGTTTCGTATTAAAATAAAGAACAGCTTGCATATCCAGCAATACAACTATCCTGCAATAAGATAAGAGCAGTCAAGCATTCGAACGGGTTGCCCAGAGAAGTGGTGGAGTCACTTTCCCTGAGGGTGTTCAAGGAAATGCTGGACCTGCTGCTTAGGGATGTGGTTTAGTGAGTGACATTGGTAGTACGGTGATGGTTGGACCAGATGACCTTGAAGGTCTTTTCCAGCTTTAACGATTCTATGATTCTATGAACCAACTAGTGCAAGTTTACTGGAAATGGAAAAAAGAGTTGCACATTTTTTGGCCTTCATGATTCTAAGATTTCTACTAGACAACTTCACAGGGCTAAATAGATTCTTCTCCACCTTTATTAAGAATTTTAATTTTGAGGTTAGTAAGTTTGAAATAATAATCTTCTGGAAGTTCCTTTTTCAGTCATCCTCAAAAACAAGTTAGAAGGATGTGAAAGGTTTTACCAGTTAAAACGTCTACATCCTTCAGCAATTACAGCCATTAAATTGTTATTTGATTGAAAAATAAATTTTCAACTGAATGCATAACTACAGAAAGAAATCCACAGAATATTCTGATGTCAGACAGTTAGGATCATGAAAGCCAAAGATCTCTCCAGAAGGGCAGTGACTGGAAATGTTTCTTTCTAGCAGAATGAAAATTCTAGATGGAGAAATCCTGCTAACCTCCAAAACAGGCAGAAAGATTTTCAGACAGGAAAGCTTTGGTGAGCTCTTTCAGTCAACTCTTCAAACTCCACCTGAGAAGCTTCAGTTAGATTCTGTAGATTATGGAGATATATGATAATATTTTATTTATTTATTTATTTTATGTACCCTTCTGTTTTCAGCTACAACTGAAAATTTGGGGTTATTGTCACTAAAGTGCTTCTGAATAGTACAATATAGTAGACTTAATTTAACTGGCACTGCACTGATGTAAGTAACAACTGTTTTACTAAGAATAAAAGATCTTAATTCTTGTCTGAGACAAGCTTCATTTTTTATCACAAAATCATTTGATCTTAACATACTAAGAGACCTAAATGAATAAAAGCTGTATTGTGTTGCTCTCACCTGAAGGCAAGAAAGGTTACTATTCACATTTCAAACCACTAAATTCATTATTTTTGTAAAAAAAATAAATAATAATAATAATAATAATTTCCACACTGGGACAATTCAGATCTGCTGTATACATGATGAGTAGGTTGACACAAATTAATTGTTCTGGGAAGTGAATGCATTAACATAATGAATAGGGAAAGAGTTTTATAGGTTATAACATGCATCTAGTTATAATGAAAAGTACATATGTGGTTGGCAAAGTTGACAAAAATACCAAAGGAATGGATCTTAGTGGTTTTATAACAACATGGAAATCATCATTTCTTAGGGGTGCATACATATTTATTTCTGATGCTATATCGATCATTAAGAACAATCATATGAATACTAGCTTAGATTATATCCACTCTAACTTTTCATATTAGGAGCAGTTAACTAACAATTTAGATGCAGCAAATACCATCATGATGAACAGTTATGAAAGCTAAGAATTTTATTGCTACAAAAAAGAAGATACTGGTTAAGAGATATTAAAAGTAGCAAAGTCCATTTCACTTACTAAGGAATAGTACAGTCTTTAAGAAGGTGACACAAAATTCTACTAGCAAAAATACAAATCTTTATATTTTAATTAACACCTATGATAGAATTGTCCGTCCCAAACCACATTTTCATAGCAACCTTTTCACCACAGATTTGGAGATGGATGAGGCAAATATCTCATCCAAAACTTAATTAAGTCCTTGTTATAGCTTCGTCAAAATTTTTAAGATATTCAGATCACTATGTGTTTTTGTTTTTGTTTTATGTATATATGTTTATGACTCCTCTTTTAAATAACATGACTAAAGAAACATAAACTCTTTGATGAGATGATCAGAGCTTTCAGTTTTTCCTGAATTCATCAAACTGAAATCTTCTGAAATATTCCTAGCAAGAAAATGCTGGAAATCTCCCGTGATCAGGCTATATTGCAGGAATTTTTTGTTAAAGTTTTTCACCTAAGAGAAGACTTTTCTGGGAATTCTTAGTTATAAAAAAGAAATCTCAGAATTTTTATTTTCTCTAATTGAACTTAAAGTTTCACTATACTAATATTCTCCTTGGCCAGTGGAGAGATGCGCTGGTTTTACTCAGGTGGGCAACGAAGCTCCACCACAACCACTCTCTCATTCCCCCTCCTCAAAGGGAAATGGGGAGAAAATACAATGTAAAGGGCTCAGGAGTTGAGGTAAGGACAGGGAGATCACTCAACAATTATCATCCCAGGCAAAAACAGACTCAGCATAAGGAGATTAATAAAATGTATTGCCTATTACTGACAAACCGGAGAAGTGAGAAACAATTAAAACGAACTAAATACACCCTCCCCCCATCCACCCTCTTCCACCTTCTCCCCCCAAAGTGGCACAGGGGAATGGGAGAATGGGGGTTGTGGTCAGTCTATAGCACTTCTCCACCACCGCTCCTTGGTCACCCTCTGCCCCTGCTCCACATGGGGTCCCTTGTATGGGATGCCATCCTTCCCGAACTCAGACTGCGGGAGCTGCCAACAGTCAGCAGCTCTTCAAGAACTGCTCCCTTTTTGGGTTCATACCTCCGGGTCCATCTGTCAGGAGCAAACTGCTCCAGCACGGATCCCTCACGGGCAGCACCTCCCCCCAGACCCCCTGCTCCTGTGTGGGCTCCTCTTCACGGGCTACAGTTGCAGCCCGGGGCCTGCTCCTGCAGGGGCTTTCCATGGGCCTCAGCCTCCTCCAGGCCACATTCACCTGCTCCACCGGGGGCTTCTCCACGGGCTGCAGTGTGGAGATCTGCTCCATGTGGGACCCATGGGCTGCAAGGGGACGGCCTGCTCTACCAGGGGCCTCTCCACAGCCCACAGGAAAACTTCAGCACCTCCTGCCCTCCTTCTGCGCTGACCTAGGGGTCTGCAGGGCTGATTCTCATTCCTGGCTCTCCCAGATGACGTTGCATGGCAGTTTTATTTCTCTTTCTTAAATATTCTCTCACAGAGGCACACACAACATCACTTACTGGCTCAGCGCTAGGCAGCAGTGAGTCCCTTTGGAGCCAGCTGAAACTGGCCTTATCTAACATGGGGCAGCTTCTGGATTCTTCTCACAGAAGCCACCTCTCCATCCTCTCTCTACCAAAACCCTGCCACATAAACCCACTAAGATCCCTCTTTCATATGTACTTTTTGTGAGAGGTGTAGGAATCTCATCTTTATATTTAACCTGAAAAGATAGTATTCTTTTACTTGAAGAGCTGCATTTTGTGCACAGAACAGAGGAATTGTTTTGAATGTTTAAGAAGAAATTAATCTCTGACACCTTTTCAGAATTTGTCTCTTGTTCTTGGATCAGTATCCTGCATTTTGCTTTCTCACTCTGAGAACATCCAATATGGAAAACCAAGTTAAAAAGCTCTGAGCACATGGTAATATAAGCTTTTAAATGTGCACTCAGTGACTCATCTGCTCTTCAGCATTGAAGAAAGGAACTGGAATCACACTGATGATGGGAACAAAGTTACGGTGCATCAGATGTGTAGGAAGGTTTATGGATACTGATAAATGTCATGACTTAGCTGAAGTTTATTATGTCAAACAATAGTGATACTTCTCCATATGTGTTGGTGTTGGTGTGTTCATCAAAGCTGTAGTTTGTGGTTGTCTGGACAGAAAAAAAAAATAAAAATTTGTTTTGTCTTCAAACTGAGCATCTGAAAAGAATTTTACATGGCAGTGAGACAGCTTACTGCTTGCTAGAAGTGCTGTTGTTGTGCATCAAATGTACGTTCTGATAATGATAGGTTTTATCCAGTTTATTTTATTAGATTATCTTATCTTCTGCATATAGGCAAATATATTTTTAGCTAATTAGGTGTCCCCCTACCCTCCCCCACCTTTTTTTTTTTTTTTTTTTTTTTTTTTTCCCAGAGGAAAACTACTCAGTTATTGCTTTCAGGGAGGATATAAAATTACTTAGTAGACAATTATTATGATTATGATTATTATTTATGGAGATTACAAATGTACAAGTTGTATGCTATTTATCAGGAGATATTCCTGATCTAATCCTCAAATTATTATTCCTTTGGGCATGTATAACTCATCATTAACTTTTGACATTAAAATTTGCATCCTGATATCCTAAGTGGCAGTTTCCCCTTTTCTGGTGTACTCAAAGAACTGAGGTCAGATGGGATCCTTTACCTGATAGTTCAGAGCTTTGTGCTTTTGGTTATTGAATACTTCCACTGGAGGAGGACCCTGGAAAAATATTCTTAAATTTCCTAGCTGCTATCATTGATATTTCACCAAAATTTTCACTAATATTCTTATGGACTGAAAAAAATAATACGGGGGGATGGGCAACCAAAATACATTCTATATAAAATAAACTCTATCTATGTATATCTAGAGATTTACCCACACTGTATGCATGTTATTGAGAAAATATTGTACAAGGTGTTACTTATCTGGAAAATGTTACACACATTTTTTTTTTTTACCCCTCAGTCACCCATGTGACAGTAAAGTATCAACATGAAAAGCACCATGCAATTGATGATATCATCATACAAATGATGATATTAAATATGTACAAATGCTGCTGTCTTTAAAGCAAGAACAAATGTCAGACACCTGATCTAACCTTTGATAATAGCCAAACATCCTCCCAGCCTGTACCTCATCACTTCTTTGTGTATTCTTCAATGAAAAATAACAGATGGGATAGATGGTAGAAACCACTTTTAGATATCTCTTTTCTACCTGGTACAAATAAACTCGCCTACCATTTCTGTTATATATGTTTATTTTTCTTTAATACATCTGAAAAATTGAGAAGATGCCTTTCAGTTAGTTTCCCATGGCTTATGTGTGTGTGTGTCAGGGTTACATTTACCAGTCTTAAAGTGCTTGAATTATTTCTTTTGTTACATTAAGTATGGGACTATTCTGCCATAAACTTTATACTGCTACAAAAGTATATACTACAAAAGTATTATCCCCTTTTTATTCCGTCATAGCATAATTAAGAGTTTTAGATTGGCTGGAAGAGATATGATCTATTTTTTATGTAATACCTCTGGGGGAAAAAAAGAAAAAAAAAAAAAGGAGACAGAAAATTTTGTAAGCATACTTACTGATTTTAACTCTGAAAAAGAATCTGCAGTCTTCAAAGAACAGACTCAGAAAAAGGAATTGACTGAAGTCTTTTTTCTTTTTTCCAACTATACTTTTTCTAGATAACATCCTCCTACAAACTTTGGGTCATCACAGTTACAATATTGCTATCATGAGATTTATCATGTTTAAAATGCAACTAAATTATTATGACTTCTTAGTAACTTCAAGAACAGCTAAGAACAAAGAGTAGTGCCTAAGATTTTCTAAACAGAGAGACCATGAAGAAGCCCAAAGATTCATTTCTTGTTCCTGGCTGTCAGCCAGATATTAAATTCTGCTTTGCTATTCCAAATTATGACTGCCTTGCATAAACATGCTGGCTGAAATGCACTATCAAGCAAAGATTTGAGGCTTAAAGGTCAGTTTGTGAATTGCCTGCAAGAAAATAGGTTCTTGCTTTCACTTGTTTTTCCCCCTTGCCAAAGGAAAGCAAGCTTCACTCAGGAGGGAATAGTACTCTGGAGGCCTCTGTAATTCTTGTATATAAGACCAAAATACTCAGGGGACCTCTGGAATTCTTGTATACAAGACCAGAATAAATGGATTTACTATTCAACTGCTCTTTTCCATCAGTCAGAAAATGAAGTTCTGTGGGTTTGACAGTTACACACTTATGCAACAGTAACTCAATTTGTAAGGGATCTCATAAACTTCAACAAGCTTTGAGTAATCTTTCAACTCTAACAATTTTCTGAAAGAAAAACAAAGTCCTCACTCTCATTTCCACTCAGGATAATGGGAAGAACACCACATATTACTTTGGTCTTTATATTAAGCCCATATTAAAGAAGACAGTAATGGGGTGATAAAGGCCATCATTAATTGCCTGAATAATCCCCTTTTAACTTCAATTTGTCTTTGGCCAAAGCATTGTTACAGTGCTATAGTTATCCAAATAAAATATCTTTGCTTTTGTACACAGCTATTTAGCCTACATAGATAACTTATTCACAGTGAGGGTGGTGGAGCAGCGGAATAGGCTGCCCAGGTAGGCTGTGAAGTCTCCTTCTCTGTAGATATTTAAGGCCCATCTAGATGCCTACCTGGGCAACCTGCTCCGGGGAATCTGCTTTGTGGGGGGGTTGGACCCGATGATCTCTGGAGGTCCCTTCCAACCTCTGCAATTCTGTGATTCTGTGATAAGGTGATATGAAATGTCTGAGTAGACATAAAAACATATAACTGAATCTCCACTCATAACTTATTGTAAATTGTCTACTTTAACATTTAATGTTAAACAATTGTTGGTAGAAAAGGAAACATCCTACTTAGAGCAAGTTTTTTGCAGACTATAGTGACAATTGATTATAGCATTGCTTTGTGGGCCAATGGAGGAGTAAGAAAACTGTTGTTTATAGGAAACATGACAAAATGTCCCCAGGTGAAAGTAAAGAGAGAAGAAAACACTACCATCATCACCATCAGAATATGTCTTAGTAAGGATCTGTGGTGTTGATGTCTTCCTGAACAAGACATGTGGCCAGTCAGCTGACATGTGACCCTGAAGGTGGTCCAAGGAGAAAAGATTCTCTAGAGTAAGAGCTGAGGTAGCAAAAATTTTTCTTATTGTTTGATCGTTGGTTTTAGTTTTGTTATCATGAAATCTATGGACTATAGTGTTTGAGTTTGGTTTTGTTGTTGTTTTTGTGCCTTTTTTTTTCCTCTCCTACCAAGCATCACACTTAAAGCACAAGCAGTGAGTGGAAGCAAGGGTCTCCCAAAGATCTGTCTCAAATGTCCTGGCACACAAATGCTGTGTCAGGGCACTATGAAGACAGCAGCTCCCTCAAGCTGGGACCATCAAACTATCCCATCATCCCCGCAAGCAGCAGGGCAGCTGGCAGTGCCAGGGCAGCCCCCACCCTAGGAACCTCTCTGGGGACACTGATGGGCTAAGACTGGGCCAGGACATGGCCTGTGGGTGGGTCCAGCTGGATGAGGCCCATGAGCAGGGCAGGGCTCTGTGGAACTGGAGCTGGAGCTACTGCAGCCTCAGTAGGGCAGGGGATGACAGACCCAGGGCTGGCATGGGGGCCTGAGCCTTTGCAAGTGGGGGAGCCTTAGGGATTGGGTAGGGACAGGAAGGGCCCTCAGGGCCCTGGCAAGATGCATCATGTTTTTCCCTAGGAAAATTATTCTGAGTTATTAGAATATTTTTTCATAGCATTAGTTTATTTAATCTATTTTAATAAATATTTGTTATTCTTCATTAATGAATATACTTCAAAACTTTGATTCATTTGTTCAATTAAAATATGGATGTCAAATCTTCTTCCTTTTTTAGATTTTTTTTTCTCTAAACTCTAAAACAGTAATTGGGAAATTAGCAAATTTACATCTAAATAGAATACCTCTGTAATGCACCTATAACCATTTTCAAAGGACTATGGAGAAGAAAGCCTTACTATTAAGAAAATCATACATACAAAACAAAGATTAATTTTGAAATTAGAAAGCATAACTTTTAATTTGCCTCTAAATGATGATCAACTTCTTCCCTTTCTGTAGGTTAAAATACAGGTAACCAGGTTGCAAGAGGGGATTTCATAAAAATATTAATCTTTAGTGAGCACACCCTGACCACACTGGGTTGTTGTGTTCGCTGAGGGTATGCATCTGACTCCCTCACACTGCTCTGGGGATTGAGGCTCCAAAGGCTTCTGTGTTTGAAGAAACAAAATACGTCCATCTCCCGCCTGGATTTACCCCTCATGTTTACCATCAAATATCCAGTCTCTAACTCCACATTGTGTTACTGGCACCATTTACCAACCCTCCAGCTGGACTGCAGCTGACAGATTGTTGTCAATGCACCTCTTCCATTACTCTAAATTCAATGATTTTGACTGTTGCCCTACTTTCTATCCTTATGTCCATAGTTTTATTCAGTTTGACCCCTCAAATTTCTGCTAGGCTAAATACAAAAATACAATAGCAAGGCAGTCCTCAGAAAATTCCTCAGAAAATGCCTGATCTCTTGTTCCATACTTATTTGGAACACTGAACAACCTTTTTGGTTAGCTTGTGCAGCTATTAGAAAGTACCATCATGGTTCTAATGTAATTCGTATTATAATGTGCTAGCTATAAGGTATACTAAGTCCTCAAAAAAATGATTGGATTTTTTTCCCTGCTTTAGGGTTATCCATATATATTTCTCCTTATTCCTGCACTGCTTAAAGATGTAAGCAAGTCACCATGCTGTCATTATCTGGACAAGCCATGCCCAGATAAATTTATAAAAATAAAATGAAAAAAAAAAATCATATTTTTAGAAATGAATGCTGTTTTTTTTTTATTATTATTTTTTAATGATGCTGGAAATTCTTCTTAGTTGCTTAGCAATTTTTTTTTTCAGCTTACAGCTACAGGCTTGGAGCTGTGATGCTGACCCTGCACCTGTCTATGGAACTGCAGATGGCTGATGTAACACAGGCTATTGACTTCAAAACAGGAAGGAGGAGGAGAACCAGATTGCTTCTCTGAGATGCACACACATTTTCAAAATGCTAATTGTTTGTTCCCTAAAATATTACAAAGGCTTGTGCATTTACAACTGGGATGCATCTTCATGCATCATTGAAGTCCTAATGTATACCTTTGGTGAAGGAGGGAAATCTGTTCAGAAATTATACATTTCTAATTGTGTATAAAGTGACTTGCAGTGTTATTCAATAATATGTTCCATTTCTTTCAGTGAATTGAAAGAAACAAATGCAGGATGGGAAAAAAAAAAAAAAAAAAAAAAAAACACCATATAGAGTAATTTAAATAATGACTTGAGTGTGTATTTTTTTTATATATTAATGAAACTGCACCACAAAAAAAAAGACATACATGTACATCAAACACACTCACCATATTTAAGACTTTAGAAATACCAGGGATCCTAGCAATAGTGAAAGGCAATGCCACTGTCGTTATGCAGTTAACAAAAGATATCAGAATAGTTAATTAAGAATAGTGGACTATTAAAGGTCTAGAAATAGAACAAAATTGGTACCTTTCCAAAGATATAAAATGACAGCAAAGTATTAGCACAATGAAGCAAAATAATGACCATTTTTACAATGAAAGGGTGAAAGAGAATCAAATTCTGAAATATAAATACATAAAAACACAAACACACATTCACATATATATACATATATAATTAGAATTTTGAAAAGTGATCCATTCAGATCATATTAATAATTTATGTTAATATACAAAATATTGATACTCCCCATTTTAAGAAATATAAACATCCTATATGCAAGCGTGTGAACAAAAATATCTTTTAAATGTAATTTGTTATATTCTGCAGAACTTCACATTTCTAGGTGAAGAATTTAATGCCTGTTGAAACAATCTTACTAGGATTTAAATCATCTTGATATATTTAAAGAATATACTTATTTTTTTACATTGAACTCTGCCTTGAAAAGTAAGACCCATTCAGTGGATAGAGTGGAAACAAGGGGTTCGGTTTCCTTCACTACTTTTCTAGTGAAATGGGAAAGATGGAGAGGATCTTAGCTCAAGGGACAGTGAATCAGAAATTTACATCTCTCAGTAAAAAAAAAAAAAAAAAAAAAAAAAAAAAAAAAAAGTATCACTTGTTGGATTTTAAGTGCATGATCCACTAAGGCATGTCTTATGTCAAAGACAATATCTAAATTAGAGGAAAGACACAATTCAGGCACATGTACTGAGCAAAAATCTCAGTAATAAATCAATTGATTGCAGTATTTATTTCCTAACAAAAATAAAATACCTCTTTGCAGGGGCTGTTATTGCACTTACCTGCTTATAAACTAACAGGTAAGAGGTATATGCTACACACAGTTTCATGCAGATATGTATCTGGGTACCCCCTTTTCACCAGTGACTGCACCAATCCTTCCCCTGTCCATCACTTCAGAATTAGTTTCACTCATAATAAAATATGACCAAGTCTCAAAGAGTGTGCAAATTTAGAAAGGATCTAATAAACACCTGAAGTGTGCTGTTCATATATCTATGACATAAATTATGCACACACATATATGCATACTGCAAGTAAAGAAGTTTCCATTGGAATTATATGTTTTGTATTCTCACTTGAAACTAAATTCAAACATATTGATATGTACATGTAGAACAAGAGATATGTATTATATATATACATGTGTGTAAATAATAAACTCTGGGTCCGTGTCAGCTAATATGTAATTGACGTTTAGCTTGTCAGCTAAAACATATATATAAATATATATATTAATATATATATATACATTTATGCGTACATACATATAAAAAAGATATATACACCTTAATTCAAGTGTCATTTCCTTTTCGTTTTTTTTTTTTTTAATCTTCATAAATCTCTGCTTAGTATTTTCTTGCATTATTTTGTGGAACAGTCTTCAAAACACCATTTAGACAGCTGCACCTGCAAATATCTCCCCACAGTACTATCTGACTTTCCTCGTGGGTATGAAATGGAATGTAGGCTAGTGAAAGATACAGAAATGAACAGAGTTCTGACACTCTGCAAGTAAGACACTAAAACCATTTTTTTGGTCAAATAGTTGATGTAGCAGCTAAATGAAAACCTCTTAGTGAAACCTGAGACATTCAGTTTCTTTAGATAATCAAACCAGGCTCTGCTTCTTTGTGTTCCTTCCCTATCTTTTCAAAATGCTTACAGCTCTCAGTAACGTCTACTGACATAAAGTCTTAGGGTCAGCATCAAATCCCATTAAAAATAATCCAAAAGACTCCTTTTGAGTTCAGTGGGTTTTAAATCAGACTCCTTTAAACTCACCTTTTAGAGTAATAAATATTCATAGGTGGATGAAAGAAAAGAAAATCTCTCCAGTAGTTTTGAGTCCAGCAGAAAGATCATTTCCTTGGTGAAGGATACTTCACTTATTGACCAAGAAAGTCTTATGGACCAGGATGAAGAGTTGTGTTTTGGGGGTATGCAGTATGTAATCAGGTGTATGAGGTAATAGAAAGAACAAAACCACAGGGGCATATAACACAGTGTATGATGAAATATCTGCAAGATATTTAGGTTTCTTATTCGTTCTTTAAGTTAAATATAATTGAGATTTTTGTAAATGTTAATTGATTGTTCCTAACAAATCACCTTGCCATTAAATAACATGTTGGCACAGTTTCAGAAATCAAAATAAAGCAAAGAAATTTCTAATTCTGCTTCTTATATCTCCCACTATGCACAACTCCTCTCCAGCTCATATTGTGCAGCTGTCAATAATATAATCTGGTTCAGCCTCTTGTGGGATAATAAAATCTTACTGACAGGAATGAATTCAATTTTCTCTGTTTTACATAATAAGATTCAAAGACTAGTTAGTTTGAGTGGAGACTTGGCTGGAAAACCTCAGTGTGCTTTATCAGTGCATGGACTTTTCATTATGCAAAGTGATTAAGAAAGGGAAAGGCAGAGGATTTAGAAATGGAGATTAAGACATCATAAAGTGCTAAGAAATATGATGTTCCTGCAGGGGAGAATATTGTGCGGGAGTTGTACTTATGGTATAACCCACAAGCAAAATTCTCAAGGTGAAAAAATTGCACTACCATCACAATACTTTTATATTAGCACTTAAAACACACTTTTTAGAAAGTTGATGCTGTGTTTCCAAAATGTTCACTTGATAGAATAGTAGCAAGTTATAATAACATCCTTTGTTTACACGGGGAAAATCCATCATACCATGCTTCCTGCTGCAATCACTCTGACCACAGTACTATCTAACCACATGCAAAGAAAAAATCATTCCTACATGCTTTATACAGGCCTAAATATCCACCTTTATGGATTAGTGCAGTAGAAGAAGGTTTTGCATGTAAGCTTCTCAAAGAAAAGACTGGGTCTTCAACAAGGCTTCAGCAATTGCTGACATTTTTTTGGCACAGCTATGTATTTTGCAGTATTGGCATGGACTGTAGTTGTATTTGTCACTTAGTACCATTTCCTCAATTTAAACGTTATATGCTTATAGCATATATACTATGAGAATATATATATATATTAATTCTATGGGAAAAAATAAATAAATAAAATAAATAAAATAAAATAAAATAAAATAAAATAAAATAAAATAAAATAAAATAAAATAAAATAAAATAAAATAAAATAAGGAAATATTATGTTATGGTATTCCTAAGGAACTAAAAAATATAATGTACACACATTCTTGTAGACATGTGTAGATACAGAAGTAAAAGCATTTTATTTTCTTATTATCCCTACTATTACCCTTTTTGTGGAATTATCTAGCCTAATATAAGTATACTAGCTGTAAATGTAGCTTTAAAATGTGGTTTAAGTGATAGTTTAAATGCACAATCATAAAATATCTGTACCAACAGAACGGAGAATTTAACTCACACTAATTATCTCCTTATCTCATAGTCTTAGTGAAAATGTGGTTCACCAAAAATGGCTCTGTCAGCTATAGGCATCTTCCCCTATTAATTAATAATCCGTTGTATTGGTAGGATGAGAATGTAACATTTCCTTTAGAGTTGCCATTTCCTAGTACTAGCTGACAGGTGTTCTTGCCCTGGCTCTATGTTCAGTGTCTGTCTAAGGACAATGTTAATCTCAAAGGTGTATCTGAAAAGAAAAGCCCAAATTCCAGGAGCTTTTTAAGCTACAACCAATGGTCTGAAGCACTTGACAGCTGTTGTAATGGTAAAATAAAATGGTAATATTACCATTTTATTTATTTATTTATTTATTTATTTTTCTGATTCTTCATTTAAAAAATCAAGATGAAATTCTCACAAATCATTAATAAACATTCCACCAGAGTTTTTCAGACAGATCTAATTACTATTATCTCACTTAATTTAAAAAACACCAGTCTAATATTGTCTTTCAGATAAAGTCCTCAAGTATACAGATTTAAAAACAAATACATGATGAACACACTAAACTGAGAGCTTATTTAATTAAGCTTAAGCTGAGTTTCTCATTTAGTATGTTTATGGTTTCATAATTATCTATTCTACATTTTGTTGTAAGAGATTTTAATTTTATGTACTTCTACCTGTCAGTGCTGAAAATTAATAACAGTTTCCATGTTGTTTACTGGTGATGAGTAAGAATTAAACTAGTATTTTCAATAAAAGAAAGCTCCCAATTGGCCTTTTAAGAAAAGGACATCATGCATTGAAGTAAGCAGCTTTTTTGTTATGTTAGCAGAAATTACTGCTATGAGAACAGTTCTGGCATCTTCTGCCACTGTAAAGTCAGAGAAGTGTTTTTAGGCCTCTAAGCACCTGGCCTTACTCTATCTTAGAGATCTTTGTGCTCATTGATATAAACATTCACAAACAGAGAAGTGTAATGAGAAACCAATGGAATGGACAAGTATTTTTTGTTAGAAAATAATATAAGAGCTAATGCTGTTGCTCTGTATTTTTTTCTTCTGTTATGCAAAACTTAGATGCCAATGTTTCATGTCCATCACATAGTTACAGGTTATTAAGCTGTGAGTAGTCAGAACTTAGCTTTCCACAGAGGTCATTCTTCAACCAAAGTAAATCCTCATTCTGGCCAAAACTCCCCTGTGACTTTCTCAGCTGTGATGAAATGTCAGCTGCATTTAGCTTTGTCTCAGAGAACATCACCTCCTGAAAACCTGGCAGCAAAAAAGCTACCATGAGGAGCTACTACAATGCTAACAGAACACCTGAGGCTGCAAAGTGGAAAAACTCCTGTGAAGATAGATCACATGATAAACCTTAAAGGGAACTAAATTAACAGAATTTTGATTAAGAACACTGTGAAAGAAAAACAAAATACCAATGGGAGTACAAGACCTACCTTTGCAAAGAGTAAGCTATTACAGTTTAATGGGCTCTGTGGAGTAGTAGGGGGATAAGTCTGCATGGAACTGTAACATGAAGGTAGACTATGTGCTTACTCTTGATTTTGTGAGAAATTTTCCTGAAATCCAAGTGAGGTTAGAGATACGTGCTGTGGTTGTGTTTGACAATTTGTGTTGATCAAAATTTTCACCATATATTTCCTGAAGAAATTATTCAAATCAGGGAGTTTATGTTTTCTCATTCTAGATGATTTCATAAAATCAAGTGTGTCTCTATCTAAACTATGAAACTTCATATGGCAAAGAAATGTAGGATTTAATAAAATGAACAAACAAACAAACAAAAAAGTTCCCCTTTTTACCACCCTAAAAAACAATAAAGAGTGCTTTTTATTCTGGAGGAATTCTGAACAGAAGTCAAATATTCAAAATATTCTTTTACTTCGAGTTACTGTGGAGTTCCTTAACTGTCTAAATCATGGTTCTTTTGAGACTGAATGTTAGATATTTTCTGTCCAGTGATTAGGTGTGTATAAAACCTAATAGCATAAAACCATAACATTTTTTTTTATTATTATTATTTTTTTTTAGAAAAAAATCTATAAATTCCAGTGCATGTAAAACCTGTTGAGAAAACTATTTTTATGTCCTGGCCTGAGTTTCTAACCATGACTTTCAAGGTCATCTTTTATTTTTCTCTGGCATTTGCACAAAAGCTGAAAAAGAAATTCATTTAAAATTATCTCTTATACCATGAATTAGTAGAATGATAAGGTGACACTGGTAAAGAATTATGTGTTGTGATTTGGTGCTTAATCTTCTATGGCCACGTTGCTGAGATGTAAAATCATTTTGGAACCAGCCCTGTGACCTCATTCCTATATCTAACATATTATTATTATTACTATTATTATTATTATTATTTTTCTAGAGTAATCTGTGTGTTGCTTCCATAACTGAATTTGCTGCTGCCTTTGAAGATGTCTCTTCAACAAGTGACTTATCGTGTCATGTCACAACCATTGGGGTTCTACAGGACATAGCCTCACAAAACTTTGTGTTTTCAAAAATTAAAATTTCATTCAAAGTTCCATTTTTCCCCAGTGACTTTAATCACAGCAGCTTTATTCCTCTTGGATTAAAGAGTGATTCTCACACATATGCATTATCCTTCTCAAAACATTAACTGGTAGAAGAGACAAGGTCCTTAAAAAATTAAAAAGCATAAAATAAATGAAAGTTGATGCAAATGCACTAATCATTATAGAGGGGAAGAATGTTTATAGACATGGTTTCATGGTTTTCTTTACATTTAGATTTTGTATTAGATCAATACATTATATAGGAGGCAGAGTAGACAAAGTCAAACAGTAATCACAAATTCTATCAAATTTTTTAGGGAAAATGGAAGAATGAAATTTCATCACTGCAAAATTCTAAAGCAATCAGCACACAGAATTGAGCTGTCAGAGATAACAACCATAAGTCTACCTAAGCCTGAAACAGATGGAGCTACCTTATTATTGGATGCAGCCTAGCAATTAATAAATAAATACATTTAGCTTGTATTCACAGATTAGAGGAAATACATATAGCTTTAATTATCTTACAAAGAGTATAGAAAATGATTAATAAGAATGAAAACAAATAATACCCTTGCAATATGAAATGTATCTTGTAATTCAGACCAAAGGGGGGGAAGGGGGAGGGGAAGGAAGAGGGAAAGAAAGGGAATAAAAATTGTTTTTATTTTTGTAAGTTAATCAGTTCTCTCTCCTCATATATGAGATATTATTAATTTTCTTTGCTTGCATAATTCACAAAAGCAATTGATACTCAAAAAGACATTTAGTCCGTTATAAAATCCACCTGCATTTCTCATTCCTTCAGACTTCTGAGACAGTGAATCATTTGGTTTCATTAGATTACACCTGAAGCATTTTTTCTTTCTTTCTTTGTTTAACACTTTTCTTTCTAAGACTCCATTTTAGTTCAATTCTAATTTAATTTATGTAATATTTTCTTTACTATGACTCACTGTGTGAATTAACATTTTTCATTTCTCAAGCACGGGGATCTGTAAGGTGTGGTTCCAAATACAAGGAATGTGGCCAAGGTCATCTTCATGGACTGGTGGTTGCCAATTTCTACTGAATTCCCATCTAACGTGAACTCCTCTCACAAAGATACGTAAAAAACAGGGTCTCCCCCTGCATTATGAATTTAATGGAATGGGGCAACCAGGACCAATTGCTTCTCTGATAGGACAGCTTGCTAGCTGAAAGAGCAGGATCACATCCAGTCAGTCTAAGTCACTCTGGAAGGCAAGGAAAACATTGACAGATGTCACCTTACTAACGAGAAAGCCTCTGAATTTCGCTCATTGTAATTCCTTACTATCGGAGCTAAAAATTTATATACTTTTTATTAATCTTGTGTTATCAGAAATTTGGCCTGACTTTCTTTCTCAGCTCTTCAGATACTGTCTCCAGCTCAGCATGTTTCTTAATGAGTGGTTTTATTCTGTGGTATTACACTCCAATTTCTGAGATATTGATATAGATTTTAAGAGCTATAAATGGTAAAAGCTTATTGATCGCACATCTACTGGTATTCAGAGCTGTAAACCACACAATAATCCTGATGGAAGAATTAATTTCAGTGACTAACAATTTCTTATTTCATTAAGACTGAAAACTAAGCAATATGCCTGAAGCACATTTCAATTTTAGAATTTTCCTCAGGTAAACAATGTGCATGCTGCTCCCTAAAGCAATGCAAGATTTGGAGGGTAACCAATGATTTGAAAGCCTTAGTAAAATTAAGTGCTCACACTGAATGGTTTTTTAAAACAGACACGAGAAAACTGAATTAATTCAAAGGTGAAACTTTAAAAGTATGGGTACCCTTAAGGCTGAAATATGTTTCCTTTTGTTGTTTGTTTTTTTTTTTCCCCAAAGGAAAAAATATATGTGAAAGGCACTCTTCACAATTGTTTCATCTCTCTTAAATTAACAGGTCAGGATAACCTAAACAAATCCAAGAGTCTTACAGATTTGGCTGGGGTTCTTTCCAGCTTCCTGGTATTTAATTTTAATCAATAATAGAATGGAGGTGTCATTTCTGAAGATAAGTGAGTTAATTGTGAGCCAAAGGAGAGAGCAGGATGACCCAGCTAAAGTATAGATTGATTACCATGTTATCCTAGAACAAAAGAATAGAAAGCTGGCATGTGATTCAATCAATACATAATTAAATTAAGAGGAATATAAATGCAGTCAATATCACGTTATGGAGAACAGGCCTTATCAGACAAAACCAATCCTATTTTTTGATGAGATTACAAGTTTGAGTGACAAAGGTAACTGCAGATGTAATATACTTAGATGTTAGAAAGGCATGACTTAAATTTGCAAAGACTTAAAAAAAAAAAAAACTAGCACAGACAAAAAAAAAAATAGCACCTAACTGTTCTCAATGCCTTGAAAAAAGGATTAAGAACTGTCTAACAGGAAGACAACAAAAAGTAATGCTGAGCTAGGAATCATTAAACTGGATCTATCTAAGGAGATTCATTGAGTGTTAGCATTAATTTAAGTCTACACATGAGACATATAGGTCTCAAAGAAACACATTTCATATAAATTCTGATGTAGGCTTTTGGTTTAAAAATTGTTGGATATCATACAGGTATAAGCAAATAAAATCCTACAGTCTGAATTGCATATAATATCAGATTAGAAGCTAGCTGAAGTTCCATTCTGACGTCAGAAACTATTCAAACATATCAAAATTTCAGAATATGAACTATTTCACGACTTCAGATTTATGATATATATTTTTTTCTATACTGGGCTTTCTGTAAGAAAAATTTTCTCATCTCAGCAGATATTTAAATAAATATTCTGTTCTTATACTGGCATGTGTAGGAGTTCAGTGAGTTTCAATTCTGACATCACAACCTTGCAGAGATTTTACACTTAGCAGAATGATAAAAGTGGAGGTCAAAACTGCTGCAGCTGTGGAAGTTGTACTTTCCTTCTGATCCTTTGGGAGTTCCTGCTTTGGGAGAGATAAACACACCAGCAATGTGCAATATGTGAAGCTTGCTCAGATTCTGCAGAGTAAGCAAACAAAGGGATCCACTCACCATGTTAATCAATTGACAATCCTCATGAGAAATACATTGTTTAGAGATCACATTGTGTGTTAACTGCAGTACTTTTCTGTGTTTAAGAGCTTTGGACATGAGCTTTTCCTGTCAATATGCCATGCTTCTGTTTGTCTTTGTCATGACTTTGACTGGGACAGAGTCAATTTTCTTTGTAGAGGCTTACACAATGCTGTGACTTATATTTTTGATGAAAACGGTGGTGATAACACACTGATGGTTTAGTTGTTGCAGAGTACTGTTTACACAGAGCCAAAGACTTTTCTGCTACTTGTGCTTCCTGCCAGTGAGGAGGCTGGGGGTGCACAAGGATATGGGAGGGGACACAGTCAAGATAGCTGATCCAAACTGGCCAAAGGGATATCCCATACCATATGATGTCATACTTAACAATAAAAGCTGTGGTAAAAAAGGAGGAAGGGAAGGATGTTCATAGTGATGGTATTTGTCATCACATGTAGCAGTTCCTTGGGAAGAGCCCTGCTTTCCTGGGAGTAGCTGAGCACCTGCTTGTGGATGGGAAGTAGCGAATGAATTTTCTGTTTTGCTTTGCTTGCACATGCTTTTGCTTTAACTGTCTTTATTTCATTTTTTTATGAAAAAAAAAAAAAAGCTAATAAATAGAAAATAAAAATTTTTATTTTATTTTATTTTATTTTATTTTATTTTATTTTATTTTATTTTATTTGCTGTAAACTGTCTTTATTTCAACCCGTGAGTTATTTCACCTTAACTTCCTGATTCTCTCCCCCATCCCACCTGGACAGTGAGTGAGAAGTTGTATGGTACTTAGCTGCCTTTTGGGGTTAAACCACAACAACCTTGAAAGAACAGATTAGTAAAGTAAATAGAATGAATACATCACAAGGTCATTTTAGTCATTATTCATGTTTGCTGTTCATTTCTTAGCATGTACAAAAATTTCCCTGAAGGGAACTATTCATTGTCCTTCGTTTCCATGAAGGGACTATTCATTCACTTAGATTCAGTCAGTGACATGGACATTCCTATCAAACTAGTCATTCTACTATCCCTTTACTATTGTTTGGACCTGGGAATTTATGGGTTGTATTCCATTTCATACCAAGATAAACATCTAGAATATGTTAAAATTGTGCTTTAAAAGTTTAATTCTCTTCAGTGAGGACAGAGTATACACTAATCAGGTCACAAATAGAGAATTGCTTGGTTATCAGACTGTCAGTTTTCAGATCATAGACATGATTACTGGCTGACCTCAGAGCCAACTGCACCTTGAGTAGAAGGTTCTATAAGGGCATCAAATAGAGCCCGTTTAAAACTCACTGTAATTTAAACAAGACATGGATTAGCTGATGAAGTTCTCATAGTAACAACACTTCCATTATTGCTTTATATTCCAGTTGCACTTCTTGGAGAACATGTCCATTAAAATAATGTATGATGCATGATAATGTCTTCTAATTAATAGTCTTGAGGAAGGAGAAAATACATCTTTTATAAATGCTACTATGAGACTTGCATATGACTATTAGTTAACATCTGCAGTTGAAATTTTATCTTAAACTGTGAATATACTCACAGCTGTTCTTAGGACTTTACTTAGCAACACCTACAGAAAAAAAAAAAAAAAAAAAAAGGGGGGGGGAGGGAATTATAGAACTCTGTAAAATTGACAATTTCATATGCTGACCACAGGACCCACACCTTTTCTGTATAGAATACTTATTGCCTGGCTCAGTGTAAGATGAGAGGATCACATGATCATTAAAACAAGTTCTAAAATGCTGATAGCTATGAACATTATGACTTTACTTGTTAAAAATTCTCTGAACTATGTGGGAAGAATAGAGTTGTATTACCACTGTAGGAACTTTCAGGTTCTTAGGAATTTAGATGACACATTTCACATTTTAGAGCTACACTCTAGAATCATAAATTTGCTAGCAGAAGGAAATTTTGAGGAAAATTACATTTTTTTGTGTGTACCGATCTTTAAAACTCCAAACATTATACTACAACCATATCTCTAATGAGTTTACTGTGGTGGTTAAAATGTGGAAATCTTACAGTACTGTCTTTGAATATATATATATATATTTATATATACTTAATACTACTTATGGCTTTTGAAAGATATATTACTAAATTACATATTTGTCTTATAACATCTAATACCAAAAATTGTTTTGAATGGTTAGTTTTTCATTCATTACACATACTTGGTTTTGCTGCTGCGTGCATTAAAAGTAGCTGAATGTCATATTCTGGTACCCTGTCAAGGAAACAAAAACCTTTGTTTAGTGTAATTTAAGATGAAGTCTACTTTTTAAAAGATATTTTACCAAGGTAAGTTAAATTAATTTTCTCTTTCCTTTCTAATCCATATAACTTAATCTCTTCTTGCCAATATTCTCAATGATAAAACATAATGGAAATTTGGCCAGGTAATAATAAGTGGAGTGACTTGAATGAGTTTTAGTAATAAGGAAGCTGATGAGGTTTCATGCAAGGGCTGTTGCATTGAAACTGCATTAAGAAATGATTAGCAAACTGAAATTAAGAAGCAAAGAGAACAAATAGAATGTTAAACCAAGCAGGTGGTAAAGAGGAAATACTAAGGAAGGAGCTAGAAATTTAGTAAAGCTTAAAGCTGAAATATTTCTTCACTACTTAGAGAAGGACTATTACATCCTTTAAGTACTTCAGGGGAACTAAATATGAAAACCAATTAGAAGAATAAATGTCAACACTTAGGTGACAGAAGTTTTTTAATGTAGCTAAAATACTAAAGACTTCAGGTCATAGATATCAGACACACAGCAAAGCATACTGGCAGCTGAAATTAAAGCATTTTGCAATAACAGGAATAATGTGATTAAACTATTTCTATCTTTGCATGGAAAAGAGGAGGAAGACCAAACAAAAGGACTGAAAACATCAATTCACATAGAACACATTTTCTTCAAAAGTCCTTGGCAATTATGTTTTTCTATGATTATCTCTAAATACTTATTTTTACATAATCTTGTAGAGGAGAATTTCTTAATCAACATTTAAAAAAAATGTTGCATGACTATTTGCATATAGGATGCAGTTTACGTAAATTTTCTGCTTGTATCTCAGTTATCCAATAGGTCATCAGAATATATTGTGTGACCACAGAAATAAAAATATGCCAGCCCTTAAACACTGATAGTAAATTATGAATTCTCAGAGAAGACATTACAAGAAGCGCCCAAGGGAAACACAGGCTTAAAAACTTGTTTGCATAAGTGAAGACCCATGATTATGAATAATTAATGCTACCACAAAAATCTACACTTGAGGAACATAAAGGCTGTAACCTAAACTTGAGGTCAGTTTTTCAAAATGACAATAAAGCTATTGTGGCAACAGTTACTTTGAAAATTATATGGAATTCCTAATTGGGGGAATCCTATTAGTTCCCTATTATTTTATTTCTAATATGTCTATATTATTATTATTAATAAGTAACTATCATATTTTTATTAATTTATATCAAAAGTGATGGTTAATATTTTGCTGTTGTTTAATCTTAATGTTTTCTATTTCAACCCCCTCCAGAACTGAAAACATACAGGGAATTTGAGTCATAAGGACTAGTGTGATACTAGTTTGCTATCTTCAAAAGTATTTCAGATGAGGGAGAATAGTTTGCTGGATGGTAGCTGTTTTTTACACAGGAAAAGCTGATTCAAAATCATCAGGACCACTACTCTGACCTCAATCAGAGGCACAGTAAAAAAACATGCGGGCAGTCACTTCTCTAACTCACTGAAAATACTGGGAGGCAAAATGAATTATAAACCTCTGCGTTCAGATCAACTCTATAGTTATAGAACACAGGTCCTAATGTGGAGTATACAAAGTAACTAGTATCTTTATCAGACCAACTAATGCTTTGATTTGTATGTTATGAGGTAATGTCAGAACATCCTTTCACATAAGCTAGGTATGTAAAGTCCAACGCCCACAAGAAATCAGGGTCTGATATTTGTTAACCCAAAAATGGTATTTTAGACCACTGCACAGGCCAAAGATGATGACAATATATGGATAGGTGTCAAGGCAATGAGGATTAGTTCAAGGCTTGACTGTTTTTAAGACCAGCTCTGATACAGTACAGCTGTTTGACCTGGGTTTGAACTGCTGTCCGTGAAAAGGTCTGTAGAAGGGGTTATTGAGGGACTTCTCCCTCCTTCTCTGAGAATTGCATTTAAGATCCTTGGTCCATTTTTTCTTGCTCTGTGTCTGAGTTAATTTGCAACTTTGCTTGTGCTTGCTGATCTGAATCTTAATTCGCTGAAATGAATTCTTGATTTGTTCTTGGACATGTGAAATCAGTATGGACTTGGCTCAGATGGACTTCTGGCTTACCTGATTACCTTCAGTAGACTCCAGCTTGCTTACATCCTGTAGGATGTTGTCCTTGTTGTTGTGCTCCCTGCCTGTGGCTACTCTGCTGTCACCCTCAGCTCCCGGCTCCCCTGACCATGCAAAGAAGCCTGTGGCATTGTGGCTCTTAAAGGCTTTGTCAGCGTTCAACTACATGCAGTATCACACCTCAGTGAAGAGCATTTAAATGACTTAAATGCACATAGAAGGTGAAGAAGCTTATTTGAAGATTTTTCAAGATTAACTTTCACCTAATTGTGACTTGTAGGGTCCTGTGGACTTTTTTTTTTTTTTTTTTTTTTTTTTTTTTTACTGCATAGCAAGATCCACAAAATGGTGGAAACAAGCTGTGAACACCTAATCTTTACATTTCTTATTTTACATTTACTTCAACAAACTTAAAAATGTTTCTTTGTCAGTAACAACTTTTGTGAAACAGATTTTGGAGGTGGTTCCTTCCAACCACAGGATTTCTGTTGTGAAATGTTTAAGTTGTCTCTTGTAATGGATTTTAAAATTGTTATAGGTATTTAAACTCCTTGGTCTGGAACTTGGTGTTTCCAGGCATGGACACATGCCCCCTCTGTGGGCTTCTTGTCATTAGACAAATGAATCACAATGACATAATTTCAGGAAGAGAGGTGAAGCCTACTCCACTGATATGGATGACCAGGATATGCCAGAAAGAAAATCAGAATGCATGCCCCTGGTAAGTGCTGTCACCACTGTCAACAGCAGACAATAACAACTCGATCTTGTGAGGTGACCAACATAGCTGGTGTTGGGAGAACATGTTAGGTGTGTTATATAAATGTTAAATCCTCTGAGGCTCAAGTTGAAAAACATCTGTCTTCTGGACCCTCACTGTAACTATAACAGGATTTTTATATTTAGACAGCCAGCTAACTTCTAAGTCATAAATTAGTTGCCAAGTCCTTTCTTCAATATTCTTTTAGTAGAGTTCTCCACACTGAATTTTTGATTTCATCATTCTAGAAAACTCTGTGTAAAACTTTATTTATATTGACAAATATTTCCAGAGTATTACATACACAGTTTCTCCTCCAACTGCAATTCCATTTACCATTCTGTGGCAGCATTTCTTTAAGTTTTCTCTTTCCACACCTCTGCCAATTACCCTCCCTAAGGAAAAAGTTTCCCAGATAAATGAGTCAATGGAGATATCTGTTAATAAAATCTTGAAATCTATTCTTTACTGCTGACAAATAACATTTAAGGAATGCCCTACAACTTAGGCTTTTAACTTTCTACCTTGACAATATTTAGAAATATCAATCACTTCAATAGTCTCATAACATATTCAACATCCAGCCTTTTCAGGGAGACTTTTCAGAACGAAGGCCATTAAGATTATTGCTCCCTTTTGACATAAGTTATTTAAATATAGATATTTGCTGTAGAATTATAGATCAAAAGCTCATCATAATAGCACATAATTTGCTTTTCCAAACACCAATATAATAAAAAAGTTAGAAAAGAATTACGCAGTTGAAAGCACTAGTTTAATGAATAGTCTCTCTCTTCATTACAGAATGCTCATCAAGTTGGCTTGTGACACCAAAATGAAAGGCAGAAATTCCAAGGGAAAATTTAAAAGCAAATTTGAGGCATTTTTTCTTCCCTTACAAAGCAGAGGAAATGGCAGAAGCAAATATTTAAACAGCTTCAAGGTAGGGAGTTTTAAACTGGTAATCTTCAGTAGAGAACTCTTATCTCTCTCTGTTTTTCTAACATATTTCAAATCTCTAACTTCTAGGCAATTGTATGGAATTAATTTATATAATATCTCTTCAGCATCTGCAGAAACTGTAAACATGACACAGATTGCAAAGTAAGGTAGTATTTTTTAATATTAGTAAGTCAAATAAAAGAACATAGACAAGTCAGATATTAGTTAAATTGAAGAGGTTTTTTTAATATCTGAGCTGAAGGAAAAATTTGCCAATTACAGCTTTTGACATTGATCAGTAGAGTTGTTTGAAAATAGGATATACTTTCTAATGTAATATTTCAGAATAAGTTTTTTGGTTTTGGTTTTTGGTTTTGTTTTGTTTTGTTTTTTCAAATTTGAAGTTTCTGCAAAGATTTATTTGAAAGTTTGAATTTCAGACTGCTGAGAAGCTGTTCTGGTGCAAGACTTCAGCTCTTCACTTTATATAGCTCTCTCTAGAGCCTCTGTTGGTTTCTGTAATGTCTAGCGAAGATTTTAAAAAAAAAAAAAAAAGTCTAACAGTTATGCTGGGGGATAAGGGTGTTCCATACACAATTTTTGTATTCTCTTGAGGGTAAGTTCTGATCACCATATTGGGTGCCTACTAGCTCACACAAGCTTTTGATAACACAGTGAGAAAAATGTCTTTTGTGATTATCAAAATCAGTGCTCAGAGCAAAGTGGCTTGTGTTGTACAAATCCATAAAGCCCTTCCTCCAACCCATAGCATTTCTTTTAATTAAATGTCTTGACTCAGATCATTTGTGCCGTGTTGTTATTCTGAGACTCAATTTGATTCTTTTCACATATTGTTAAGTGTCTATGGTAAGAATTCAGATAGTCAGGACCAAGTTTTCCAGACACTTTTTACTAAACCAATAAAGTAAGTACACAAGCATGTATGTAAAGCAGTTCATTAATGCATAAACTTTAATTAAATATTTGGATGGTGTGTCAGTCACAGCCTATGAGGGTTACCATAAATTTGAGTGTGTAAAGGTTGCAACCATAGGTTTGTAAGATTCCATTACACACAAGGACACAACAGCTTTGTTCACATGACTTTTTGTTATTATTACCACAAATTACTGCAAATCACCACTAGTAAAGCAAGTATATATTACAAGTTACTAGAAAAGTAAATGTACAATATGAACATTTACCTATATGTGTGCCTGTATATGTTATTTGAAGTGTCACTGATATAATTCTCACCAAAGTACTCCCAGGAGTGGGATTAACCAATGACAGAAAAGTCTCTCTTCATAGATAATCTGCATCTAGGAGTGCAGTCAGCTAAGTATCCCTGGTGAGGGTCCGGTCTGTCCTGGAGGTCTCATGCAGAGCAGATTATTTTGCTTGTTTGCTTAGATAATGTCTTACTTTTAACTTTTTTTTTTTTGGGGGGGGGGGAGGAGGGGGGAGGGGGGAGAGTGGGGGAATATGTAAAAGTGCATAGGAAACCAGTTCCCAGCTTTTTTGTAACTACAATTTCTTTAAACTAGGTAAGAAGGGGGATGAGGCTGAAGCAAGGATTGTTGGAGCTGTGCCAGAGGGAACAATAGCAAGGCCGGGGGATAAGGTGATGGGCCAGCTGAAGTGCATCTACACCAATGCACGCAGCATGGGTAACAAACAGGAGGAGCTGGAAGCCATCGTGCAGCAGGCAGGCTACGACTTGGTTGCCATCACAGAGACGTGGTGGGACCACTCTCCCAACTGGAGTGCTGCAATGACTGGCTATAAGCTCTTCAGAAGGGACAGGCAGCACAGAAGGGATGGTGGTGTGACTCTATATTAGAGAGTCTTTCAATGTTGTAGAACTCGAGACTGGGAATGACAAGGTCGAGTCCCTTTGGGTTAGGATCGACGGGGCCAACAAGGCTAGCGTCCTGGTCAGGGTCTGTTATAGACCGCCAAACCAGGATGAGGAGATGGATGAGGAGTTCTACAGGCAGCTGACAGAAGTTGCAAAATCTTCAGTGCTTGTTCTCGTGGGGGACTTCAACTTCCCTGACATATCCTGGAAGCACAACACAGCCCAGAGAAATCAGTCTAGGAGGTTTCTGGAGAGCGTGGAAGATAGCTTCCTGACGCAGCTGGTTAGTGAGCCTACCCAGGGGCGGTGCCCCGCTAGACCTTCTCTTCACAAACAGAGAAGGACTGGTGGAGGATGTGATTGTCAGGAGCTGTCTTGGGCAGAGTGACCACAAAATGGTGGAGTTCACTATTCTTGGCGAGGCCAGGAAGGGGACCAGTAAAACCGCTGTATTGGACTTCTGGAGGGCTGACTTTGAGCTGTTCAGGACACTGGTTGGTAGAGTCTCTTGGGAGGCGGTTCTGAAGGGCAGAGGAGTCCAGGAAGGCTGGGCACTCTTCAAGAAGGAAATCTTAATGGCGCAGGAGCAGTCTATCCCCACGTGCCCAAAGACGAGCTGGCAGGGAAGAAGACCAGCCTGGCTCAACAGAGAATTGTGGCTTGAGTTTAGGAGAAAAAAGAGGGTTTATAATCTTTGGAAAAGTGGGCAGGCCACTAGGGAGGACTATAAGGATGTTGCGAGGCTGTGCAGGGACAAAATTAGAAAGGCCAACGCTCATCTGGAGCTCAGTCTGGCTACTGCTGTTAAAGATAACAAAAAAAGTTTTTATAAATACATCAACACAAAAAGGAGGACTAAGGAGAATCTCCATCCTTTACTGGATGCGAGGGGAAACTTAGTTACAAGAGATGAGGAAAAGGCGGAGGTGCTCAATGCCTTCTTTGCCTCAGTCTTTAGCGGCAATACCGGTTGTTCTCTGGATACTCAGTACCCTGAGCTGGTGGAAGGGGATGGGGAGCAGGATGTGGCCCTCACTATCCGCGAAGAACTGGTTGGTGACCTACTACGTCACTTGGATGTGCACAAGTCGATGGGGCCGGATGGCATCCACCCAAGGGTACTGAGAGAACTGGCAGAGGAGCTGGCCAAGCCCCTATCCATTATTTATCAACAGTCTTGGCTATTGGGGGAGGTCCCAGTATACTGGTGGATAGCATACGTGACGCCCATCTACAAGAAGGGCTGGAGGACTGACCCGGGAAACTACAGGCCTGTCAGTTTGACCTCAGTGCCAGGGAAGCTCATGGAGCAGATTGTCTTGAGAGTCATTCATCACACAGCACTTGCAGGGCAAGCAGGCGATCAGGCCCAGTCAGCATGGGTTTATGAAAGGCAGGTCCTGCTTGACGAACCTGATCTCCTTCTATGACAAAATGACGCGCTGGGTGGATGAGGGAAGGGCTGTGGATGTGGTCTACCTTGACTTCAGCAAGGCTTTTGACACCGTTTCCCACAGCATTCTCCTCAAGAAACTGGCTGCTCTTGGCTTGGACTGGCGCACGCTTTGTTGGGTTAGAAACTGGCTGGAAAGCCGGGCCCAAAGAGTCATGGTAAATGGAGTCAAGTCCAGTTGGAGGCCAGTCACTAGTGGCGTTCCCAAGGGCACGGTGCTGGGGCCGGTCCTCTTTAATATCTTCATCGATGATCTGGACAAGGGCATTGAGTGCACCCTCAGTAAGTTTGCAGATGACACCAAGCTAGGTGCGTGTGTTGATCTGCTCGAGGGTAGGAAGGCTCTGCCGGAGGATCTGGATAGGCTGGACCAATGGGCTGAGGTCAACTGCATGAAGTTCAACAAGGCCAAGTGCCGGGTCCTCCACCTGGGGTGCAATAACCCCAAGCAGAGCTACAGGCTGGGAGACGAGTGGTTGGAAAGCTGCCAGGCAGAGAAGGACCTGGGAGTGATGGTGGACAGTCGGCTGAATATGAGCCAGCAGTGTGCTCAGGTGGCCAAGAAGGCCAACAGCATCCTGGCTTGTATAAGAAGCAGTGTGGCCAGCAGGGCTAGGGAGGTGATTGTCCCCCTGTACTCAGCTCTGGTGAGGCCACACATTGAGTACTGTGTTCAGTTGTTCAGTTTTGGGCCTCTCCAACAAGGACATTGAGGTGCTTGAGCGAGTCCAGAGAAGGGCGATGAAGCTGGTGAGGGGCCTGGAGAACAAGTCCTATGAGGAGTGGCTGAGGTAGCTGGGCTTGTTCAGCCTGGAGAAAAGGAGGCTCAGGGGCGACCTTATTGCTCTCTACAGGTACCTTAAAGGAGGCTGTAGTGAGGTGGGGGTTGGTCTGTTCTCCCACATGCCTGGTGAAAAGACAAGGGGAAACTTGGGGCTTAAGTTGCACCAGGGGTGTTTTAGGTTGGATATTAGGAAGAACTTCTGTACTGAGAGGGTTGTTAGACATTGGAACAGGCTGCCCAGGGAAGTGGTGGAGTCACCATCCCTGGAAGTCTTTAAAAGACGTTTAGATGTAGAGCTTAGGGATATGGTTTGGTGGGGACTGTTGGCGTTAGGTCAGAGGTTGGACTCAATGATCTTGAGGTCTCTTCCAACCTAGAAATTCTGTGATTCTGTGATTTTTTATGGATATTTTGAAACATATAAAATATATATATACATGTACATATTAAACTGTATCTATGTATATCTAAACATATGCACAACACCTAGAAGCATTCTTATTGATATCATAGTCTAATTTTACCAGTGAATACAAGCATTTACACAGAATCACAGTTATGTGTTCTTTATTGAGTTTTTCCCCTTAGCTGTCCAATTGCAAATAAAGTTAAAACTAGAGGTGGAATCTTGTTAGTATCCTTATGGATGTAAAAGTTGCAGCCTGTTTTTTGTTTTTTTATTTTTATTTTTTTATATTAGGAAATCCACATTACAATCCATTGCAGACTTCCCTATTTTCATTATTAATAGAATAATTCATTTCCACTGGTAAAGTTATGCGTTTCTGTATATGCAGTAGTATATTTCAGGCTACCTAGTAATTGTCTGATTTCCATACAAAGTAGAATTGCTGATACATTTTGTCACTCATTATGGTTGCATTTTTTTTTCCATTTCTTTGTGTTTCTTCTTTCTTTCTGTTCTTTACCTTTATCCAATATTGACTTTCATATAGCCTTTGTCCTCCAGGGAAGGTACATAGTCAGCTATCTGGAGGAGAATACTGCTGAGTAGGAGTCTCCTCTAACCTTGGTACCAAGACCCCTTTCTGTGAGACATTTGTCAACGACAAACACATCCTATTCTGTCTCTAGCAGAATAGTCTTCGGGCAGCTCAACATGTTCCAAGCTGCTTGCTAATACCTCATCCAATCAGCTATCTCCACTACTTCTGTAAATCTCCAATCAGCTATTTCCACTACTTCTATATAACCATCTTTTATGGATGTATTTCAGTCAAAAGAATACAGATTAGTTTAAGACATTTAAAGAGAATACTCTTTGCTAACCTGGCTCCTTTTATTCAAAATAAGGAGCATTCGTATCTCTGCCAACAAACCTGAGAGTGCAATAACTTCTTCAGAGGGCAAAAATAGAGGGGCAAAAGATACATGTCTGTAGCCTTGTATTAAAAGAGAATTGATTCCTATACATTCTTTTTCTGTTCTGACACTGTTCAAATTGTAAGCAATTTCTCCCACCCAGGCTACCTTTTAGAATCCTGTTAAATCCTGACTCCCTCTGCTCCCAGATTTACTTCTTTAAATTAAATTCTTTCCACTTTTCCTCCATTCTAGTATTTCTTTCTTCCTGCTATGTCCCTTATGCCCCTAATCTCTGAGTAACTTCCATCCACTCCCTGGTGTCCCATTTATGATTCATCATTACTGCTCTGTATCACTAATCATTGTGACACTCAAAAGCTCCAACACTTCCAGAACACCCTGCTGTACAACCAGACTGTGCATACCAGATTCTCAGTTTTCATTGTGTCACAGTATTTTTGGCTAGCAGTCATACTGAAACTAAATTGTCCCTTACTGCACATTCACTTCTCAGACAGACATTAAAAAGTTAAGATGTGAATTAAGCATTTATTTCTAAAGTTCATCTGTGTATGTATGTATGTTTTCCCAGCAAGTTAAGATTAATGTACTTTTCTTTTTAGGATAAATTAAATTTACAGATTAGATAAAAATTCAGAAGTGGTCTATTGTGTTACAAGCTAGAATACATTAATGTTAATGTGGAATCCATTAGACCTGCTTGTGAGAATTCAGCCAATACATAATGCAACCCCATCACGTATAACTTACACATCAAGAATTTGGGGCAAGGGATAATGTAACATGGGAGGAACTACTTTCTGGAATATGCTTGTCACAATCTACCACATAAATGTAAAACTTTGTGTCTAACCCACCAAAAGCATCCACACACAGGCCTGTAAAAACACAATATTTTTACATACACATAGAAAATAGTGTCAATATACACAAAAGTGTATTTGTATACATAGATATATGTGTATATACACAAACGCCTATCTACATCTACGTACATAGTATAAAAGAAACAATGAACATCTTTGTATCACACTCTGTAACCCTTTAACTATGTGATATGGTATTGCCTTTGCTAGTAAGTGATCACAGGCTTTGCACCAAGTTTGTGTGGTCTCAGGGCTAAGGCTTGTCAGACCTATGAATTTTTATTGACCTGCCCCCAGCCCTGTCTCCTTCCAAAAAGGGGCTATGGCTAGTTATACTTCTGCTTAGCACTCTACGGTACAGCTATAACTTTATACAGGTAGTATAACAAATTTTTCAAAAATATGTATTAAATATATACATATATATATATACAAACACATATATGTATATATACATATATATGTTTATATAAAGACCAGGTAAAACTGCAGAGTCTTAAGAAACAGAGGCCCAGGATGTGACATAGACGGGTACAAGCATGGGGCAATAGAAAGATCACAGATGTAAACTTGCCAATGGTCAGTTAAAGAAACAAAGACAGAAAGAAAAAAAAAAAAAAAAAAAAAAAAAAAAAAAAAAAAAAAAAAAAAAAGACAAAAGATGAAATTTTTCAGGGCAAAAAAGAGAATAAAGAAATATCCAACATATGTAAAATGCACTGTATTATAATGAATCTGAATGTAGTATGGTTAATACAGACAATGAAGAAAGAATGAGGTGTAAAAATGTATTATCAAATATATAAATGTAACTCCACATGGATCCTTAGTGTGAGAAGAAACCATCAAGATGAATATCAAATTCTTCTTACCAAAAGACTACAGGTGCCAGTGATTCCCTATGACACTCTACTACCACCACCAGAGTGAAACCACCAACTTTAGGACACAGAGGAACAGTGAAAGGCTGAGCATCATGCCAGGAAAAGATTAGAAACTGTGTGTGTGTAACAATTTTAACAGTATTACTACTTAGATTTTTCTCTGTATAAAATTATAAGAAATCCAGATCTGGAATTTTTATAATATAAATAATATAATATAATATAATATAATATAATATAATATAATATAATATAATATAATATATATCATTAATATGTATTAATATAATATATATTATTATTATATTATATTATATTATATTATATTATATTATATTATATAAATATATAAATGGAATTATTATAAGAAATAGATCTGGACTAGTAATTATACTTGGATTAAACTGCTAAGGCATTGTTTATCTTAACAATAAATTATTGGCTTTATATATAACATTTGTTTCCTCTTTGCCAAGAAAGAACATTTTGAGTATAACAACACACAAACACTAACATGCATGTATTACATACATGAATTTAGCATGTGTTCCAGATTTTTAGTTCATCTATGGGCAATCTCAAAACTTTTGAGATTGCTTGCTTGACTCACCCCTACAATGGGGTGTATGATCTGTTCATCTTTTCTGTCTTTTGCTGAGTTCTCATTCCTCCTCCCCCCTACAATGCAGCTTTCCATGAGGCAAAGCATTTAAATTTGGAACACATATGCTTTGGAACATGCATACTATGGATTTGAAACCATTACTTTTCCCTGCAGTCACATTCCCAGTGGACACAGTCAGCTTTCTTGACATTAAATACACAAATGAATTATGGCAGTAGGTATTCAAATCAGTTTCTGATTTCAATTTGAAATTCCTCCCTGAGGCTGAGCTGTATAAGTAAGTTTTCTGTCCCTGGAGCATGACCATTTACAATTTTCACTGTCAGCAGCCTAAACTTACAGTCGCAACAGTGAAAAAATTTGGAATGATAAGTATGCAGACACTATGACTCAGGATGAGGTAAGCAGATGTACACTTTCAAATCTGACACTCTATCATTATACCTACTCTGATAATTTGTACATGCACAGAGTCTAAATGCACTTGCAGTGAGTCTAAAAATGTCACAGGAATTGAAGAATGGTATTGGTACCAGCCTTAGGAGCTTAGTGAACAGGTTATTCTATCACCTAGTGTTATCCCTGCTAATTGAGTGTTGCTCCTGACATATGTATTTTCTACTCTTTGTGTTTTAAATTTACCTTTTTAATAGTATTTTCACTGAGTTTCTTCTTTTTGTCTGTAACTTGCAGGTATCTCTGTTTGGTGGTGATAAGCATGCCTTTGAGAAACTCTCACCTGTTTTCTTTGTTCGGCCAGGCTTTCAGACAGCATTACTGTGCCATTGCATCATAGGTTTCCAGATCATCCAGAGTAGCCAAATTACATTTTCAATATATATTTTATAAATACACTTTCATCCTCTGTGGATCTTACACATATATTCGGTATTAAAAAATAAAAATAAATAAATAAATAAATAAATCTGTGCAAAACATTTAGAACCTCTATCTGTTGAAGATTGTTTTAGCAATGTGGTCAACAGCAGCTGCAGTGCAAAATGGTGGCTGAATAATAACACCAGATGGATATGATTCCTTTACAACTAATTTACTGTAAATTATTGCAATATTGTGACTCATCTAACTGAACATCACTATATTGCATACTGGGTGGTAGATAATCAGCTCCATGTATGTAATGGGTAGTTTCATCCCAGGTAAAAAACAGGAAGGGAAACATCTTTGCACTTGTACCTATAGTATATGCCATTGAAATAGTGTTAAAGTCCAGTTTAGTACTCCAGGAAAATCCATAGGAGACTTAAAATATTTTTCAGTGATTAAGCAGATCACCATACCACGACATCTGTCCACCAAGTAAGGTGATTATAATGGAACACAAATTTTCAGTCAAAGCCTCTTTGAGGTACTTTTACTGCTCATTCAGGCTAGGTCAGGCAAGAGCCCAGGCAAGGCATCTTCTGCCTTTTAGCCCTAGGGCTCTTCCTGGGAGACAATCACATGAGAGGGATTGGGTATTCATCTAGTTTAATAACTCCTAATCTCCCTGGGGGAAAAAAATATAGGAGAAAAGGGATCAGCTAATTATAGTTAATTGTATTAGCCTAGAGAGAGTGATTAACATAATTAAGATAACCTTGTGACTAGTAGCTCTGGCAGGAATGCGTTCTTGGGTGTAGTAGGTGAAAAACAAAATTAAAAGAAGTATAGGCTAAAAAAACTAACTAGTCTTAAATGGATTACTTTTTGAAAGACATGTGCTACTAAAAGTGCACAAGATTGCTGTAAGCATGTAATGTCTCTAAGTGAGGAAGGTTTTGCAGAAAGAGGGAAGATTGCAGGTTAATGACTGGAAAGTCTGCTGTGTGTGAGTGATGTGAAAGAGGTAAGCATACATGAGTTGCTTGGTAACAGAGCATTTGGTCTAGGAAACAGCTACAAGTGTACCAAGAAAAAACAGGGTGAATACAAACACTGACTCTAGGCAACTAGTTTTGTTTGGTATTTTGACTTTTTGTTGTTGTTGTTTTTGTTTGGTTGGTTGGTTTTGTTTTTGTTTGTTTGGTTGGTTGGTTTTGGTTGTTTTGTTTTGTTTTGTTTTGTTTTTATGTTCCTCTCCCTCCCTCTGGTTTGAATGTAAATTTATGTTGTGAAAGCCAAATATGTGTCATCGTATAATTTCTGTCTCTAGTAAAATGTGAGACTGCTTGTTCTCTGTGAATTTTGTGGGGTCTGTCATGACAGCATGATAATAATACAACACAATTTTAAACTACTCCTGAAAAGGTACATACATAAAAATATAGAAGCCTAACTTTTCAGTAGTTTCAGGTCACTGGTAGTAGTAATCTTCAACTTATATTTTCATGATATCTACAGACTTAAGAGCTATGTAAAGGGATTTGTAAAACTTAGTTAAGATTTTTTTTCCGTTTTCTGCATTTTTTCTCAAAGCAATGGGGTCCTTCTGCATTCAGAGATAAGAGGGAAAGACCAAACTGTTCAAGAAGGTTGTGCTTCAGCTACTCCCATAGCGCTAAGAGTTTCCTGGATTGTATTTCCGGAGCTATGTCTATGTTTTTCTTTTGTATTTATGTTGGTCTGAAATGTTTTTTAAATTAGTTTTTCTCTTATCTAGAGTACAAAACAATCCAAATTGTTCCTCCAAGAAGATCATTTAAGAAAAGAAAAAGAAGGGGTAGCTCATGTTGCACAATACAAATAAAAATTCACTGTAATCTTAATATTTGTTTTTATATTCTTTAAATAAAGCTTTTCCATAGATTAACGATTTTAATTTCACCTCACACAATTCTTAAGCCAACTCTCTTTCTTCTTTCCCTGAAATTCATTGGCTCAGTATAATTAGTAATGTTTCTACTTCTGTGGTAGCTTAAAGGCAGTTGAACAGAAATGTTTGTTTAAATGCCTTATAAAGAGTTTGACTTTCTGTGTTACTAGGGTTCCTCCATTCCAACATAGTAGTTCAGCCATCCCCAAACCTTCCACCCCACTACTGCCTTCCAGTACTACTGAAACAAAACAAAATGTATAGTTTACAAAGTGTGTGAGGAAAACATCCATACTAACACAGAAGAAACTATGGATAGTGATCATAATAAATCTTCAATGAAAGCTCTAACCCATGAATTTTAAGCTTATACCTGAACCATCATTAGAAAGAGTACAGGAGTTGAATAAAATAATGTCTGAAAGTTTCCTTTCTATTCACAAAAGCGTATTGCATGCCTGCTGCAAAGACACAGACTGAGGCCAAAATGTAAATCTTATGTTTGGAATTAAAACTTTGACCTGTCAGTGGATTAAATATATACCTTATTTTCACTATCTAAAGCTGGGGTAGCTTGCTGCTCTAAATCCTGTATACTTATATCTAGCCAAAAAAAAAAAAAAAAAAAAATCAAGTGGAAAAGCTTAGTTCCATGGAGAATATGCCCTGAGCTCTGTGAAGCTCTCGCATTAGAAGATATCCAAACAAATGCTTTTCACAGTCTCAAAACCTACAAAAAAAAAAAAAAAAATCAGTGGCGAATAATGTTACAAGTGGAATGTGTGCCAGTCAGACATGTTGATCAAAAAGCATAACAGTGTAATAGATCACTGGTAACTAAGTTTACATTAGAGTTCAGGTTTGGTGAAGCTAAAATGCTTATTGCTTTCAATTTGCTTTTCATCAAGGCTCTATGAAAAATTCTCTGTATCCGGTTGGCTGGTTCACTCTTCTCTCCCCCCCTTCCCTCCTGGGTGCTCTCTTGCTCTCTGTGTCTCTCTCATTCACTCACTCTCTGGGATTTTGACATTGCAGTAACCTTCTTGCAACATAAATAAATATAAATAAATTAAGCTTCTGCTAGAAGGAGCTACAGTAATGAAAACTTATTTGTGGGACAAGTTAAAAATGATACTACATATAAGAAAAAACAACAACAACAACAACAAAAAAAAAACTAACTTTAAATTTGTTATGATCTCAAGGTGTTACAAAAATAGTAACTAAAATTCTAATAGGAAATAATCCAATATTCACTTGATATTTTAATAACTTTATATTAATGTGAACATTATATTTCTAAAGACTGTAACTCTAATCCAAATGGTTTAATAATTAAAAAATAAATAAAATAAAATCTCATTTTTATAAGCATAAAGCATAGTCATTAAGCAAAGTTGAAACTGAAATACATACAAAGAGATACATCATAATCTAGCTGCCACTTCAATTTTTTACACTTATTAAAAAATACATGTATTCATTGTTCCGGAGATATGCACATTCAATAAAGCAGTAATAATTAGCTTTGGCAGCCAACATGCTGGCTTTTCCTGAAGCTTGAACTCTTCTTGACATAGCTACCAGCTGCATAAAACTTCTCTCAAGAGTTCATGTTTTTCCTTAGGAAAAGCCTGTGAGAAGAAACAAACCTAGTGGAGTGTCCCAAAGTCAACAGAACTGGTCTTCTATAAAATGAATAATGTTACAATATTTTGCTTTTATTTCTCACAGTCAACATCTTTTTGAGTAGGAGAAAGTAAAAAAGATAGAAGGTGAATGTTTTTACAAACTGACAGCATTTAGTCTAAGACTAAAGTGATGACTTATGTATTCAACCATGCGTTTTGGACTTCAAGGTTTTTTGTTTGTTTGTTTTTCCTGTAATCTTAATGACATCTATTAAAACTGTTAGGTGTGTACTCGTGGTTCTATCTCTAAAGTTAATGATGTAATTTGAAACTGCTTATTCCTGTTACTATTTACATGATTTTTCAATTAATACAACCGTGAACTGAGAAGGTAAATTATATTTCTCTGTTGAAGTTTTATTTGTTGATGCATTCATTCACAGTTTTTAGGAATAACACAAAATTCATTTATTCATCGTTCCGCATTTACAGATTCTGAGAATCCACAATCTTCAAGCTGCTTGCTCTGCCTCAATCTATGTCATTGTTTTGATGTGTCTTTAAAATTGACCTGTTTCAGACCAATGCATATCCTGAAATGAAAACATTTTGTATGTGTGCATTTATATGTACACACAAATGAGAGAGGGAAAAAAAAAAAGGAAGGAAGGAAGGAAGGAAGGAAGGAAGGAAGGAAGGAAGGAAGGAAGGAAGGAAGGAAGGAAGGAAGGAAGGAAGGAAGGAAGGAAGGAAGGAAGGAAGGAAGGAAGGAAGGAAGGGGATATTGCTAACTGATGTCATTAGAGACTAGAGAAACTAGGGCAAACCATCAAACCATCATGGGCATGAAGAAAACTTTGACCACATCAAGAAATATTTAAATATTCCCGAGGCAAGAGAGTATATATAATTCTGTAGTATATAGAACTTAGGCATAGAAACAGTTTTGCACCTTTGTTGTATCAACTGCTGCATGCTTCTTGTTGCCAATTTTTAAAACAAAACAATACCACACCTGTGTTCTGTTATGAATCTCCGCAGAAGTGTCTCAACTATTACGTGTTTCTGGAGATGTGTTTATCAAGTAAGTACTCAAAGTCTTGGAAGACCAGCAGAGGCCTAACACTGCTTTGAAATCAGCTCTTTAGAAAGTTAAAAAGTAAAAATAAATGAAAAACAGGAATAGATAAAAAGGCAAGAGTGCTAGATTACCTTGGGAGATTAAAAATGTCCAGCATAACTGCCAGGCTTAACCACAGAGAACACATCTTGGTAAACTATTACCCATTTGAATTATAGCTTTAAACTCTGTTGTGAGAGCTATCCAAGAACTCCTAATACCAACTTGCCCTGAACACATCCAAAATCCTTGACTGTGTTGGGTCACCACACAGTTTTACATCAGCTTCAGAAAAGCTCCTGTACTTCTTCTCCCACGTGCCTGGTGACAGGACGAAGGGGAATGGGCTTAAGTTGCACCAGGGGAGTTTTAGGCTGGATGTTAGGAAGAACTTCTTTACCGAAAGGGTTGTTAGACATTGGAACAGGCTGCCCAGGGAAGTGGTGGAGTCACCATCCCTGGAAGTCTTTAAAAGACGTTTAGATGTAGAGATTAGGGATATGGTTTAGTAGGGACTGTTTGTGTTAGGTCAGAGGTTGGACTTGATGGTCTTGAGGTCTCTTCCAACCTAGAAATTCTGTGATTCTGTGATTCTGGTATTCTTTCCTGCAGATTGTATGAGAATGTTGCAAGCTTACTACTCCTAACACGCCAAAGCAATTCATCAGCATTGCATAAAATCCTAATGGCACTGTAAATATAACAAAATACCACTAAAATCTTCCAAATCTCCCTGAAGGTTCTGGTCAACCTGCCATAAATCTCCTCTGGCATCCAGGGCACTTTACTTTTTCATCTGAAATTGCAATTAACAATCTCTCTGCAGAAAGTTAAACCAAATAGAAAATTGGATCAATTTCAGTTTCCCATGTTACCATTAAGATAGCTCATTATAAAATACAGTTGATAGCTATAAGCATGTACTTTGCTTTGATACAAAACTCTGTGTAGTTATTATTCAGTGCTGTAATGATTTAACTGATACCATTGTAATTACTGTAACAGATTCCTTACAGTATGTTTCCTTCAGAATTTTTAGAGCTAGATTCCAAAGTCAGTTATAAATAGACCTGGAAAAGCTTTTAATTTTTGTATTTGATCATCTGGATAAATAGCAGTCCTCCTACTTGAGGTGCACTTAACTGTGCTTACGTCCAAATCGGTGTCATTCCTTACCTTTCATTTTAGTATATCTGAACTAATTAAAGTGCACCTTTTCCTAAATGCATTATTATAGCTAGAAAGTAATTTTATAACAACAGTAAATGAGTTGCTATCCATGCATCTAATTAAAAATTCACTGTAATATTGGAATTAGTTTGTTGAATTAACATAAAACTGCTGACAGTGTTCAGTGCTTCTGAAATACAGCATTCCATTGTGTATGCTTTAGCCATATGTTTTCACAGAAGAAACTCTGATAATTAACTATAATCCTATAATCTGATAAAGAAAAATAAAATTTTGTAATCTTTAAACAGGTTCTTCCTTTTCCTAGAAGTATGCTAGCCTAAATCCAGTGTTCCATCTTTGATAAGGGGAAAAAAAAAAAAAAAAAAAAAAAAAAAAACACTTTTAGAAAATATTTATTCCAGGTGTTACTGTCAAGATTTAACAGGCACAACTTGTTTAGTTATGTAGTTTAACATCGGGCATTAATTCATTTCATGCCAAATATTCTACAGCAGTTAAACACATTTTACTTCAAATTTAATATCCTCCATCCAAAAAGAAAAGAAAGATGTTTCAGAAAGTAATATTTAATATTATGGAAAAAAAAAAAAAAAAAAAAAAAGCATTATTTAAAAATAGCTCAATTTCCTTGTAAACAATAGCAGTATTTTAGCAGACAAGGATGGGTGTCAACTACTTCTCTCTGAATATGTTAAAGGAAAATTTTAAAATTGTTATTTTCAACCTCTAAAAATTATTAAAATATCAACCTGTCTCACAACTGTATCAGTTTCTGCACCATTATAGCAGAGAGAATGCAGAATGAAGGAACATATAGAATTCTGAGGGTATTCCAAAAAGATTCAGATACTTCAGAGGACTTTCTATATTTTAAGGAGGGTTTCTTACTTGTGATACAAATTTTAAATTCTACTAATATAAAGAGGATTTTTCTTCCCATGAATGATGAGATGAAGAGAAAGGGTAAGAAAATGGGTAAAAATAATACCTCTTCCTGTAGCAGATTTTGTTCTTGTCTGGTCCAGAAAAGAAAACTGGAGTGTCTGAGTCAAAGGAGAACATTAAATTTGAAATTCACTTGTAATTAAGAAAAAAATAGCTCAGCTTTGAGTGGTGGAAAGGAAACAGGAAGGGTAAAATAGTCGGGCAAAATGTAATTTTCACATACAGATTTACAGACGAATGCTTCAAAAAATGTTGGGCTTTTAGCCCTTTTTTCTTAATGTTAAAATCAATTTTTTTCAGACAAATATTTTTACCATAAGAGTATTTTACAGAAAAAAATAAAAAGAAAATATAATACAAAAAATGTGAAAATCATAGAGTTTAAATTAATTACTTGGTCAAAAACTTATTAACTAACATCCTTGTTCAATTGTAGATGATTAAGCACAGAATAGACATTAGTACTAGATATTTCTCATTATTGGTAAAATGTATTTGGAATGTTAAGTATTTAACAATTATGTGAAATTTCATGTCACAAAGAAGCAGTAGCAGGAAACAGTACTTGGGATTATTGATGCATGTTTTTCTGGCTGCTTCAAAAAAATAGTAGTCACATTTTAGTAGTACAATAGTAGTGACAAGTGGTGTCCCTCAGGATTCTGTCCTGTGACTGCTACTGTTTAATATCTTTATCAATGACATCAACAGTGGGATCAAGTCAACCCCCAGCAAGTTTGCAGATGACACCAACCTGAGTGGTGCAGTTGATACAGCAGAAGGAACAGATGCCATCCAATGGGACCTGGAGAAGATGGAGAAGTGGGCCCACATGAACCTAATGAGGTTCAACAAGGCCAAGTGCAAGGTGCTGCACCTGGGACAGGGCAACCCCAGACAGGTGTACAGACTGGGAGAAGAACTCATTGAGAGCCACCCTGCGGAGAAGGACTTAAGGGTTCTGGTGGATGAAAAGCTTGACATGAGCCATCAGTGTGTGCTTGCAGCCAAGAAGGTCAACTGCAACCTGGGCTGCATCAACAGAGGAGTGGCCAGCAGGTCGAGAGAGGTGATTGTCCCCCTCTACTCTATCTTTTTGAGGCCCCAACTCAAGTACTGTGTCCAGGTCTGGGGCCCCCAGCACAAGAAAGATGTGGACCTGTTCGAGCGGGTCCAGAGGAGAACTAAAAAGATGATCAGAGGGCTGGAGCATCTCTCTTGTGAAGAAAGGTTAGTAGAGCTGGGGCTGTTCAACCTAGAGAAGAGAAGGATCCTGGGGTGACTTCATTGTAGCTTTTCAGTACTTGAAAGGATTATAAAAAAGATAGAGAACGACTTTTTGCTAATCAGATAATGACATGACAAGGAGAAATGGCTTTAAACTAAAAGAGGGGAGATTTAGATTAGCGGTTAGGAGAAAATTCTTCACTCAGAGGGTGGTGAGGTACTGGAACAGGTTACCCAGAGAGGCTGTGGATGCCTCATCCCTGGAGGTGTTCAAGACCAGGTTAGACAAGGCCCTGGGCAACAATTAGATCTAGTAGGTGACATGGCAGAGGGGTTGGAGTTAGATGATCTTTAAAGTCCCTTCCAACTCAAGCCAGTGATTTTCCATTCACAGGTTTCTTGTCTACATGGCTGGTTGAATAAGGGGACAGTCAGTTCTGATTTATTTATTTATTTATTTTCAACCAGCAAGTTAGATTATCTTTATTTTGTAGTAATCCCATTTGTCTTTCACTGCCAAAATTGTTTTTGTTGATTTTAACCCAGAAAACTAAAATTCTTCTAAGAAGCATAGAATTGCTTAAGCAATGGAGATAATTGGAGACTAACATAATTCATGCTTAGATAATGCTTAAATACAACAAAACTATTCTAGTGGGCACTGATTGTTGTTATTTGGAAAACAGCTTCATCTGTAACATGGTGCTCTTATTTGTTAATGGCATTACATGACAGTTTTATGAAAACATGATGTTCATATTATCATGTTACCAGGAAAAATCTGAAGTTTAAATAAAAATATTAACAGAGTTAAACTAATTTCTGATCTCCTAGTACTTGTATATTTATCAAAATTTAAATATTTTCCATAACACTTATACATCCACACCATCTGCTCCCCGATTCATTTCTATTTAGCACCCTCTCCCCAGTTTTATCCACTTGGAAGCTCTCCAACATTCACTCTCTCCCTTTAGCGAGACTGGAAAGTAATTGAAACATAATGTTTGGAGAAACTAGAATTAAGTCTTGATAAAAGGATCTTATGATGAGCTACTTATGCTAACAATATTTGTAGAACCATATCTAGGATGAATGAATGAATGAATGAATGAATGAATGAATGAATGAATGAGTCAGAAATTGAGATCTGATGTTAAAGAAGTTGTAAAGATTATCTAAATATTAAGCAATCAGACAAAAATGTGAAGAAGTATAAGATTTTTTTAGTGGAACGTTTTTTAGGGGAAATGTGAAAGAAAGATGAACCACTTTGAGTCATGTTCACTGAATGGTAAATAGGTAATGGAATAACATTGACAGGGGTTGGGACATTGACATGCACCAGGAAGCATGATAAGCTGAGACAGTCTATGTAAGGTTGATGGAGGAAATAGCATGGAAATAACAGTAAGCTTTACATAAATGAAAGTGAAACATTAGAAAAGAGTATGCTTCTGTACCTCCATTCTCTGTCTATGAATCATAGACAAATAGTGTACAAAAACTGACAACTTCATTGAGCTTAATTATGTGAATGTCTGTGAAGTGATGGACCATGACTTATATAAGTGAGAAAATGGTTTGATAGTCCAGTGAAAAAGAAAAAGACAACACTGAGATGAAAGGCAAATCAGAGAAGAGATAAAAAGAAAAAAAAAAAAGGCAAATAAAATGGCAAGTGTGAAAAGACGGATGATGTTTCAGGAACTGTGACAAGTTTGAATGTGATGATTGGAGCAAAGGAAAGTCATAACACCCTGTTTCTACTTCTTATATGATTCTTTTTTTTTTTTTTTTTTTTTTTTTTTTTTACGTTTGAGTCTAGTCAGAGGCTTTTGGTTCATCTGTGCAGCCCCCCTGCTTCTTTTGCTTGATTCCAGGTAATGACAGATGAGGAGAAGGCACAGGTACTTAACAACTTCTTTGCCTCAGTCTTCATTAGTGGTCAGGCTTCACACAACTCTCAAGTCCCCAAAACTCTAGACAGGGGATAAGGGAGTGGAGTCCCTCCCACTGTAAGTAAAGAGCTAGTCTGGTACCTTCTGACGCAACTTAACTACATGTCTAATGTAGTGGGCCCTGATGACATCAATGGGCCCTGATGACATGCATCCCAGGGTCCTGAGGGAATTGGCTGATACAGTTGCCAAGGCTCTCTCCACCATACTTGAAAAATTATGGCAGTCAAGCGAAGTTCCTGGTGACTGGAAAAAGGGAAACATCACTCTCATTTTTAAAGAGGGTAGAAAGGAAAACCCAGGGAACTACAGACCAGTGAGCCTCACCACTGTGCCTGGAAAGATCATGGAACAGTTCCTCCTGGAGGCAATGTTAAGGCACATGCAGGACAAGGAGATGATCCAGATCAGCCAGTGTGGCTTCAACAAGGGTAAATCATGCCTGTCCCATCTGGTGGCCTTCTGTGTTGGAGTAACTGCATCGGTCAACAAGGGAAGACCGACCAATGTCATCTACTTGGTCTTCTGCAAGGCCTTTGACACAGTTCATTATGTTCCTAATCTCTAAATTGGAAAGATATGCCTTTGAAGGGTGGACCAGCTGGTGGATAAGGAATTGTCTTGATGGCTGCACCCAGAGAGCAGTGGTGAATGGTTCTATAGCCTACAGAAGAGAAGGCTCCTGGGTGACTTCATTATGGCATTTCAGTACTTAAAGGGGTCTTATTTATAAGACTAGGCTAAAAAAATTGGAGGGCTATTTACTCAGGTAGGTAATGATAGGACAAGGAGTAATGGCTTTAAACTAAGAAAGTGTGGGTTTAGATTTGATATTTGGAATAAATTATTTACTCTGAGCCTGGTGAGGCACTGAAAAAGGTGTTGCCCAGAGAAGCTGTGGATACCCCATTCCTGGAAGTGTTCAAGGCCAGGCTGGATGAGCCTGATCAACCTGATCAACCCTAACTCCCTCAGTCTGTCTTCATAGGAGAGGTGCTCCAGCCCTCTGATCATATTCATGGCCCTCCTCTGGACTCATTCTATTAGGTCCATGTCCTTCTTATATTAGGGGCCCCAGAACTGAAAACGTTAGTCCTGGTGGGTTCTCACAACAGTGGAATAGAGGGAAGAATCACTTCCCTTGACCTGCTGGCCATGCTTCTTTTGATGCAGCCCAGGATGCGGATGGCTTTCTGGGCTGCAAGCACACATTGCCAACTCATGTTGAGATTGTCATCAACGAACATTTACAGGTCTTTCTCCTTAGAGCTGCTGAAATGCAAATGAAGCTGTAAGGCTATAGAATGCACTAGATTTAAAATAGCCATAACAGAAAAGTCATGGGAGCAACCTGCAAGTAGAAGCACATGGATCAGCTTGAGAAAACTTATAGAAGATGGTTTTCCACCTCAAGGATCCTCAGAATGGATCTGATTGGAAAACAGTGGGGCTGGCAGCAGCCTGGAGGAATTCCTACTCACATGGCTGCCTTCCAGCACCTGGAGTGCCACTAGGGACAAAGTTAAGAGATGTGATTCATCTTCTGCTTGTAATTGAAGCTGACAGAGTTACATGTTTTTTTTTGTTTGTTTGTTCTGTTTTGTTTTTCCAACAGCATTGGCAAAGCAATTGCTTGTTCTCCACTGGATTCCCTGTGCATATGCAGGAACCTAGAGTGCAGGCCCTGGCAGGCTCCACATGCTGGATGGGGTAGATGACACCTATGGTGGGAGAGGAGCACAGTCATGCTGACAGCAGTCCTTTGCAGATGTTCATTTGCAGATGTGTATGAGTGACCATACCAACAAAATCAAAACGAGCTGCATGTCTGGCAGGGCAGTGCTACTATGTCAATGTAATAAAATCATCCCAAAAATTGGTAGTTTGTTAGGAAACTAAGAGTGACAATTCATTAAATTATTCCAGAGGCTTTTTAAATGAGCTTTGCATGTAATGATATATTTTCATCACATTCATATTTTTAAAAGATTTTTCTAATATTTTTCTGTATTTTGTGTCTGTTTTTGTGTATAAGATGTAAACTCAGTTGAAAAGGAATCCATATTTTATTGTTTAAGACGGGTTTTTAAGTTAATTATCTTGCCGGTTAGTTAAGACTAAACAGTGCCATCTGGTGAATGGTAGTAGTGACTTTCAGGAAGAGTTTACGGTCATTGTACTTTATGAAATAGAAGCATAAAGAGAGAGATCAAAAAGAGAGACAGTGATAAAAGGAAGGAGAAAATAAAAGCAACCTGAAGAGGTAAAGATGCAGAGGTACAGAGAAGGGTCTTCAGTAAAAGGAGGGTGAAAACAAAACAAATTATTTTTTGAGAATGTAGGAAGTATGGAGACAGAGAGAGAGCAAGCAAGGTTTCTATTTTTAACACTATTGATTTAGGGGTTAGAAAACCATGACAGCTTAGATTCGTTAAAGTGACCTCCCTTGTCACTGTGACTCACCCCAATGGCAGTGATCTGCCCATGTGAATAATCTTCATCATCAGTCTTGCAAAAGAATTGCATCTAAAGGTCTTTTAATCAAGTGAAAATAATAACAATTAATTGGGATGCAGTTTTGGCCTGTGTAATAAATATATTCTGCTTATACATTCTAAACAGTTTCTTGGCTTCTACCCTGACTTTTTATTATTATTATTAGCTTCTGGAAAGGATTGTTAATGAAAAAAAAAATCCATAAATGGAAGAGGTAGTATTGTGTGAAAAACAGATTTTTCACCTAATTGAGTGAAAATAAAAGATTGGACTAGATGATGTTAGAGATCTTTTCCAACTTGAATGATTCCGTGACTCCATGAAAAAGCAGCAAAAAAGTGTACCTGCTGCTAAACCCTCTGCCTGTTACCTTCTCTGAGAATTTATGAGACATGAAAGCAAACTTCATACATTTCCTCTGTTTTTATTATTATTATTTATTATCTTTTTATGCAGGTTTTCCTCCTGCATGAATGTGTTTACAATACATATTTCTGAGCATGAAAAGATGCATGATTATTGTAAGGAATTTAATTACCCTTTTTAAATCCCAACAAAATGGCATGTAACATTTTATTTCTTTAAAAAGTTCTAGTAATAGACATTCTAGTGCAGATTATGGTGCCAAAATGGAAAGTGGTATGATTTTATCATTAACTTTATATCTGTATAACATTTCCTGGAGATCTGAAAACATGTATTATAGTGGCAAAAGAGCATAAATTTATCATGTAGAAGTTGAAGTGGCTTTTTATGTTTGTCATTTTGCTTTCAACATACTGTAAACATGCTACCTAATAGATTTTCATTATTTTTAATCATGTTTTATGTTGGTTTACTTCTTACTCATGAGAATTATACTGCTTTTTCACTGTATTTAAATAAACTGTACATTTTACATAAAACTTTACACCCAACAGTATAATTGTGCTAAAAACATGTTATGCATAGCCTTCATTATGGTACAAGCTCTCTTAGTTTATCATAATACTTTAAATATTGGACATTTCAAAAAAAGCTACAACTCTTTGGTTCCTGGTATTTCAGAAGTCCTAACATGTTAGTGTTTAATTTTGTTTATAATGCCCTATTCATTTTCAGGGGAAGTGTGAAAAATAAAATAATTTATAAGGATGAAGAAGGTGAGATGATGCTATGTAAAAAGATTCCAAAATATGTTATTGGTTTAAATTTTGTTTCCATTTTTAGGACAGTTGAATTAAAGTAGAACTGGATTAGAATTAAACTCTGGATTTGAAAATATCTCTTTATCATTATTCAGAAATAATGTATCAGGTTTTTTTTTCTCCGTTAACATATTGAAATTGTGAAATGAAGGCACTAGATGTTAGCAATTTTGTAAATATACATGTATTGAATGGAATAAATTAAATTAATATTAAATGGAATATCCATTTAAGATAATAATGCCTCACAATTTGAAGGATGTGTGTCAAAGAGATTGTGACTTTCCAGAGTCAGGTGTATCAGAACATGAAACAGTGTCTAAGTCCTATAAATTTTAGTCTTGTGTTACTTCTTCAACTTTCAATAAATATATGTTAGTATATTAAAACCACCTGAGGCAAAACTTTTGTCTCCACCACACACTTGAAGGAGAGAAGCTAACTGGAGAAGAACAAATAGAATCTAGACAAATTTGGTCTTGTTGAAGGGTTATCATTAATTTTCCTTATTGTGATCCATTTTGGAAAGACCTTCCTAAAGTGACAGGCTAGGAGCATGCTTACATTACCACTGAAAAAATATGAATTAAAAAATAAGGGAATAGCTTTGGGGTTTCAGGGTGTTTGTTTGCATTTAATGATTAAAAATGCTTTTGTGGTAGTAAATAGTGATATTGGTATGTTAGCATATGGTAACATTAACATACTTACAGTAGTAAAAAATTATCTTTGCCTTATCATACGATACTTCTACTCCTATTTCCATAGTTGCATTTCAGTAGCACTGGTATTGAATCCCACTTCTCTGAAAACAACAAACATATGAACTTAAGGATTTAGTCAATAAATACAAAAAGATCCCCACTGAAAAGAGACATCCCAGAAGTCTCAGACCCAATGAGAAACACAGTGTAATAAACTGTTAGACAAAAGAAAAAATAAGACACATGGGTGGAACTGAGAGCAGTGATAAGACATGGCAAAGTTATGAAAGTGTTATAAAATAATGTGAAACCTTCTCAAAGATCATTAATGAAATGAAGAAAGGTTTTCAGATACAGAATCCATGGAAGATCATCCCATAAAATACTCCAGTTCTGTATGTAAAATGTAAAATTTAGGAATGGAAGGAACTAAAGGGCCTTTTGAATATTGCACTTGATAAAACAGATAATTCCATGCATATATTCAAGAAAATTTTTCAGAAGAATTGAGATTAGGGAATGAGGAAATACTGAACAATAAGGATAGGAAAAGAGCAAAGAGTTAAATGTGCTCATGGCAATGGATTAGAACAAGGAGAAACTTCAAAACTGGAAAGAAAGAAAAAAAAAATCCCCTTAGACATTATTTTCATAGAGATAATGGTATTTGTATCCATAGAATTGAAGACAAATTCAAGGCAATGTTTGGTAGGAAGCAACATAATTTTTGTTTTTTATTGTTGCTATGTTAGACAAACTGCATTCTGTGTTCTCGGAATCTTGTCTGATAAACATGGAGGAAGGCAAACTCTATTTAATGAAATATATCACCTCTTTCTGACAAACCTGTCACCCCTGGTTATGGAAGCTCAAGCAATTATAGAAGCTGGAAACAGGATCTTTTCAAAATTTGACCCTTTGCTTAGAAGGTGATACTGAGAGAAAATTTTAGTCACTCTTCCTTTCTTTTTTCCACTATCCCCCAGAATGTGTTTTCCTTAAAGTGTGGAGAGTTTGTACTTGCACATAACCAGTTTAAATTTAGTTACAGTTAACTGCAAGAATTTGCTTGGAGAAGCCATGTACTACCCTGCCTCCTGCAGTCTAGAAATCCATCTTTTATTGAAGATGACCTGCATTCTCTGCAGGAGAAATCACATATCTCCACAGAAGTCACAAGCAATTCCAGGAAAAAATAAAAAAAAATAAAAATAACTAAAAAAAAAAAAAAGAATTAAAAAAAAAAAAAAACTTGAAGACTTTTGAGGATCCATAAATTTTAAGCTTCACAACTACTTCAGTTCTTTGTTTTTTACAATCATAGCCATGCATAGAATTTGTAATTGCAAGAGCTTCAGAAATGAATATTTCTGATGGATTGCATACCAATAGGTAAGGTAACATTTTCTGAGAGCTGGTTCCAAGTTGAATGCAGGTATGTTGTAGAGGTTAATGGCTAATATTAAGTTCCTGTTGTTATCAGCAGTTTGACTCCACAGTTCATTACTGCTGCCTTAGTCTGTTACTGATGCTTTTCTTTTTTTCCTGTGTGTTTATGACTTAGTGAAAGCGCCCTGGAAAGCACTGTAAGGATTTCAGGTATATTGTATAAAAGGATTTAAATAGTACTGCTTGCAAGGAAGTAATAGAACTCTGCTTACCCAAAAAGCACTTAGTGTGTCAGTTTCATCCTTTTCGAATAGAATAGAATAGAATAGAATAGAATAGAATAGAACAGAAATAATTTTCCTGGCTATGTAAGGTGAGAAAAATGTCCTTCAAGATAATTAGAGTGGGAACATACAAACTGACACTGCCCCTTCCCTTAGTACTGAACCTCAGTTAGAAAAATAAATAAATAAATAAATAAATGGATAAACACAGAAATGTTTTGCTTTTTTTTCTTGCCAAAGTGAGAACTTGGATGAAATTGCTTTTTTCTCAGCCAGAAATAAATATTCCATTTTGGAGTAGATAGAAAAGGTGAAGAAAATGAAGGACTGGTTTCACAAAACTGCTGCAGGTGGTAGCATTTATGGTTGAGTAACAGAGAGGTTGGGCATCCTGTCAGGATAGAAAGAGCACATTCAATTTATTCCTCTCCCTGAGGAAATTTGAAACCACCATTTCTTAATTTCTAGGGACTCACCAAGCTATAATCACTAAATGATAAGCTAATTCTGTGTTTTCTCTTGACATATTTCCACTTGTACCAATAAATTACATTTCTGAACAGATGTTATAGCCAGATGCTGCACTTCCCAAGAAGCCACTATTAACACTTAAATAATTTTATAGAAAGTGGAACGGCTCATGGAGACAATCAAAAAGGACATAATTTCAGATTATCTAATACCTGGTAAGATAACATGCTCTGCTCCCCACTTCTCCCAGGAAAGAACCTAAAAACATAGAAATACCACTGTCTGCTGATGTTGTTACTAACTCCAGTGATGACAGGGTTTCAGTCCCTCTGCTAGTGAATATTCAGAAAAAGACACTAGCATTATTTTCTATTTCTGAGAAGAGACTAAGAGAAACCCAAGTGTAGATTGTAGTGGCTTGAACTCTATTCAGAAACTTCAAATACAGAGGAACTGCTACTTCTTTCATGTTGTACTCTAACTTCAGTATATCCATAAGCACACATTTTTTTCAGCTAAAATTCTGTGACTGTCTCAGGAAACAGATAATTTCCAGATGGGAAAAAATATGTATGGGTTTAGCACTCCTTAATAAGTAAAATAATTTGCTAGATTTAGGATAGATTTATGACCAAAAATGTAATATTTACACCAATTTATACCTTGAATAATTAACTCATGGATGTTATCTCACATCTCTAGAGTTTCTTTCTTCTGGAAATTTCTGGAGTAATTTTAAAGCACTTCTAAACCTAAAGTTCACTATTTATGTGTGAGGTGGGTAGGGCTCACATCACAGAGTTTACATCATTAGCTGTGGCTGGAGGAACCTGATAGGGGCTCCACACAACCTGTGATGGCTCAGTGCAGCAATCTTTTTTTACCAAGCAAAGCACAAACAGAAAAAAAAAAAAATGTGTAGGGAAGAAGAGGAGTAAAATTTAATAAATTTTAATATGTAAATATGTAATCTGGATGAAAAGAGGGCAAAAAATCAGGGATTAAATCCTTTAACCCTTTTACTTGAAGGTTATATTATATGGAGTTTAATTACATAATCATAAACATTGATACTGATATTACCTCTCAAAATGGGACATCTGTTAGTATTCCTTCCACACATCTCATGCTGTAACATGGGTTCAGCACTGTCTCCAAGGGAAAAGCTTCACGTGTGGATTTATAATTGCATTCCTCCACCACCTTAATCAGTTCTGTTTTTGCTCTATCTGTGCAGGAGCCAGGCTTTTCCTCTTATTTCTGAATCATGACAGCTCCACCAGCTTACACTTGGGTTACTTCCATTCCTCTTCACAGGCCAGGAGCAATACAGCCTTTGTCCACCCGGCAACACAGCAAAATATTTGTTCCTGGCAGGCAGACAAGTCTGGCTGGTCCAGGACTTCTGCTTGCTCATTTGGCACCACCTTTTCACAGAGAGGAAGAGTACTCTTCTGTCTTGTCCTGTAGGTCATGACCGCTGTGCATGAATGTTTATCACAGTAGGCCATGTCTCCAAATCACCAGGTTCTGCAGCAATTCTTCATCTATCTACCCATAAACAGATTTATTAATGATGTAGAGTATGCCCACCCTGCTCTTTTACACCCTCAAATAAATGCTCCCTGTCTTAAGTCTACCTTTCATATGACACAGATCTGATGAAGACTGGACCTAAACCTACCCAACAAGAGGAGGTTGTGTATCAGTTCTGAAAACCTGAGAAGACATTTCCATCCATAACATTGATGGATTAAAATAAATATATGACAAATTCCAATTGATTAAATTATTTCTGTTAATTTTGTTAAAACTATCAATATTTTCCTTTTGGAATAATTAACAGTCAGAAAAATTGAACATATTGGTTTGTCTGTTTCCTTCAAAAACAGAGATTGTTGCAGGCATATCTGAGGAGGTTTTAAGGCATAACAAATCTCAGGTGATAAGCTGTCATCATAAATTAATCATTATTAGATTATACCTAAAATGAATTCAGCACCTGCACGCTCCAGTGTCCATTATACAGTATATTTCTTATATCTTACTTGAATCTTACTTGAAACTAGTGAGTGGCTTATATGATGTTCTGCATATGTTCTATTTCATGTTTCATGCTCTGTCATTAGGATTTTACTTTCTTTTGATAGGAATGGAAGGAGAAAATTGTTGACTGATGTAGCTATTTTATTTGCATAGTAAATAGTACGCAAAGAAAGAGTCAAGGTTCATCTGCTGCCTTCTGCAACAGGAAGTCCATTTATTTGTTTATTTAATCAATTGACCTTAGTTGGCAGGACTTACATACGCACATATGCACATACACATACACAAAGACAGATACAGTTGTGATAGGAATCCCAAATGGCATATAAAACAGGTTGCCATTTGCATTATCATTTTTAATCTTTCTTTGCACAATCAAGAAGAGTAATCTGGGAGCATAAATGCACAATTCAAGGAGAAATACAAAATGCAAATCTTGCACACTTGGAAACCCATGTAAAACAAACAATTGGTTTTACTGCACTGAGTAAGGCAATAAAAAGGTCAATGACTACAAAACGAGAAGTAGATGAGTACATATTGCTACACCCTTTTAAGCACTGACTTCCAATAATGAAGTTTGGTAAACAAGGCTGAAATACACTGCCTACTGGCAGAATATTAAGTAGGTTACTCTAAACACTGCCAGATTGGGTGACTAAATAGTCTGTGAAGGGAAAGTTTAAGAAATACTTTTTTTCTTTTTTTCTCATTTAGGTAACATTTATTTTACTTCAAATTACCTGCTCTTCCTTAACAAAACTTCTAGCAACTGTAGAAGTCAAAAAAAGTCAAAAGGAAATAATGATGAGGCCTCATAGATTCTTGATTATCCTTTTTTTTCAAGTTCCTGTTTACTTTCACACAAAGGACTCTGAAAATGCTTAATTGCAGACCATATCTGCATTACAGCTTTGTAGTTGACACTGCTTTTAATTAAGCAACAAGAAAATATCTGATCTAAACTTTCAGTCCTAAAGTAAAGCTTATTTATTTAGGAAGATTTTTGTGCTATTTGTTTAACTAACCATCTATTTTTTGCCTCCAGTAAATATGGAAATATTTATTAAAAGTGAAATAAGAAAGTCTCATTTAGTAGTAAAGTCTATAGGAATCTTAAGTGCTAAAAATCCCAAAGATAAATGTTTATTTTTTTTTTCAAATTTATTTATTTATTTTTACCAGCCAAGTGTCTTTTGTGTCTCTAATTTGTATCTCTATAGTATGTGCTTTATGAGGTTTCTGTTTGCGTAGAGGTTTGATGTTTCATTCTGTACAGCATGTGCATGGTAATTTTGTATATTTTCTTTTTCTTAGAGCCAGCAGTGTTGGAAACCAGATCTAAGGTAATGAGACAGAGAAGGAATACTTTGGCACAAGTGCCAGTCTCATCTGTTTTTTGAAAATGCATTGCTGATGTACTTCTCCCACCTGCAACAGAAAGCACCTTTTACTTTCTTAGCTTGGTCTCAGTCTGCAGTTTGACATATGTACTTTCCTTACCTTATCAGCTCCTTCTTTGATTCTGTCATTACCATGTAATTTATTCAGACATTAAAGAAGAAGAAGAAGAAGAAGAAGAAGAAGAAGAAGAAGAAGAAGAAGAAGAAGAAGAAGAAGAAGAACAAGAACAAGAAGAAGAACAAGAACAAGAACAAGAACAAGAACAAGAACAAGAACAAGAACAAGAACAAGAACAAGAACAAGAACAAGAACAAGAACAAGAACAAGAACAAGAACAAGAAGAAAGGTTTTGTGTGAGACTATGACAAAGATTATCTACATTCAATCAATTAACTCTCTTAATGAGAATAACTCCTAGGTTTAATCAGAAGTCAACTGGAAAGAAAATCTACTAGTTGGCAGTTTGGATCAGCTCAAAAAACTGCTGCATTGTTAAGTCTGGTGTTTGCTGTTGGAATGTCAGGTAAAATACACAATGTAACAAGAAATACAGACTTCTCTTGCCCCCATGAAAATCTTTGAATTCTGCCTTCAGACAGTTTTTCACAATTATTGCATTTTCTTTAACAAATATCCTTGATCTTCATATGAGAAAATTATGCCATTCAGAGGAATTTCTTCAAAAGCTGTCACATCTTGGGAAGGTGTTTCACGTTTTTTTTTTCTGTTTCATTCTTGTCTCTTTTATTTTCTCACTTCTTCCCCCTTTGTCATTGCTTCATTGTTGCTCACAACTGGCTTCCTATCAAAGATGAAAGATGAGAGACATTTCAAGGTTTTCCTTCCATCCCTGGAACTGCATAAAGAAAACTTAAGGTCTGTTTTATAACTAGGTATTTCAGAAAAAAAATAAAATAAAAATAATAATTAAAAAAATCATTTCCACACTGTATATCTGGAAAATAGGGCAATGCTTTGTAAATTAGACCTATGGTCTAATCATAAAATATGATTATGAATATGAATCATAAAATAAATTGAGCTGGAAGGGACTTGCAAGGATCATTGAATCCAAGTCCTGACTCCACACAGGACTACCCTAAAGTCAAACTATATGTCTGAGAGCATTGTTCAAATGCTTCTTGAACATCAGCTTGCCGTCGTGATCACTTCCCTGGGGAGACTGTTACAGAGCCTCAACAACCTCTCAGGGAAGAATCACAGAATCACAGAATCACAGAATTTCTAGGTTGGAAGAGACCTCAAGATCATCGAGTCCAACCTCTGACCTAACGCTAACAGTCCCCACTAAACCATATCCCTAAGCTCTACATCTAAACGTCTTCTAAAGACTTCCAGGGATGGTGACTCCACCACCTCCCTGGGCAGCCTGTTCCAGTGTCTATCTTTTCTTAATATCCAACCTGAATCTCCATTTCATGCCATTCTCTCACATCCTGTCACTGCTGACCAGAGAGAAGAAATCAACATCACCGCCTCCACTGTCATGAGGAATTCTCTCACATTCCTGAGGAAGCTGAGGCCTGCCCTGAGGTCACCCCTCAGTCTCCTCTTCCCTAGGCTAAACAAACAAAATGACTTCAGCCACTGCTCACACATCTTCTCCTCTAGGCACTTCATCTTTGTAGAGCACCTTTGGACACTCTCTAATAACTTGATGTCTTTTTTAAATTGTGGCACCCAAAACTGCATACACCAGTCAAGGTGAGGTTGCACCAGTGCAGAGCAGAGTGAGACAGTCACTTTCCTCGACTGACCAGTCAGAAATGTTGTGCCTGATGCACCCCAGGATGTGGCTGGCCCTCATGGTTAACAGTGGGCACATTGTTAACTTATATTTAGTTTGCTGTCAATGAGAACACCCAGATCTCTTTCTTGTATAGGTGTTCTACAGCCTCTTACCCTGCAGTCTGTAGGTACACTCAGGGTTGCCCCATCCAAGGTGCAGAATCCAGCGCTTGTTCTTGTTAAATGGTTATTTAACAATGCTCTTGTTAAATGCCCAGCCCTCTAATTTATCAAGATCTCTCCACAAGCCCTCTCCAACCTCAAGAGAATCAACATCTCCTCGCAATTTAGTGTCATCTACAAACTTACTTAGTATACCTTCAAGTCCTGCATCCAAGTAATTTATTAAAACATTAAAGAGAACTAGTCCTAAAATGGAGCTCTGGGGAACCCTAACAATGACTGACCAGTAGCTTGATGTGACCCCATTTACTATAGCCCTTTGAGCCAGATCTGCCAGACAATTGTTCACAAATTGCATTATGTTTTTGTCTATCTGTATGCTAGACATTTTGTACAGAAAGATACTATGAGAGACAGTATTGAAAGTTTTGCTGAAATGCAAAAAGATTACATCAACTGGCTGTGAATATACTGTGTAATGTGTCTGGAAAGCTTCATATTAACAGGTACATTGTACGAAAGCTAGAATTCTCTCCCATTTCTGCTGAGGGTGGATAAATTAGAGTATTATTGAGTTCCAAGCTAAGCTGAAAGCTACATTAATATTCACATTTATCTGGCTTATTGACTTTATTCCTAAATATTTAATGAATAACAAGGATAAACATATGAGATCAAAATACCTGACTTCTTATCTCTTCAAATTCATTAGCCTCAAGTTTTTGTTATTCTCTGTTTTTTGTGTGGTATGACTTCTTCTTGCAGAGATGACTGTCCATGAATTGCAATGCTTATTGGTACATGCTGTCTATGCCCATAGGTTAGATACAACATTAGTACACTGTGACATGTTTAATAACCTGTTTCCACCAAAACAGCAAGGTATGTCCTCCTTCCTTTCCTGCTTTTGGTCTTTACTATCCAATAGGACTGGATCCAAAAGGACCTGGTCAAGGTAGGTTAATGGGCAGAAGCCAATGGGATGAGGTTCAACATGGCTAAGAGCCTCATCGTGCACTTAGGCCACAAAAACCCCATGCAATGCTACAGGCTTGGGGGAGAGTAGCTGGAAAGCTTTGGAGAGGAAAAGGATCTAAGGGTGTTGGTTAACACTTGCTTGAACATGAGGTGGCAGTGTGCTCAGGTGGCCAAGAAGGCCAATTGCATCCTAGCTTATATCAGGGCTAGTGTAGCCAGTAGGACCTGGGAGGTGATCAGACCTGTATAGGACCTGTATTCTGCTCTGGTGAGGCTGAGAAGGGTCTGGAACAGAAGTCCTGTGAGAGCAGCTAAGGGAGCTGGGATTGTTTAATCTGAAGAAGAGGAGGCTCAGGGAACCTTACCGTTCTCTACAACTACCTGAAAGGAAGTGGTGGGGAGCTGGAGGTAAGCCCCTTCTTGCAGATAACTAGTGATAGAAGTAGAGGGAGTGGCCTCATGTTGTGCCAGGGGAGGTTCAGGTTGGAAATTAGGAAACATTTCTTCTCAGAAAGAGTAGTAAGGCATTGGAACAGGTTGTCCAGGGAAGTGGTGGAGTGACCGTCCCTGAGGAAAGGTTGGATGTGATGCTTAGGGACATGGTTTAGTGGGTGACGTTGGTGGTAGGGGGATGGTTGGACCAGATAATCTTGGAGCTCTTTTCCAACTTTAATGTTGCTATGATTCTATGATTAGTTAGTAACACATGTGTTTGAAGATTCATTGTGTTTATCCTTATGTGGTTTTGGAGTATCTTACATTGAGTATCTCCTGCATGTGTTCTATGCAGACAGATTGAAGTCTGCCAAGGGCAGAGCTAAGCATAGTGTGAGAAGTTAACATAACTCATCAGGAAAAAACAATAACAAAACAAAACAAAAAAAAAAAAACCTTCACATTGGTTTAAACGCTTTTGGATCATTAATTTCCTGGAATGTTCTTTAATGGCTGTTGTGTACAAGGTAAAATACCGTTCTTTAGAAAAACGTCATCCTACTAAAGAGAGTTACTCTCTAACCTCTGCAAGCACTGTTTTTGTGTACTGGTAAACTAATTACTCTTCACAAGCCCCCAGGCTTCTTACAGGAAGCAATGTCCTATGATTCTCTTTGTTTTAAAGCACCTACTATTTTATAAACAGGGAGATTTTTCTTGTTTGGACTATATGTTATCTCAACTCCAATTTGGATATAGTTTTGAAATTACTTACACAGCATCTGTAACACAGTGACATTTACTACAATCTGAATACTTATCAAGAAAAAACAGCAAAAGGAAAATAATTTTCTGAAATTTCCTTTTGCTTTTCAACATTGCAATGTCATTTATTCCAAAATACACATCTAGGATGCAATCTAACATGGTCATTAAACCAAATAGATTCTGATGTACAACAGATTATAATGAAACTGTATAATGCCCAATTAACACTTTCTGCTTCTGTAAGATTCGACTTTAGTCAACCACACTTAAGCTACTGTAAGAACACAACAACCAAGAGAGAATTATTTTCTTTGCTGACAAACAAACAAAAACACTAAAGCAAAACTTGGCTATCAGTTTCACTTTGGTGAATTTATATTACTGCCTTAGATTAAATTATTACTTTTAATATAAATCCCCTCCAAACATGTTCAGTACCTAGTTTTTGTTAACTGATCACCAGTACTTATGTAATTAAAAATTGGTTATTTTTTTGGCCTCCTCCCTTTCAGTAAGGGCTTCCTGCTCACAGATAATATGTTTGATTGCTTTATTCTCCTACTAGTTCTCTTGGACACTTACTTATTTGACCTCAGCGATGTTTGCTGGCATTCTTGACATCATTAGCTGCTGGCTAAAATAAACAAACAAACAAAAAAAAAACAGCAACAACAACAACAACAACAAAAAGTAGCTTCTCATCAATGTTACATCAATATTAAAACAAACAAAGAAACAAAATATAAAAACACTTCTCTGCTCCTGTATTTGATAATATGGTAATTGTTTTAAATACATTCAATGGAGTATTAATTTAATAATAATACCCAAGCATTTAGTAAGTTTCACAAGTGGGAATGGTGTGAAGGCCACTTAAATTAGGATTTATTTACTTCTTTTATAGAGAAACTAAGGAAAACTTCAGAAACCTACTTCAAATAAAGACTTAATTGAACTTTCCAGATCTATTCTTTTGTAGAACAAGTTGTTTAACTTACATTACCCACTGGGATATCTTTTACATGTAATTTGATTGTTAGTCCTAATTGCCCAAACCACTGCCATGAGGCTAAAATAAATAGGAGAGGAAAAAAGGACATATTTTGGGGTGGGGTATAGAATTAAATAAAATAATAATAATAAAAAAGAAATAGGTTAAATTAAAAATTAAACCATTAATAAGTATCTTTAAAGAGAGAAACTGGAAAATGTTTTTACACCCTGAGTCATGTCCAAAGAACTATGAATTCAAGCAAATAAAGGTAATTCCAGATGACTGATCACCTTCCAAGGAACTGATTTCAGCTCTAATTGTGCATTATCAGTGGTCCAATGAAATAAACTAACATTTCCTATTGTATATGAAATCTATCATGTTTCTAATCAGTCACCAGTTCCGCAGCAGTAGAATTTCTCTGGTTACCTCCAATTACAATAACATTGGTGTAGATAGTGTATGGCTCTTTACAAACTTTAAAATTAAGTGATATTTTTAAAAGTGAGCTTTGTATAAACATAGCAGAATGAGTACTACTGTAAAAAAGTAACTTCTGTGCCAAATTGATTATATATTTGACAACATATAGAAATTCTTCCAGATTTTTCTTTTTCACATGTATTACTGGATATTGTCAGTGCAGATCACATACAATATTTCTTTAAGCTCCTGAGAAAGAATGTTAACTTTTCTAATAAGCACCATTGAGAGGTCACTGGGAACAAATGGAATTGCTCATATAATTTATTTACTCTGTGTGTTTTCTATTCAAAATTATAATTAATTTCCTGTAGTTATTAACACATAGTTACGCAAAATTATTCCAGTCTGTTGTTGATGTTGTAATTTGCTACCATAAAACCTGGCACTACCAGTGTCTTTCTTTAAAAATAATCTTTCCTACATTTTGAGTAAGAGATAAGCCAAATGTAAGAGTAGAGGAATATGATCAAAGTATTCACCTTTAAAAAATAAAATGAAAAGACTCATGCAGCACTTTCAGAACTTTAACAAATAGCCTGACATAGAAAACAACCATAGAAACCTGAAGAGTCTCTGTAGAAAGTTCAGAGCCTGCTGGGTGGATAGGTATCCAGTGCTCCAAGAAAACCATGAAGCCCTTTACCCTTTTCAAGCTAAATATTTTATTTATTTATTTACTGGGGGAGTGGAGAAGATAGGTTGGATGTCCAGTAGAAGATATTTCTTTATTCCAGTCTATGAAAATTCAGTGGCTAAAGACAAGTCCATGCATCATCATTTGCATCTTACATCAGTCTGACAAAACCTAAATCACCTTAAGTTGCTCTTAAATCTTTTCAAAAAAGAAACAGAGGCACAGGCCCAAGGAAGATTCTACTCCCAAAGGACTCTGCCTAGGAGCTGAATTTTTTGTTCTGTCACAGTTCATATCTCTCGTTAGAATCTGTATGCAATAGGCATGCTTGAAAGCCAAGACACAAGACTATAAGTTAGTCATTTTTTTTAAGAAATTATTTATTTTTAATTGGGGGGGTGGGGTGGGGTGCTCTGTGTCTTTTGTTTTGATTGATTGATTGCTTGTTTCTTGTTTGCTTGTTTAATTTGGTCTATAAGTATAACATCTGATTATCTGAAACTAAATTCGCCATCTTTTTTGTGATTTACTGAAAAATCACTCTGGGATCAATCTATATATAAGAACATCCTTTAATATGAAATAAAGAATATGAGGAAACTTTAAAGAAGCAATGGAAAGTAGAAAACCAGATCACCTTGGGACAAACATTGCTCACAGTGAATAGAGGTACAGACACTTTGCTCATTATTTCAATGTAATTCACATTCAGTTTATTGCCCATTTTTCTTAAAACCACCAAGAATTGAAAATCTCTGGCAACAGAATGGAAAATTTGCACTAACCTCAGAGACCAAATTCTGTGACTCTGAGGAAGATGAAGAAATTCAAATAGTTCTGATTTTCATCCCTTATGGAGCTATATGCATACAAGTAGATCTGGATATCTGTCTTTGGTTCTTACTGCTCAGCATACTTTAAGGCAAAGATAGGAAATTAAGACATTTTCCAAGTAGACCATGATCCTCTTTACTTCTGTTACTTCTTTATATCCAACATTCTATAGTTAAACTTGTATTGAAATTTACTTTTTTTGATGCCCATTAACTCTTCAGCTGCTAGAATAATAATAAAAAATAGGCACCTGCTTCCTAAAGTAGCTTTCTGGAATTTAGAAAAGTTTGGGTTTTGACTTGTATGTATGAAAGCATAAACTCATGTAATTGCTACAAGGGCAAGATGATTTCAGTATCTTGCTACTAAAAAAGTAGGTTAATTAAAATACACTCATTTATGTCTGCATTTCCTTTGTTTCATTCACTGAAAGCTAACCCAACAGCTAAAGCATCCAGCAGATTGCAAAAATGTCTGCAGGTCATAAACCTAATTGTATTTTGGTAAAATTCAACATAAGGCTCTTATTTCTTGAGGCATAAAGCAACTTCGCGCAAATGAAAAGTGCACAATAAAAATCCCTTAGTTATTTCACAGCTTCATATTCCACAACTGCATTTATTTTTAACTTTGGATTTACTTTCACAGAGGACAAAATCAGTGTTTGAGAAATACATGGGTCTGTGTTTTTGCTTCTACTCTTTCTACTTTCCCATATTTAATTTCTCCTACACATTTAATAAAACTGGAGAAGAAACAGACTGAGTATTGAGAGACAGGCTGGCCTTTACCAATGAAGAATTGAGCTGACACATAACAAATGCAAGCTAGATCTATTACAGAAAAAAAAAAAAAAAAAAAATCTGTATAGTATTGGACAAACTTCTAGTTTTTTTGTGTGTGGTTTTTTTTTTTTTTTTTTTTTGCTTTTTTCTATACATATATATTGAAAAATAGAAGATATTTTCTTCCTTATTTTCATTTTCTGCTCTAATTTCATGAAATTAGAATATCTTGGAAACAGTACTAGGTAGAACCAAATTGTAGTTTATGCTTTGAATTTTGCAAAATGCATATTTCTAAACTACATAAGTATTTCAGTGAGGTTACAGAAAAGTGCATGAATTGAGTGAGACACAAGAACTCATGCTACTCTGAGTAGCATGGTTATGTTTTACTATTTAAATTATAAAAGAGCTGTTAATATGATGAAAATGAAAGCCAGATCTATGACAAACAATGGAAAGGGAGGGATGGACCCTCTAACTTCATAAGGAAATACAAGAAGTTGTTGTTGTTATGCTACCCCACCATTGTTGTAGCTATTTATTCTATTTAGACACTTAACAAACTTTGTTTTTTGTCTGTTTTGATATCAGAAATTTTCAATAAATGGCATCCCACCTGGTACAACAAAAATGAGTGATTACCCCATACAACATAATGTGTTACCAAGATACAGTGGTCAAGGGTTTTAGAAATCAGGTGATCAGGGTTTTAGAAATGAAGTCTCAGAAACAAACATAAGCAGAAATAACATTTTGCTGGAGACTTGTAATCTCTTTTTGTTTTATTTATTCATGATTACTATTTCAGGTAGTGATTTTTACAAGTCTACAAAGAGAAAGAAAAACGTCTTGATTCTCCTGTAGACAATCACTCTTTCAGAATAAGATCAGTCTGATTTGCCATGGCAAATCTTAATGTAATGTATTTCTGCTTGTTTTTCAGACTAAAATGTTTGATATGAGACTCTGGGAAAATGTTGAGACCTTCACACGTTTTGGGAAACTACAGTCCAGCCAGTCTCAACTCTGTCTCTGGAAAGGCATTAGAACATCTTGTTCTGGAAGCCATCTCCAAGCAATTGGAAGAGAAGGTTATGAGGAGTAGTCAGCGTGAATTCACTAAGGGGATATCATGCTCAACCAACCTTGTTGCCTTCTACGATGGCATCACCAGCGGGGCAGATGAAGGGAGAGCAGTGGATGTCATCTGCCGTGATTTTAGCAAGGCTTTAGATACTGTCTTCCACGACATCCTGCTAGGAAAGCTGAGAAAGTGTGGGATAGATGAGTGGACAGTAAAGTGGGTTGAGAACTGGTTGACTGCTCGAGCTCAGAGAGTGGTGATCAGTGGTGCAGAGTTCAGCTGGAGACCTGTGACTAGCGGTGTTCCCCAGGGGTCGGTGTTGGGCCTGGTCTTGTTCAACATCTTCATTGATGACTCTGATGAGTGCCCACCCTCAACAAGTATGCCAATGATACAAAGCTGGGAGGAATGGCCGACATGCCAGAAGACTGTGCTGCCATTCAAAGAGACCTGGACAGGCTGGAGAGACAGGCAGGAAGAAACTAGATGAGGTTTAGCAAAAGCAAGTGTAGAGTCTTGCACCTGGGAAGGAACAACTGCAAGTATCAGTACAGGCTGGGGGATGACCTGCTGGAGAGGAGCTCTGCGGAGAAGGACCTGAGGATCCTGGTGGACAACAGGTTGGCCATGAGCCAGCAGTGTGCCCTGGTGGCCAAGAGGGCCAATGGGATTCTGGCATGCATAAAAAGGAGCGTGGCCAGCAGATCAAGGGAGGTGATCCTCCCCCTCTCCTCTGCCCTGGTCAGGCCTCACCTAGAGTACTGTGTCCAGTTCTGGGCTCCACTGTACAAAAAAGACAGGGATCTCTTGGAAAGAGTCCAGCAGAGGGCCACAAAGATGATACAGGGCCTGGAGCTTCTTCCTTATGAGGAAAGGCTGAGAGACCTGGGTCTGTTCAGCCTTGAGAGAAGAAGAATGGAAGGGGATCTTATCAATGTTTACAAATGCTATAAGTGTGGGAAACAAAGGGATATGGCCAACCTCTTTCTCTTTTCAATGGTCTGTGAGGACAGGACAAGGGGGAATGGCCATAAAATGGAGCACAGGAAGTTCTGCACCAGCATGCAATAGAACTTCTTCACAGTAAGGGTGACAGAGCACTGGAACAGGCTGCCCAGGGAGGCTGTGGAGTCTCCTTCTCTGGAGATATTCAAGACCCATTTGGACAACTACCTGTGCAACCTGCCCTGAGGAACCTGCTTTGGCAGGGGAGGTTACACCCAATATCTCTGGAGGTCCCTTCCAACCCCTACAGTTCTGTGATATTTAATTTGGGACACCAACTGATAATTTTCTTAAACCTTCTTTTATTTTCAGTATAGTGGTAAGGAATTTTATTATTATTATTTTCTCTGTATGACTTGAGAAAGAATGTGGAAGATATCTAAAATATATATTTGGAGGACTTGACCATGCAAAAGGATAAATTGGAAAAATTTTAGGGAATAATATTATTATAAAAATAATATATAAGTATAAAAGTGTTGAATTGAGGAAGCTGAAGAAAATATTTATTTACATTACTAAATATTTCTCTTTTAGAATTCATAATGTATCTTGTGCCACTGTTTCCCCACATAGCTTGAATGTTTCCTCTGTCCCCTCAAAAGCATGGAAGTTGATCAAGTTTCTTGGAGCTGTAGCAAATATCACAGAATTTGGATATTAAAGTATATTCCTTAACTTCACTTGAAAAACAAATAGTCTTTTAGGGACAGTATCGGGAAACATGGGTAAACTGAAAAAAAACAAGTGTCAGCCTGAATATGGCTGGGGAACTGAGAAAAAAAAAAAAAAAGATGGTACTGGTGGGAGAAATCTGGCTGAGAGGATACAAATTATAGAAGCCTAAAAAAAAAAAAAAAAAAGAAAAAAAAAAGAAAAAAAGTCCAGTGTGTGACAGAGGTCTCATTCAGGTGTCTGTTGTCTGTCCCATATAACTTTTGTGAGACGTTTTCTACAATACAGTTATTTACTAGCAGACGATGTATGTGCAGGGCTGTTGTAGATGTGGGATGCTGGCCTATGTATTATAGATCCATATACACATGCTTGAGAGCTGGAAGCTTTTCAGTCTACCTTTACATCTATCTTCTGCATGACAACAAAATCCTGCTTTAGGAGCCACCAGGGAATAATTACATTGGTTAGTATCATGTGTGTTTTGACGTGCTTTCTTTCTTGGGAATGGAGCCATAGGAGGCCATGTATTTCTGACACATACAGGGAGCCTCTCTTTGCAGAAACAGACATGGGTAATTTCCAGGGCTGGTATTTGTACCAAGACTTCAAAAGCAACAATGACCAGTGAGACTATAATCTTCCTAGATGGACTATGCTGATCAAAGTTATGCTTTGAAGTGTAGTGTAAAAGGACTGATTTTATCAAACCTTAGAATGATCATTAACAACAAACTGGCTTCTCTTTGTCTTCAGAAATTAATGTGGGCTTCCTATAATATAACTTCCACAAAACCTCAGAGTTTATACGTGTGAATGTGTACAGATCCTGTAGGTGCACAAGGACAAAGTGAATGTCATCCATGTGACCATCAGAAAGTTAGAGAATGACAACAGAAGACCTGAACTTAGCAGCTAGTAGCCCACACATGGCTGACATAATTTTTTCTTGCATCCAGATCTCATCAGATACTCCTTTGATCCAACACACCCTTAAAGAAACTGTCAAAAGCATGTATTTCGCATAAATTTTTTAAGGTCTTCAAAGTCCCAGTTTCTGGAGGCTCCATAGCTAGTCTTAGGCCTCACACTCAGTCTCATGAAGGGCACGATAAGCACATGTTAGGTGTGAAAGCAATGTTTATTGGATACCTTACACATAACATATTTCTAAAAGGCCTTGGAATTTCCATGAGCATCTCCAAATAAGGACAAAGAACATGAATCTTGCATGTTCCTCATTATTTTTTACTTCAGAACAGCACTTTGTCTCAATATATCAATTATTTTGTTAAAATCAAAATTAGAGGTCAAAATTATCTTAAGGAAACTGTTATCCTGTTATTCCTGGGAGTCACTGAAACACATCTGGGGGACAATGTAGTCAGTGGTCCCAGACAACATGGGTTCATGAGAGGTAGGTCCTGTTTAACAAAATTGATTTCCTCTTATGATAAGATCACCCATCTAGTCAACCAAGGAAGACCAGCTGATGTAATCTTTTTGGATTTCAGTAAAGCTTTTGACACAGTTTCACATAGGATCCTACTGGACAAAATGTCCAGCATACAGCTAGATAAAAACATCATATGATGGGTGAGCAATTGGCTAGCAGGTAGGGCTCAAAGGGTTGTGATAAATGGGGCCACATCAGGCTGGTGGCCAGTCAACAGCAGGGTCCCCATTTTAGGGCCAGTTCTTTTCAATGTTTATATAAATGATTTGGATGTAGGACTTGAAGATGTTTTGAGTAAACTTGCTGATGATACTAAACTGGGAGGAGTTGTTGACTCCACTGAGGGTGGAAAGGCCTTGCAGAGAGATCTGGACAGATCGGAGAGCTAGGCGATCACCAACTGTACGAAGTTTAACAAAAGCAAGTGCTGGGTCCTGCACCTGGGATGGGGCAATCCTGGCTATATGTACAGACTGAGCAACGAGACACTGGAGAGCAGTCCCACAGAGAAGGATCTGGGGGTTTTGGTTGATAGCAAGCTGAGTATGAGCCAGCAGTGTACCCTGGCAGCCAGTGCTCTTAGTCATATGGTCTGAACTTTTAGGTAAACCTGTGTGTTGCCAGGAGTTGGTCAATGGTCCTTGTGGTTCCCTTCCAGCTCAGGATGTTCTGTGATTCTTTGATTCTATCCAAGAAAAAGGTGCCAGTGTAATGAGAATGTACAATTTCAATTATAATAAGTTGTGTTCAATTATTTATTTTATATAATATATATATATATTAACAGCAGTCAGTGCTGAGATTATGATTTTTTTTTTTCATTTGTTGAAAAATAAAGAATCACAGATTCATAGAATATCCCAAATTGGAAGGGACCCTTAAGGATCATCAAGTCCAACTCCTGGTGCCACACAGGTCTACCCAAAATTTTAGACCATGTGACTAAGTGCACAGTCCAAACACTTCTTAAACTCCAACAGGCTTGGTGCAGTGACTGTGTCCCTGGGGAGCCTGTTCCAGTGTGTGACCATCCTTTCAGTGAAGAACCTCTTCCTGATGTCCAGTCTAAACCTCCCCTGCCTTGACTTGACATCATTCCCGTTAGTCCTATCACTGGTGATTAAGGAGAATAAGTCCGCGCCTGCCTCTCCACTTCCCCTCACAAGGAAGTTGCAGACTGCAATGAGGTCTCCCCTCAGCCTCCTCTTCTCCAGGCTGATCAGGCCAAATGGCCTCAGCCACTCCTCATACATCTTCCTCTCTAGGCCCTTCACCATCTTCATCGCCCTCCTCTGGACACTCTCCTACAGTTTAATGTCCTTTTTATACTGTGGTGCCCAGAACTGCACACCAGAAGCAGTGGCCTGCACATTGAGACCTCTGTTCAGATGAACAGGCTCATCTGACATGAATATATGTCTTTCATGGATCCAGTTATTTCCTTTTTTTTTTTTTTTTTTCCCCAACTGTTGTTATTTAATGATTTTCTCATCAAATTTTGTTTATTTGACTTGCTCAGATTTTCAAATACACGTATGCTGAAGGAATACAGAGAGAGGAATAGAAACTAGTAGCAGAGACTGCAGAACAGGCAGATCAGATAACATACCTTCAGGAAAAAAAAAAAAAAAAAAAAAAAAAAAGCATGACATCTGTGAATAAATCACCTAATGTGACAAAAGAGAACAGGGGAAAATTGGTTTTGCAAAACCAATTTTGAAAAATCCTTTTGTGTTTCTTTTTTAGGCCAGATGAACTCTCCTGGCAATTTATTTAGGAAGTCAGGCTTTATTTGTTCACACTGTTTTTTTTCTTCAAGACCAGCTGAAGAGTGTTAGGGTAAAAAGACAAGTCAGGAAGCAGATAAAAACAGAGAGATACATATATTGACTTGAGAAACTGCACTGTATGGAAGAATTATGTTAACTTCTGAGCTTGAAATATTTTTTTGTTGTTATATTGTTTGTTTGGTTGTTTTTTTTTGTCCTGGTTTCAGTTAGAACAGAATTAATTTTCTTCCTAGTAGCTGGTGGAATGCTGTGTTTTGGCTTAAGATGAGAAGAGTGCTGATAACACCCCGATGCTTTAATTGTTGCAGAGCAGTGCTTATACTAAGCCAAGGACATCTCAGCCTTTTGCTCTGTCCTGCCAACGGGCAGGCTGGGGGTGCAGTAAAAGCTGGGAGGGGACAGACCCAGGACAGGTGACCCAAACTAGCCAAAGGGGTATTCCATACCATCTGACGTCATGCTAAACAATATATAGGGGTGGCTAGCCGGGGGGAGGGGGCCAGACTGCTCGGGGTTAGGCTGGGCATCGGTCAGCAAGTGGTGAGCAATTGCATCGTGCATCACTTGTTTGTACATATTATTATTACTTTCCTATTATCACCATTGTATTATTATTATTATTATTGTTATTATTATTTTTGTTATTATTATTTTCCTGTCTTATTAAACTGTCTTTATCTCAACTCACGGGCTTCACTTTCCATTTCTCTGCCCCGTCCCAGAGAGGGAGGGGGCAGGGTGAGCGAACGGCTGCGTGGTGTTTAGCTGCTGGCCGGGTTAAATCACGACATTTTTTCACAGTGAAACATTTCTGAAGCTGAAAGCAATGAGTCTGCACAAACCAGACATAAGAGTAGAATAAATCCTGTGTATTTAAAAAAGATGCAAGACTGACACATGACTACAAATTTGAGAAGATCATAGAAACTGGCTGCATTAGGATTTAAAATAATAATTTTCCAAGACAGGTGTAAAAGAGGTTATCAAAGCCTTCTATCGTACACATTCACATACTAGCAAGTTGTCAGATATAAGAATGGGTTATTTTGCAGAAAGCAAAAAGATCACATACAAATGTGTCATATGTAAAAGTAAGAAAAAAAATCCACCTGTTAAAGTATCAGGCAACAAGGGAAGATTCTCTTAAGCTATATGGAAACTATCTAACATGGTACTGAAAGTTGATACACCTCACAACAAACCTTATAAGGTAAACTAAACCAAAAAATGACATTGAATTAAAATGACTGTATACCCCCTCCAAGTTAAGTTTTACATGGAGAGAAACACACATGATTTCTGTGAATGTAAGTTCCAGCATTTAAGAATATAAATATAAAAGCTATTTTTACCCTGAAGAGTTGGTGAAACAGGAAAAACAGAACAGAGGCTAGAGAAGTGATTTAAGAGTCATTGTAAGGTATGCAATAGAGACTGCTACTGACTTAAGTATTTTTTAAAATATAAAATAGCACTGCTAATAAAATAGCAGATAATAATGTAATAGTGGTATGAAACGATCCATTTCAAATGTCTATATCTGTCATTCTGAGCATAAACGTTAAGAATGTGAATATCAGTAACACAAACTTTAAGAAAGATAAAATTGTCATTAGGCCTAGACACCACAATAGAAAATGCTAATATTCATACTTTTAGAGATACAGCTTCAGTGAATTGTCAGAGCACAACTCATTTTAGTCACAAAGAAAAAGTTTATGCAGCTGAGTCTGCCGGTTGGTAACAAGGAACTGCTTCTGCAGGGTAGGGAGACACAGGACACTACAGCAACTTGACTGATACCATGGTATTTTCTTCCTGTGTGTAGACAGGAAAAGGACTGGGTACTCTTTTTGAGGCTTATATAATGAACTGAAACCCATTATTTTCTTTCTCTTTTTTGCAGGAAATCTATAAAAGCAGAGATGAGTTTGAGCTTGCAGCCTCTGCCTGGGAAGTTAATTTTGCCTACATATACTGAGGCAGGAAGAAGGAGACGGAGGCATGAGAAGGGGCAAGAAAGACAGACACACAGTCTGCTGGAACAATATTAATCGGTTGGAGACTCTCATCTGAGAAAGAACATTATAGATTCTGGACCGCTTATACTGTAAAATAGATCTAGCTGTTTAGCTAATTGGTTATTAGTACAACCAGCACCATGAAGACAACTAAAATGATGATGAGACTGTAGAACCAGACATTAACAAGTAAAATCAAAGGTAAAGTAGAGCAGAAATTCTAGATAGCATAAATCAGTTTGTAATACCTATAATCTGAAGTAATGGGTTTGTGAAAGGACAGATAAATAGAAAGATACTGTCAGATATATGATGCATAACAAGTGTCTATCAAAGGCCAAGCAGAAGAATGGCCCCAGAGCTAACAATTTCCTAACTCAGGCATTATATCCTATCCTGAATGCACAATTCCTTGCTACAAATATTCATCAAGTGAAAGATGAATAAAGAGTTACAATACTATTTCCACATAAGGAAGCTTTTACCACATTTTTTCAAAGATTTTAGAGTCCCAACAAAAGATTTTCCTATGAAGAAACATCAAAGACTTTTTATTCTTCAGAACTGATCCTCTTCTGAAACTAATGGTAAAGCTGACATTCCAGTTCCTTTGAAGCTGATGGGAATTTTACAGTTGATTTCAGAGGCCAGATTTCACCTAGGTAGAATCTGAATGAAAGGTGTTTTCACTGTTTTCACCTCATACATCCCTTAAAGCCAGTTTGGTAATTTCTAGCTACACTATTACATATTTGGCTAGATACTTTAAACTAATCCTGTAAGGAAAGTCCTATATCTTTTATCTTTTTTGATCTTTCTTAAAAGAAAACATGACAGATCAATGCTGAGCTATTGTTGGTATTTCCAGACCATTTCTACTGCTAGGCAGTATATTTTCAATATATAATCCTCTATTAAAAACACACTCTGCTTTTGAATATAACAGCAGACTTGAATTTCATCCACCCAAAAAGTGTATGATAAAGCAATGAAGGTCAAAAGCACTCCTCCTCCCTCCTGTAAATTGGCTGCCCTGAGAAGTTTCAATAAAACACAAACCATACATTAACATACCTCACTGATTCTTAATCATTTCCACTTTTAGTTACTTTCAACTTGCTGTTGAGGATAATGAGACCTGACACACACACGTGAGAAGAAATGTCTCACACGAACTAATTTATAGAAGACTAAGTTGGCTTGCTCAGACACCCACAGTAATATCTGATATAATAAAAGGTTCAGACTGATGAGGTAAACAAGGTTCAGTCTGACTTTTGAGCAAAATTTGGTCAGTTTCTTTTATACCAGAGCAAATACCCTTGTTCCTTCTAATTTTTCCACAGTTTGACTCCTACTGCCTTTGCTGTCCATTTAAGGTTGAGTGCATTGAATTCTGGTGAATGTTTGAAGATCAAGGGCTTGAATTGTTCCTCTGCCAGGTAACCTCTTTTCCTCACTTCATCTGTCTAACTCCTTTGCAGCACTATCCCCTAGCCTCAGTTAGCACAAAATTACATTCATGTCCTTGGACCTGCGGGTGTTAGCTGTCTTTAGTAGACAGGCAGTAACTGATCATCTGGTCTCAGCAAGTCCCTCTCACTTAAAGCAGAGAGCCTGCAGGTTTCCTAAAGTGGAGGGAAGGATACTACTCCAGCAACATTTCATCAAGTACTAGCTGTTCTAGAGAATTCCGTAGGTTTATCCACACAAGGATATGAACTCTTTTACATTGATCTCTAGGCAGATTTTGTGTTCAGTACCTTTCACTGCTTTCTGAGGACTGAATCCCGAGAAAATGCAGATACACATTTTATTTGTGGCTGTTTCATTGATTACAAAAGCACAGGACACCAATCAGCCCTGATTTCTTATTTCCATTTTCTGTACATCCATAGAGTGTGACAAATTTTTGAAGAAATGTTTTGCCACTTTCCAGAAAATAAAACTCTTCTGTTAACTCCTAAGGCACTTGAAACAAAGATTAAAGGAAATTAGGCAGTAGAAATAATTGAGAAAAAAATCATAGACAAATTGTTGTCATTAAACAAATCAATCATTGTCATCTCTCTACTGACTAATGCATATATAACAAACTACACTGTTGAAATCTATTTGCAGCTAATAATTGAAGTGCACTTAGAAAGTGCTTGGACAATGTGCAGGAGTAGACAGGTGGGAAAACATGTCAGATTTTCAAAACAAATATTTTTAGTCCTATAAATATGGTGTACATTCCTGACATGCAACTAGAGTGATTTCATGCACTGAATTCTCTGTTGATTTTCTGTTTCATATTATCTCAGTTTAAATTGTTGGTCATACCTATATATTTGAGTTTGTTGCAGGCTTAACTATATGTTTATATATATATGTGTGTGTTTATATATTTTCAGGCTGGATATCAGGAAAAGGCTTTTCTCCAAGAAGGTGGTCAGGTACTGGAACAGATTCCCCAGGGAAGTTGTCGCTGCAGCAAGCCTGCCAAAGTTCAAGAAGTGTTTGGACAATGCTCTCTGATACAGGGTCTGATTTTTTTTTTTTTTTTTTTTTTGGGGGGGGGGTCCTTTGGGGACCCAAGAGTTAGACTCAGTGATTCTTGTGAGTCCCAACCAACTCACAAGTCTATTATTCTATGATTCAATATATATATATACAGAGAAAATTTATAAATATGTATGTATACATTTTTCTGTTCTCGTGTACCTCCAAAACAGTACCTGTAGCAACACCTCCAAAGTTTTCCTAAGTCACTGAGGCAAAACCCTGCACCAGAAATCTGTCAGAAATGAGCTAAGAGATTTGTGCCAATACACAGAGCATGGGTCAGATTTCTACGAGCTGATGAGTACCCACTGCCAAAAACTGTGTGCCCTTGAGTTGGAGAAGATCCAGAGTAATTCAATTGATTTAATTGTGTTACTTCAAATTCACCATAGATCTGACCTCATCTCTGTGGCCACAGTATGGAAATACATCATCAGACTTTCTGGGGTAAAGATCGTTCCATCCTCTTACCTGCCGTCAGTTTCCTATACTGTCTTGATTAGTTTGCAGATACTTGTTTTTGCACATGCAGCTTTTCTAATTAAGAGCAAGATTGTGGCTAAATGCAGTAAAGTATATACTGCTTAAAACATATGGTTATTTCTGTTGCCTAAGGGCAATACTTGATATGGCTGATAGCACTGATATCATGAACAGATATTATTACCACTATATTTAGATGATGGATTTTTAAAATGTTCAAGGTGAATTCAGTGTTATTTAAAATGAAATATTTTTTTCTTAATACAACTGCAGTTATTGCATGTAGCTAATACATATAAGTTTTGCCTTTTGCCTAGAACATCATTTTATTAGAGAAACTACATTTGTTATGATAGGTAGTTGCACTGGCATGTCTTAATCACCTATGCCTCTGCTTCCCATTCCTGTGATTCTTGTTAAAATCTCTCTACAAGAACTCACTGGAAGTAATGTTAGCTAATGGTGAGTTAAACTGACCAAAAGCTGGAGTACCTCTAAAAGATCTTCAGTGCTGTTCATTCTTTATGCCAATAGACTCTGTCACTATTCCATTTCCCTTTTAAGGTCTCTAGACTATTAAATTTGCTAAAGAAAATATTATAACCTCACCTTCTTTCTTCTATTCTCTCAAAGATTTCTCAAATTTACAGATAAAATCTCTGGGACTTAGTTGATTTAATAATAATAATAATAATAATAATAACAATAATAATAATAATAATAATAATAATAATAAAATAAACAGTTACATATTATGCTTCCTTTTTTTAATGTTATAAATTTTTGGAAGTCGTTAATAAAAAGAATGCAAACAGATGTGAAAGCTAGTTGCATTGCACTATTTTACCTTAGCTTTTCTATCATTGTTACTCAGAATACAAAAGTTTTAGAGACTTTTATAGTATTAAAGACACTATTAAGTATTAAAGACCATATTAAAGACACTAATAAATAGCATATGAGTGTACAGTGATGTGAGTTACTTCAAGTCCGTCTTACCATGATGTTTCTTCAGCATCGCAGTATTGCTGTCACAAGCATGCTAGGTATGCCTTCTATATGCCATTCTTATGCAAATTTTGAGTTGACCTCAAGATCCAAAGGCCTACATTTTTAAATTTATTTAGGCATTAGCAGGGATAGATCCAAATAAGCATTTTCTCAGAGGTTCCAGAGTTGATCCAATGTGTACATGTATTTCCCACTGATTACAATGGATTACAGGACTAGTCCACTCAGTCCTCCAGAAAAATTTTAAAAATGCCTATCTGCATCTCAAATTGCTTAAATAACTTAGAGAGATTAGATTTGGTCCATGGTTGTTATCTCTGCAGTGTTTGATAATATATGAAAACTTGCCTAAAGATGTAGGTTGAAGATCATAACCTGAAGAATATATCTGTGGACACAATGAAACTCTCTACAATAAGATTAAAGCTCTCCTCCAAGCTAAAGAACAAGCTTTCTTTAAGGTCCTTTATAATATTAGGTCATTAATTGTTCCAGAAAACAAGGTCTTTTCATTTATGTAACTTTCAAATATATATTTCTGTATATTAGTAATAACAGAGGAGAATACACATTAGGCAGAGTGATTGTTATCCCTGGAAGAAAGCTGATAACTGTTATTTAATACTAAAAAGTGTTCAGATATCCTGGAAATTATATTATATGAATATAATAAGGCAAGAAGCCATTTAAATATTTTAACAAAACTATTTATTTATGTTACAGATAAAGAATGAAGTTAAAATTCAACTGAGAAGAATTTGGACCTAATTTTGACAATTTAATTTGCGAATTAATACATCCTAGGATTTACAGAGACAAACGTTTCTAGTGTGTGAAGAATGGAAAAATTATTCTATACTTTCAGATGACAGGCTATAGTTATCAATATACATGAAGAATTTTAGGTTGGTTGCCTAAAGTATAATATGGACGGAACCAGTTTCTGTGCATACACAGAAGGATTAGAAATCTCTTGTTCTTCTTTTAACTGTAGCCTGAAGGCTACCCATACTTAGACAAACACATATACAGAGTCCTGCCATTAATAGCAGCCAGGGTAGTCACACAATAATTGAGAACAGCTGAAGTATATTAGTAGCCACAGCTACTTCTTAAAGCTTCTGACATATCTCTCCTCTGCAAAGGTTATGTTTGTCTAGAGACCATATGAATGGCCCTAATACCAGAGAAGTACCAGCTGAAGAGAAGAAAGTAAGGGGAGAGAAAGAAGAAAATTAGTAAGGAAGAGCAGAAAACAGCAGGGGAAAAAAAAAAAAAAAAAAAAAAAAAAAAAAAGTCAAGAAGTCTTTTATAACTATATGATAGATAAGACCTGATAAATCCAAAAACCACTTGTCATTTTTGAAGTGAGAATAAAATTTAGAAATTTGGAGGCAGTTTCTAACCTGGAGGGTTAGAAAACCTCAAGCCATGTCCTTCTGTTTTGTTTTGTTGTTTATTTGTTGTTTGTTTGTTTAAATATATCTCCAATTATCAATAAAATACAAATAAAAAATATATTTTTCAAATTTTTTTCCCCACCATTTTTCTAGCTTATATATGCATATGGTCACAGTAAAAATACCTACCACTTATTATTTTTTTCAGTCTAATTGCACAAATAAAAAGGAAACGTCTTAGGAAGCAGTATGAACACTTATGGCTTCTACACTTAAGGAGTTCTGAAAATTTTTAAAAGCATGACCAGAGTAATCCACAGGTATTTTAAAAGTTACCTTAAATGGGGAAAAGTCTACATCAAACCCTCATTTTTTCAGCCTCATTTCTACTGGTTTTGTAATATAAGCTTCTACTTTATTTTTGTATACAACTAAAGAAAAAACATGATTATGATTGACTTAACAAGTGATTAATTATTTTCTTTAGAATTAAATACACGTCTGCCAGGTTGCCAAATTATATATGCAGAAGTGATCATTCCCTGTGACATGTCACTTACTGAACTGGGCTGGAAAGTAAGATGATTCCTCAGACTTTGCTCTGCTTGCCAGCACTCAGTCAGCTAAGGCTGTCATACAGGTGCATTGACCCTGATTTGAGGTCTCCCATCCTATAGCTAGACTGCTACCTGCATGTGAGTTAGGTGGTTGACAGCTAACCTGAGTGTATTTATGCTGCACTGCAGTCAGCACCTCCAAATCAATAGGCCTTATTCTGTGGCCATATGAGTAGCTGATCGTTCTGCCACCCTTTCAGATTGCATCACACTTGATAAGGTTCTGAGTTCAGTTAATTGAAGTTTGTCAGCATTTTCTCAGCAAACTACTGTAGAGAAAGTAAATGATGAAATGTGATGAAATGATTGAAAAAGTGAAAATACTTTTATGAAAGTGGATTAGTTTTTGCACTGACTAAAAAAAAAAAAAAAAAAAGAAAAAAGTTTCAAAATTGGTTAAAAGGTGTCATTTCAATTCTTCACAAAACAAAACAAAAATTCTGCAGAGTTTCGTCTTGGGAAGAGGAGACACGGCTACAGAAGAAAATGGTAAAATTACCCAGAAACGGTCAATTCCCTTTCTGCAATAAAGATGAGGGCTGGTTGGAACAGAGTTGAAATAAGTTAATTAGTATCAGTCAGGACTAAGTGAAGAGGAAAAGCTTAGTAGTCTCTGATGGGAATGGGGAAGAGAGAAAATTCATTCAAAAAGATTATTCATCCAAACCCCAGCCCCATCTCCAACTCTCTGCGAAACCAATGCTTCCCAGATCCAAGCAGTTGTGAGCTGTGTGATTTTCTTACTCAATCAGTAAATGTTATGGAAACATGCTTATTAAGCATGCAGCTTCCTCTTTTCCAATTCAGACTGTTAGTCTTTTCTCAGTTTTCCAAAAGTCAAGTATTTGGCCCCAGTCTCAACAGTATAATGATGCCAACTTGCACTTCCTGCTGCTGCTATAGACTGCTACCCAGAGATGGATTAGCTCCCTGAAAACTAGCTTACGTACATTCACACTGTGTTGCAGTCACCTCAGATTAGAAGCCAGTCACTCAAAGAAGTCAGTATTTGTTTGTTTTCTGAAGATCTAAGACTAAGATCTAAGACTGGGCCTTACAGCCCAGTTTTCAAAAAGGCAGGCACTCCCAACACAGTCATGCTTGAATTCACAGAATAGGCATATAATGCTAAGACTTTGGAAACCTTTTAACCTAAGCTTCCAAAATGTACACATTCACTAACAAGACAGAGATGGCCTCACTTAGCACGTGCTTTTATTAAGGATGGGATTTGCCCAACATACAAAATTCTGCACAAATAAAGGAATTGTTTGTGAAGTACATAACTTTTTTTCATTGTATGTAATTCTGAACAAAGAAAAGCTATTGACAGAATTTCAGAGGTTCAGAGAGCCAAAAGAAAATTAAAATGTCCATGAAGAAATTTCATTATTGCTCAAAAGATGAGGCCAAGCAACTTGCACAGTGAATGACAGAAGTGTTCTATGTAGAAAATGTAGGAGAAATATGTTCGTAAAACTGAAAAACTTAATGGTTAAGCTTCATGATTGTGGAGTGACCTTGACTTCTGAGTTTTGACAAACTCAAAAACATAACACAATTAGATATGTCAGTTGAGCAGACTTTGCAAGCCATTTCCAAAAAAAAAAAAAATAAAAAATAGAAATAAAAAAAAATAAAATGCAAATGAAGACAAAGAGACTTTAATTCTTAAGCAGCAAACAAAAAAACAACAGCAGAAAGGCATCACTATCAAGGATGTGCTACAAGGTTTCAAAGGCTAGGAAAAAAAAACAACTTTTGGAAGTTTATAAAACAAATCATGTGCAGCTACTGCAAAGACATTAGGCATAATGGAAAAAATAGGTAAGTCGGTTTGCTCTGAGTAGCAGAGTCTTGATTGAATTACAAAAGTAAAATACTTTAAGTCAGATTACAGGAAAGTGCAATAATCAACTTATTAGTAATTAATTATTGCACTTTTTGTTTTTGCATGGATTAGTATGTATAGAATTTTTTTAGAGAAACATCTTTGGACATTTGAGCACTGACACCCCTCTCTATTCATGCCCTTTATTCATTAACATTAAGATCTGCAAGATATCCTGGAAAATTTCTCATTACATTACATTCTCATTAAGTATAGAAATTAATTCTTGGCCTTGCAAAAATTAAGAAATGCATTGCATAGTTGCTTCAAAACTTAAGTCAACAAAAGGTAGCATTCTATGTGGCATGCATTTTAATGTTAGTAATGCAGTCTGCATTTTAATGTTAGTAATGCTAAAATTAATAATGCTGTCAAGACATTTCTGTTCCAATACTTGGACAAGAAAGACCAGAAGAGCAATCTAGCTTTAAAGCCATTTCCAGCTGGATACATAACTGAAACAAGATTACCTTATGGTGGATATGAGATGATTAAGACTGTAGCATTAATTCAGTCCCGGATCTTGATTATTTTCCTCTAAAGCACTAAAGGAGATTCATTATTTTGTATAGCTTCAGTATACTCCAGTGGTGAACCCACAGGGCAATTATTTTATAGAGTATTGCCATGGGATAGATTGTCTATAGATTCTCAGCAAACTAGTCTATTTTTTATTGTATGCTATACTTTAGGCCCTCATGATTAAAACACAAAGCAAAAATCTATCTTGAGAATGGAATAAAAGAAAGCAGACAAGTATGGAAAAAAAAATATCCAAAGGATATCTATAATATGATGTTTATTTATTTATTTTTTTCAAAGCAGGAAAAGCACTTTTAGAGTATATGGAATATATAGTATAAAGTATAATTCCATAAAGTATATGGAATGAAATACATTTGATAACATAAAGTCAACACTATTAAAAATAATAGAAGTAGCCAACACCTAGCAATTTGTATTATAAGCTACTCACTGAATCATGGTTTTAAAAGACAATATATTTTGCAAATGTAAATGAAATTGGGGCTGATGTCAAGAGTTTGTCTTTTCTATATCAGTATAATTTTAGCGATTTTAACCTCTGAAATTTGTTTGCCTGTTTAATGAACTTGCAAAAGACAATTCATTTCTTAAAATACTTTTATCACTTACAGCTTTATAACTTACCCAGATCACTCTAAAGCTCAACAAATATTAATGTCACTGGGTTGTTCTTTCCTTCTTTTTTTTTCTTCTATGACAAAAAAAAAAAAAAAAAAAAAAAAAAAAAAGGACCAGTAAGAAGAACAGAATGAGATTTATTGCTTCTGAAGTTTGGAAGACATAGCAGTTTCATAAGACTTGTTTCTTTGTTATTTCAATAAAAAACTTATAAGAGCAAATGAGCATGACCACAAAACAGATCTAGACAATAGACAGAATATGTGCAATTGCCCAGACTATATGCAGTAAATTAGATATTCTCATATCCATCGCTTATATCAATTGTTATATGTGTACATTCATACACAGTGAAGAAAGGGAACAAGTGTACATTAATATACACTGAAGAAAGAGAACAAATAACATTCACAATACACCTTTTGTCCACCTTTTACAATTTAATAGCTAATAGCTGTTATTTACAGGGAGATGGATAAAGGCTTTACCAATTTGCTTTGCAAGGTATAGGACATCTCAGTTGTCTGTGCTGCATGAAATTCACTGAATACTCATTCTCCTTGATAAAATCACAGAATCACAGAATTGTCTAGGTTGGAAGAGGCCTCAAGATCATTGAGTTCAACCTCTGACCTAACATTAACAAGTCCTCCACTAAACCATATCACTAAGTTCAACATCTAAAAGTCTTTTAAAGACTTCCAGGGATGGTGACTTCACCACTTCCCTGGGCAGCCCATTCCAATGCCTAACAACCCTCTCGGTAAAGAAGTTCTTCCTGATATCCAACGTAAAACTCCCCTGGCACAACTTTAGCCCGTTCCCCCTTGTCCTGTCACCAGGCACATGGGAATAGACCAACCCCCCACATCGCTATAGCCTCCTTTAAGGTACCTATAGAGAGCGATAAGGTCTCCCCTGAGCCTTCTCTTCCCCAGGCTGAACAAACCCAGCTTCCTCAGCCGCTCCTCATAGGACTTGTTCTCCAGGCCCCTCACCAGCTTCGTTGCCCTTCTCTGGACTCGCTCAAGTACCTCGATGTTCTTCTTGTAGCATGGGGGCCAAAACTGAACACAGTGCAGCCTCACCAGAGCCGCGTACAGGGGGACAATCACTTCCCTAGACCTGCTGGCCACACTGCTTCTTATACAAGCCAGGATGCTGTTGGCCTTGACCACCTGAGCACACTGCTGCTCATCTTAAAATCATCTAAAAATCTAAAATTCATCTTATTTTTATTTCTTGATGCTTTTATATTTATTTCTCCATTATGAGCATTAAAGGTTTGTGCTATTAGGCTGAATCAAAGCCAAATATTATCATATTCTGTATTTTCATATAAAGAATAGATTTGAATATCTGTTTTACTTCAGCTGCACAAGGGTGAGACAATACTAGTATTATTTTTTCTCCCTTTAAACCTAGTAATAAAGTGTGATTATTTTTTCCTATATTGCTGCCTTGGAAGTGAACTCAAGTTATTTATCCTCTCTGGCCAAGCTCCACAAATCCACAGGAAAGTGTTTTGTCATTGGTAATCACTGTAATCCACTGGAAAGACTATGTCACAGCTAATGGAGGATAACCTCCATAAAAATCCAGCTTTGCTGGAGAGCTCCTGTGGCCAGCATGCAATTGTCCCTTCCCAGTGAACAGCAAGTTCCCAGCCCTCCCTGTAACAGAAGTGTTTGCATGCAGTTTATCATTTCTGTACCTTGCAGAATTCAAGTATGATCAGAAAAGGATTTTAGATTACATTGGTTTAAGAGGTGCTGAAGGAAAACAAGACAGATACACAGCAAGGCTGTAGAGAGGAATGCAGTCACAACAGAGAATTTGCAGTATATTAGCTAGTCAGTATTCAGGTTAGGATAATTAGCTCATTCTAACCAATAATATAGCAAATATTATTTTATGAAGTGGTTTATTAGATAGTTCAACCTCTGTTGAATGTCTTGCTTCATTCACATCAAGCAAATGGCACAAGAAATTATTTGAACCTTTTGCTGCCCAGTTCTTCACTTGAAGATGGATACGTAGTTAGGATGGAGAAAGCAGAAGGAAGAATACATTCCTGCCTCAAAGATCTACAGTTTCAAATGGCTAATTCATAATAATTAATAGCACAATCCATTAGAAAGAGTGGGAAAAAAAAAATGTTATTGCTTTGCACGGTCCTTTGTTTCTTCATATAACTAGCTGCTAAACATTAATAAGGTAACAGCTGAGGAGGCACTTCAGCCCAAACATTTAAACATATCTGTTTTGTTATGTAAGGTGGTTGTAAGAAAATTTCAATATACTCTACCGAACACCATATTCCAACGCATTGGTGATGTACTTGGTTTAATTCAAGGAGTACCACTTACTTAGAAACATAAGTATGCACCTCCCTTAGGAGATGATCCACTATGTTTACGAAGGAATTCTTTATTCCTTTCCACAGAAAAGTGGGGTAAGAAATTCAAATTGTCCTCAAAAGACTTTTCAGCTTCTCATACTGTCCTGCCAGCGAGGAGGCTGGGGGTGCACCAGAAACTCGAGAGAACACAAAAAGGACAGCTGACCCAAACTGGCCAAAGGGATAGTCTGTACCATAAGAAATCAGTCTGAAAAATAAAATGGGGAGGGAGGGAGTTGGCGAGGGTATGTGGCCACTGCTGGAGGATAGGATAAGGATCAGTCAGTGGGTAGTGAGCAACTGCATTGTGCATCACTTGTATTGTATATTTCTTTATAATAATTATTATTTTCCCTTCCTTTAAGGTACTATTAAACTGTCTTTATCTCAACCCATGAGTTTTAACTTTTTTGTTGGTGTTCTGAATCCTGATTCTCTCCCCTCTCACACTGCTGAGGAGGGGAGGGGAAGGGGAGCAAATATCTGTGTTGTGTTTAGCTGCCTGCCCGGTTAAACCACAAAACAACTCCAGGGCAGGATTTGCAATAATTTTATTTTTATCTTTAAGCAAGGCACTAAATATTTCTCTGCAAGTGGCAGGAATGTCAATGCCTGAAGTCCACTGCACTTTTTTTTTGTTTGAAGGCAAAAACCATTGGTAGGGAGGGAGATTAGATTTTACGAACAAATGGATACTTTATGCTTTACATGTTCTCAAGGATATATTACACAGCCAGCACTGGCAAAATGTTTGCCTTCCAGTCATTATTTCATAAAAGCTCCATGTAATGCCTGGTGACTTCTCAAGTACTACTCACATCTGTTTCTCCATGCTTCCTATTCATCTTTCTCTGTCCCCCCACGCAGGTCCCACTATGGCCCCAGTCTCTCAGGAGACTGAGCCTGTTGCCCACAGGCCTTAGTCCCTCAGAGCAGCTTCCCTCCTGCCAGTATCGGGTCTCCATCCCTGTGCCCCACACTGGCATCTCCCCATGTCCCTCACATTTCTCCTGCTCCCACAGCTGCCACTTGCCCCAGCAACACTAACTGGCCCAACACAGGTCAAGAAGAAATGTCTGCAGCCAGCACCAGGCCACACACAGCCTCCTTCCTCATTCATGGGCATCAGGTGTGCTGTGCATGTGTCCTGGGCAACCACAGGACTCACAAAACATGTCTGTTTAAAAGGGTTGACAAAAGACATTGCTTACAGTCTTGCAGATTTTGGATGTTACATGAGAAAGTAAAACCACCATGCTGCTTAGACTGCAAGTGGTACGTGAAGTGCCCTCCTGCTTCGGTAGCTGAGACGGCTTCAAAATGTGGACAGGCTTTTTTCATACCTTGTTTCTTAAACAGAAGATGGCAGAACCTGAAGACCTCTTCTGCCAGAAGGCAGCAGAAAAAAAAAAACAAGGGCTGTGGAGGATTAGTAGCACCTGTGATCACATCAAGCCTATGGAAATAATGGAGGCCATGCTTGCCTAGCTGACTACCAGCCACACATCCCAGCTTGCTGAGTGGCAGCCCACAGATCCTGCCAAGAGAAAAGATCCCATTTCTCCTCCTCTCCTCAGTGCAGCGTTCATCCCCAGCTCACTGAAAAGCATCCTGTTGCACCTCAGTGTGGAAATCATCTTTGGTAAAGTTAAAGGGAGATCGGAAGGCTTTAATGAAATTATTTTTTTTTGAAGTTTTGATCAAGGAAAAGGACCCCAGGCTTTATATGCTACAGGGTTTAGTTTTTACTCTATTGCAAAAAAAAAAACAAAAAAAAAAAAAACAAAAAAACTTTTGTAGATCCTTATGAAGTAAACAGAAATGGTTTGGGAAAGAGGACAGAAATAAGCATTCAATTACTTTGGAAAAAATATCTTCAAGTTACATTTTCATAATGAACAAAGTCTGCCCTTTAAAGTAATTTTACTTTAGGAGTCCTACATAACCCTTAAGATTTAAATGACACTCTTTACTCTTAATGTTGTTTTCTTGCCTGCAAGCTATAACCACAAATCTTCCAGTAAAAATGTCTCTTCATTAGCAGCAGAATATCCTTGGCTATTCTGCATAACAATATGGAGCATGAGGCAAAAAATGATGCAGTTTGCTGAGACTGTGCGTGCTCATACATCAGATGGAGAGGGGGAAATGGGTTCTCAGCAAGAGTATCTGGGCACTTATTTTATAAATGGAAATAAATATGTCTTGCCTTATCATCAAAGCTATTTATCTTGAGTGTCATTTCAGAGATAACAGCATTCTTTTCATTGTGTAACAGAGAGAGTACTTCTGTCTAGCTTGTTGATCTTCCATTCTTTACTTGCTTTCAGGTTGGTTCAGGTTTCACCTGCATCAAGTTTTTTACTGGGAAGCAGCAAGTCTCAAGATCCAGCTCCAATGTCACTTGTCACTTGTAATGTCACTTATATACTTGCACCGTAGTCTGACAGCCTAAGTTAAATAGTTAGGATTATCAGAACATGAATGTTTATGTTTTCTATCCTGATTTACATACAACCACTCCTGTAACTTCAGAAAACATTATCAACAGAGTTTGATTAAAATATGAACATTTAAAGAAGAGTTATCTCAAGATAATATACTTCAAGCTATTGAGCTGCATTCATTGAAAGAAAAGGTGCAGGATGCTTCTGTTTACTGTGCACAGAGGCCATGTATAGGCAAAGAGAAGGAGATCATTTCCAACCAACTAGAAAATGTTATAATGGTGTATAAAAGTCAGAAAATCTTAAGAAATAAATCAACTTCAGAAGATAAATAGGATTTGCTGTTTCACCTTGAGCAGAATCACAATTTTTCCTTTATTTTACACAATAAATAATAGTGTTCCTGTATTACTAGGTGTAATTAGAGGATGCAATAATAGTATCTTTGGGAGAAGAATAACAGTTTATATTCTGTAAGAAAGTCTGGTGAAGGATGCTCTAATTTACTTTTAGGAAAAGTTGGAAGTTGAGATAATGAAAGGAGCAAATTGAGAATAAAATGGGAAAGATAGTTGTTCCACAATTCCAACAGGATTTATAAATAAAATTTCCTCCATTTTCAGATAGCTCCACCTAGAATTTGATATCAAAACTAAAGGCATCTTGCTTTATAAATGACCTCCTGAGGGCCCTTCAAACCTGAATTATCCAATAATTCTACAATTCTCTTCAGATAATTAACAGAAGATCCTTAAAATCTTGTCACTTCTGAATGGTTTTGACTTTTAAAATGTGCAGAGGTGCTTAATTTGATCAATGCTTGGTAATTGCCGATACAATCTTACCAAGCATTATCTTTCCCACTACACTCCATAAAACACGTTCATCGCAAACTACATTAATAAAAAACAAACTCAAAATCAATAGTTTGATAGCCTCTGCAGGGCTGCTTACCAAAGGAAATAGATGTTATTACTTTATTGCTTTACATTTGGAATCAGTATGTACAGTATTTTAAGCTTTGTAATATCTTCAAAAAAAGCAAGAGGGCTTTCATGGCAACTGTGAGATGTCTCATTCTCTGCAAACAAATAGGTGAAACTTGGATCTTCTACAGCTAAGATAAATCTAGGTCTGATGTCAAAGAATATGATTGCTGTAACGTTACGTACAATAATCAATTTTCTACCAGAAATTTTACAACACATTTGACTGGAGTTAACAAACAGTTTCAGGATAACTAGAAATACTGTATTAGCACTACTTGCTAAAATTCATAATTAGAAGTTTTGTCAAATTAAAAATTAAAATTAAAAGTTAAAAGAACTATTAGTTAATCAGTATTTTTAATGATGGTGATCAATTTTCCACGTTCAAATGGTTTATAAAATTAAACATTAAAATGTATTAGTTTCCTTTCTCATGAAGCATTGTTAGGATCTGCCTATGTTATGGCCTCTTCAGAGAATGTATACATGAGTATGCATGGTAGGTAATGATGTAAACATTCATCAAGATTATGTAATGTGTCTAAATAGCAGTAAGCTTTTTTTTTTTTTTTTTTTTTCCCTATGACAATGTTATGACTTGCAGTCAGTTTACTTAGATGGTTAGGTTTCCTAGCATACACTAGGATTCTATTTCATCTTCCATTGCGTGCCTTCCAATCTTCATGAGAACAATGAGTAAACAGAAAAAAAAAAAAAAAAAAAAAAAAAAAAAAAAAGCATGTTCATTCAAGGAGCAACATAACTGAGTTTTTCACAATTTCAATTGAATGTTTTCAGCTAAAAATGGATAGGTGATGTAGCATGGTGTTCCTGTAAAATGCCTCATTTGTTTGAAGAAACATGCAATTGCTAAAGGAAGCTAAAGGAGGAAAAAAGAGAAAAAACAGGATTGTAGTGTGGAACTGGTAATGGAGATTGGATGTCATTGCTTATCCTCAATATCTTTTTCAAATTATTTAACAGAGAGACTAACAGAAGTGGAGGAAAAATATACTTGGAAATTTTCTCTGTTTAAGAATCAGAAAGCTAATGTTATCCTAACTTAGAAATCAAGGATGACAGTAAAACAAAAAAATATCAGATGTGTTCCTAATCAAAAAGATAAGAGAACAGGAAAAGAGGGTACTCAACATCAAAAGTAAGATTAAGTTTAAAGGAGAACTAGATGATGACTAAAATGAAATGAAAATGTGCCTCATTCAATTGCTTCTAGAAAAAAATATATATATATTATTATTGTTATTGCTAAATATATATATATATATATATAAATATTGCTTGTAGGACAAGAAAGAAAGAATAAGAGTATGAAAATGGAAAATACCACAAAAGAGGTAGAATGAAGCTTAAAGACAATAATGCTCTCAAGTGAGGGAAGGGACCAGGTAATCTGTGTTTGAGAAATCTGAAACGATGCATGAAATTGCAGACTCGGGAACATCTATGCATTTAAAAAGACAGTGAAATGATCTTGTTTCTTTCAGGCTCATTATTCTGACATCATCTGTAATACACGGTTTTGTGCAGGGGCAAATGCAACCCTGACCTGAATGAAAGGCTGAGCATCTGTGCAACCAGAACACATGACATCCAGAAGCATTTTCCATGCCAGTCAGTGCTAATGGAGTGAGGAAATGAAGGAATAAGGAGGAAATACATATATATGCAGCCTAGATATAACATCTTTATGTGTATAACTTCCTTCCTTCAAAGGAAATATGGTGAATCTCAGCGTTTGGACAACAGTAGAATTTTAGAATTTCCTGAAAATCTTGTTGTACAGAATGTTTCCCAAAATTTAGCTGTTCCCCACAGGTGGCAGCTCCCCCTAGACCCCCCTGCTCCTGCATGGGCTCCTCTCCACAGGCTGCAGCTCCGACCTGGGGCCTGCTCCTGCAGGGGCTCTACATGGGCCTCCTCCAGGCCACATCCACCTGCTCCACGTGGGCTCCTCCACGGGCTACAGCATAGAGATCTTCTCCATGTGGGACCCATGGGCTGCAGGGGGACAGACTGCTCCACCAAGGGCCTCTCCACAGGCTGCAGGGGAGATTCTGCTGCGTGTTTGGAGCACCTCCTGCCCTCCTGCTGCACTGACCTTGGGGTCTGCAGGGCTGCTTCTCACTCCTTGCTCTCCAAGTTGCTGTTGTGCAGCATTTTTTATTTTTTGGTTTGTCTGTCTTTTTGTTTGTCTGTTTCCTTTCTTAAATCTTGTTTCCCAGAGGTACAACTGATATCACTCATTGGCTTGGCTCTGGCCAGCAGCAGGTCCCTTCTGGAGCCAGCTGCAACTGGCTTTTCTCTAACATGGGAAGCTTCTGAGCTATTCTCACAGAGGTTGCTCCCTGCTAGCAAACCCTTGCCATTTAAACCCAATACAGCAGTCAGCACGGAATGGGATACAATACATCATGGACTCCAAGTTCACTTAGGAAATGGTGTAGTTGGTGGACACAACCACAGGGGTGCTGAAAGGCATATCCATGTCTGGGGAGCTGCATGGCTTTGACACAGCCAGTACAGTATCAATATTATAAACAGGATCAAAGCATGTGTTAGGAAGGCCACGTGTGATCTATTTTAGATCTATTTTTAGCCACAGGAAACAGAACCCTACCAAGAATTGAGAGGCAGGTACATGAGGGTACACTAACAAATGTTGCTGTTTCAGAAAATCAGACGGAATGGGTGGAAGGAGCAGCAAGATCATTGCAGAGCTAAAATCCTCTATCCAGTTCAAGATCTGACTCTCAGCTTACAGGTCCCATCTATTTCTGTGACGAGCAGAAGCTGAGGTGCTGCCAAAGAGGATGAGACCTTCATTGAAGATCCTAGTCATTGCAGTCCTTCCTCTCTCATTTTGCATTGTCATCTTTCCATATTTAAATTTGTTATTCTTAGGTTTTCTCTTTCCAACTCTAGTTATCTACTTACAGTCATTTCATATGATTCAGTATGTATTTATTCTATTCCCACTTAGATGGCAGGAACATCAGTGGGACAGAATTGGCTATACCAGAAAGTATATCCCCTCCCACTATCTACTTTCTCACTGTTTATCAAAGCTATTCATATTCACTACTTTTTATATTAATCTCTCTTTCCTTTCATCTCTTGCTTTTTATCTTTTTGTTGTTGTTGTTGTTTTTGTTTTCCTTAGGTAACTCTCGTTGTTTTTGACATTCTGAAGCTGAAAACTACATGTATTACAGATTCCATCCAAGACAGGAATTTCTTTAAAATGTGCCTGAGGGAATAAGGCATATAGTAGCTGTGGAATTCAATGAGGATACTGTGGAAATCCTAATTTAGGATTTTGGGGGATAACTCACTTTCCATTGAGAGAATCTGTCATATGGATGTCTCATTGGGTGCAACTCAGATGATTGATTGCACCGTATTTCTTTTTCTCTAAATGGCATTAAAAAAAATTTCCAATTTGACTGGTTGGTTAGTTTGTTTGTTTCCCAATATTTCCTCCTGAAAGAATAAGGTCACAGTTCGCGAAGTTGGAAATTACATAACCCAACACACATCTTTCTGGTACACATCTTTAACCCTTTGCTTCTTTTATATATTCTTTCCCAATTCAAAACCACATTTCATATAATAGCTTCTGTGAATCTGCTACTGCAATATTTACCACTTTTTCACTTTTACACCAAAAATCAAACATGGGATACCTATCTATTAAGTAAGACCTACATTTTTCTTTATGTTAAATCTATTATCATTGTCAACTAAAGAGCATGTTATAGATTCAAACCAAAAGCTAATGTGCATTATATGTTGGTATCAATTCCATAAGCAGTAAACTTGGTAGCGTATAATTTAAAATTATTCATTTGATGAGCCAAATCCTGAAATCGTTCCTGACCTGCCATTCAGTCTTAGGCAAAATGTTGCAATCTTATTTTCTTCATGTCTAAAAGGGAGACCTTACATAAGCAGGAGTTTTATACAACGTACAGATACACCAGCCTGGCTGAAAACCATTGTTGTAGACTTCAAGTGTAAAAAGTTGGCTGCTTCAGCACATCTTTCAATCATGCTAAGTCAAACTGCATTTTTTAACACAAGTATTACACTACTTTAGAAATAAAACTGCTATTTTTATTTTTTTTTTAATTTTAGTCATCTTGATCACTTTCGTTCCATGTGGCTGTCTCAGAGAAGGTTTGGAAATGCTTCACAGCACAGTAACATCCTAGGCATAGAGCATCTGGGTGCTCAGGCAGGTCCCATCAGCTGTGCCTGAAGCCTCCTCTGTAGAGGAGGATACTGGGGACAGCCACATGCTTCTTTGAACAGCCAGCACAGCTGCTCACTGGCTAATCAGCTCGCTCAAATCCCACTGATTAGTAAAGACACTTCCCCAGCATCTGAAGTTACAGCTAGTGTTTATAATATGGTTAGGTGTGTGTAAAGGTACAAAATGGGTGAAATAATAAACATGGTGTTGTGTGTTTTTTTTTTGTTGTTTTTTTTTTTTTTTTCCTCACAGTACCTAAGACATGCAGTTTGTAAGCCAAGTTTTGCCAGATGTTATCTATCATAGCCAACTTACAAACCTTTGAAAACTGAGGTTTGTAATACAAATGTTGACAGCTTCTTAACTAGAGCAGAGCACTAGTTCATTCGGTGTATATATACTGTCATTTTCAATACTGCTGTGCCATCTGTTCACTCTGTGAGTTGTAAAAGGTTTTTCATCTGACTATTGGTTTTAAAATCTGTTGGATAAATTGAGTTGTAAAAGGTGAAGCCATAAAATGATGGCACCTTCTCTTTCTCTTCCCCTTAATTACACTATCTTTCCTAGCAGTGTCCAAATACTGAGGATGGAAGGATTACTGAAAACTGTTATGCTATCTTGCAGCAAATCATTATTATAGCCGTCATTTAGAAGGAAATGCCATCATTAGGCTTGCAAAATATATTTAATAATCACACCCTGTTTTCTGACAGTGATAACTTCATGATAGCTTTCCTTCTAGACTGAAAAAATCCAGATTTCTTCCTGGACAAAGATATTTTCTTAAAAGATGTTTCAACTAAGTCCTTTCAGTAAGTGTGGAATTTCCCAAGTGTGAGGAAATTGCATGTCTCTCTATGTATACATTTAGAAAGAAAGAAAGAAGGAAGGAAATAAGAAAGGAAAGAAGGAAAGAAGGAAAAGCAGAATAATTCAAAAAAAGACAAAGCCTTGAAGCCTGAAACATAAAAAGTAAACACCTCCTTTTCAGAATAGTTTTATATTGATAAACACTAAGTGAAGATGTCGTGTCTATATAGTAAGAAGTCTGTTCAGACTTAGAGCCAAAACGTATCTTTCAAACAGTCTGCTTGGATTTAATCAGCGTCACAGTTGTCATTAGGCCAGTATATCTGATAATTTGAGTATTCTTGTGATAGGAGACAAGCACAATATTTTAGGGCAGCAACATGCATCATTGTATTAATTATTTTTACTGTTCATATACACTACTGTGTTTAGGATGTGGCTAGAAGAACTGAGCAAAATGGAGCTTGAGAAACTAGAAGATGAATAAACACAAGTTTTGCACAGTCATTCAGATGCCTGACGTGCTCCTTGGGGCTCAGTGAGGAACACCTTAGGAATGACAAGATACAAAGATGGCTGACCATCTGCTTTGTAATAGAAAGTGTGAAACCCAAATTTAAAATATGATTGGTAATAGGAAAAAAAAAAAAAAAAAAAAAAAAAAAAAAAAAAAAAACATACAAACAAATAAGGAAAAAATAATAATAATAAAAAATACAAATAAAAAACATGCTCCAACTCCTTTGGTTATGCAGTCTTTCTCTGTGGGAAATAGACTGCCATTATGTGCTACATGAGTTTGCCTGCCATATTGAGTTTACATGGGAAGGTTTTGGTGGTGTAGGCTGCAGGGGCAGCTCATGTGAGAAGAGCCAAGTAGCTGCCCCCTGTTAGGTAAGGGCTAGTTTCAGCTGGCTCCAAAGGGACTTGCGGCTGCCCAGAGCCAAGACAATGAGCAATATTGGTTGCACCTCTGTGAGAGAATATTTAAGAAAGTGAAATAAAACTGCTGCGCAACAGCAGCTGGAACAGCAAGGAGTGAGAAGCAGCCCTACAGACCTGAAGGTCAGTGCAGCAGGAGGGCAGGAGGTGCTCCAGGCACTGCATATTAAGGTCCCCTGCGGCCCGTGGAGAGGCCCCTGGTAGAGCAGGCTGTCCCCTTGCAGCCTGTGGGTCCCACATGAAGCAGATCTCCAAGCTGCAGCCTGTGGAGGAGGCCCCATGAAGCAGGTGGATGTGGCCTGGAGGAGGCTGCAGCTCATGGAGAGCCCCCACATGAGCAGGCCCCAGGCTGGAGCTGCAGCCCATGGAGAGCAGCCCATGCAGGAGCAGGGGGTCTGGGGGGAGCTGCCGCCCACCCGTGGGGGACCCGTGCTGGAGCAGTTTGCTCCTGGGGGATGGATGGACCCCGTGGTACGGAGCCATGTGGGAGCAGTTCTTGAAGAGCTGCTGACTGTGGGCAGCTCCCGCAGGATAGGTTCGGGAAGGATGGCATCCTGTGGGAGGGACCCCACAGGGAGCAGGGGCAGAGAGTGCCTGACCGTGAAGGAACAGAAGTGACAAAGCATTAGGGACCGACCACAGCCCCCATTTCCCATTCCCCTGAAGTGCTCAGGGGGAGGAAATAAGAGAGGGTGGATGGGGGGAACGTGTTTTTATTTGTTTTGTTTTAATTTTTTTTGTTTTTTAATTTCACTGCTGTAGCTTGTTGGTAATAGGCAGTAAATTACATTAATCTCCCTACACTGAGTCTGCTTTGCCTGTGATGACAATTGTTCAGTAATCTCCCTGTCCTTATCTCAACCATTGAGCCCTTTTCATTGTATTTACTCCCCCTTTCCCTTTGAGGAGGGAGAGTGAGAGAGTAGTTGTGGGGAAACTCAGCTGCCCAACTGAGTAAAAAACATACCTGTAAAGATATCCATACCCATTTTTTTAGGTAACTTAAAGACTGATCTGTGATGACCTAATATTCATGATGATGACGTTTAGATCAAGGGTTCAGTTCATTTCTGTCTCTTGTTTGTGGCATACATCACTTAGTATTATCAATTAATTAGTATGCCTTCAAACAACATAGTACTGCTTTAAAGATAGGCATTACATCTTAATAGGGAAGATAACCAATTGCATTTTTTTTAGTCTTTCTTGTAATGTTACATCACTATGGATTTTTATTTTTTTTTACTAGTTTGTTAATCAGGAAAAACAAAAAAGAACTAAACCACAGAATTTGGCTTTTCAGAATTCTAAAGTTGTGAAAATAAAACAAAACAATAAGGAAAACAAGACTTTACTGTTCTATTTGCTAAGGGAGTGTGCTGTCATTTTTTACTGTGATTTCTTTTGTTCATGCTGCATGGATGGTTTTATTAAACATCCTGAGGGTAATTCTGTTTGTACATCTGTTATTTCAGCCTGGAGCTTGTTTTCAAGCAAAATTTGAGCTACAAAAAAAGTTTATAAATATTGTTATCCAATTGCATAAAAGGATCAGGTACAAAACAGGACCTCTTATAGTAGCTGTTAGATAATAGTAATGTGTAAGACTATGTTGCTTGCTATTAAATTTTTTTCTTATATTTATTGCCTCAGATGAGACTTGAAGTAAGACCCTTAGAGTTTAAAGAAAATCTAAAAATAAGTCTCCATATGCAAAGCTTACCTCGTTCTTAAGCATTAATTCTTCATATTGCATCACGGAACATTTTAAGATGGGATAATTGGAGTAATGATGCCAAATTAGAAAACAGAAAAATTAGGTTTGAGATCTCTGAAATCATAGAATAATTTTTCATAGGAACTAAATGGGTGGTACACTGCTTTATGCTTTTGAACAGGAACCTACACTACACTATACCTACACTAGGTGTGTATCTTAGGGAGCAGTTTCACTAGCAAGGGATGAATCAGGTAGCTCACATCTTTCATCCTGAGCCTCATGTCTGTGCCTGGGAAGATCAGGGAACAGATCATCCTGGAAGCAATTTTAAGGCACATGCCTTAAAGATACTAAGACAGCTAGCATTGTTTCAGCAATGGCAAATTGTGCCTGAACAATTTGGTGGTCTTCTATAATGGAGTCAATGTAGTGGGTTTAAGTGGCAAGGTTTTGGTAGCAGGGGGCCCTAGGGGTGGTTTCTGTGAGAAGGATCTAGAAGCTGCCCCATGTTTGGTAAGGGCCCCACTGCTGAACAGAGCCGAGCCAATAAGCGATGTTGTTTTGTCCCTCTGTGAGAGCATATTTAAGACAGGGAAAAAAATGCTGCGCCACACAGCAGCTGGGAGAGTGAGAGGAGTGAGGAACAGCCTTGCAGGTGCCAAGGTCAGTGAAGAAGGAGGGGGAGAGGTGCTCCAGGCGCCAGAGCACAAGTCCCCTGCGGCCGGTGGTGAGGACCATGGTGAAGCAGGATGTCCCACTGCAGCCCATGGAGTACCATGGTGGAGCAGGGTTCCATGCTGCAGCCCGTGGAGGAGACCACAGTGGAGCAGGTGGCCCTGCACCGACGGAGGCTGCCGCCTGTGGAAGACCCCTGCCGGAGCAGATTCCGGGCTGGACCTGTAGCCCATGGAGAGGAGACCACACAGGAGCAGGTGACCTGGCAGGAGCTGCTGCCCATGGGGGAGCCAGGTTGGAGCAGTTTTCTCCTGAGGGATGGACCCCGTGGTACGGACCCATATCTGGAGCAGTTCTGGAAGAGCTGCTGCCTGTGGGAAGCCCACATCAGATCAGTTCATCAAGGACTGTATCCCGTGGGAGGGACCCCACAGCACAGGGGACGAGAGTGACCGACAAGGAGTGGCAGAGAAGAAGAGCTGTAGACTGACCATAAACCCCATTCCCCCATTCCCTTGCACCGCTTGTGGGGAGGAGGTGGAAGAGGGTGGATGGGGAGGAAAGTGCTTTTGATTTCTTTCCTTTGTTTCTCACTTCTCTAGCTTGTTAGTAATAAGCAATAAATCTTACTATCTCCCTATGATGAGTCTGTTTTGCCCGTCACAATAATTACTGCATGATCTTCTTGTCCTTATCTCAACCTTTGAGCCCTTTTCATTGTATTTTTTCCCCGTTCCTCTTTGAGAAGGGGGAGTGAGAGAGTGGCTGTGGTGGAGCTCGGCTGCCCACTCGAGCGGAACCATGACAGTCAGTCAACAAGGGAAAACAGTTTCCATGCCACTTATAGTTTTATAGAAATGATTTAAAACATCTTTTCCAAGCTGAAAATTCCTAGCTGGACTACTTGTGCCCATACATACATGTAGGTTGTTCCATGTGTTTTATCACTTTTGTTACTGTCATTGAACCTTTTTGAGATCAGACACAGATTTCTTGAGACAAAGGTAACAGAAAAGTTCACAGTGCTCAAACGCAGGTAAATCATGGAGCTATGCAGTGTCATAGCAGTATTGTTCTCTGCATATTTCTCTGTTCCCTACCTATCAGTTTCATGAAAACATCAACTTCATTCTCAGCAGCAGTTGGGAAAAGGCAGCAGATTTTAGGAATCATTCATCCTAAACCCCTGGAAGTCTTATTTGAATGACAAAATCAGATGAAGTATTTCTGGAGCACATTTGTTATGTCTGAAAAGAGTTTCTGTTTGTCACTTGATCACCCTCATATTCATTGCTTTATGCTGAATTTCTTCTGCCATTTTAATTAGTCAAGGAATGTCATAAGACCCTTCTTATGTTCTCTAGAATTGCCCCTTGCTCTTAAAACCTTGAAGAGATTAATATAATTAGTAGCATGCTCCACCCTGGTATGTATTCTTTTCCAAGGTAGTTTATAAATACAGCATAAGTCCCAGCACAGATGCCTGTAGAGTTCCACTTTTCCCTACTTTGTGAAAACAGATTATTTAGTGTCTTAACCATAACTTCTTCATGTTTTTTAAAGTCTTGGGAGATCCTATGTTGAAAACCTTTCAGAAATTTAAGGGGACTGCAGAAAACAGATCACTCCCTGTTCAGCTGCTCAGGCCTTATAAATTTCAGTAGGCTTGTAGGACAGGACATCTATTTGTAAAAGTCGTGCCGAGCCTTCAATATAGATTATGTTGGATAACACCCCTTCTTTTCTCTTTTTAGAGTTTCTACTAATTCACACTGAACAACTAGACTAGTCTCAGTTCCAGGAGAAATTCAGGAACTTTATTTATTTATTTATTTATTTATTTATTTATTTATTTATTTAATTTTATCATATTTCCACCATTAAGTTACAGGTACTACGGTTAAAAGAGAAGTTGTGTACACCATTGATTAAGTTACAACACCTCTCAGGTCTTTCAGAACTCTTGAATGTATGCTATTTGGTCTGGGCAACTGTTTACTGCTAGTTTTGCTTCAAGTCTTCTATATATGTTTTAGTTTCAGACAGATTTTCTGCTTCTTCCACAAGGGAGAAGTCTGCTGTGAGAACCTCCTGAAGTGATGCAAAGAAGTAATTTAATTTGTCTTAATATTGCTTTTATGATTCAATACAGAATTTCTGGCATGTTTTCTGTTCCAAGGGTGTCTGAGAAAATATTTATTATTAGATTATTAGATTTATTATTATTATTATTAGATTATTAGATTTATTATTATTATATATTATTAGATCCCTCAAACTGTATTTTGGTCTGCCTTATTGCTTTTGTTTTTTTGTCTTCTGAAATTTATGACTCTTTCTCATGTCTATATTCTGACAGAATAAATTTTTTGGAGAACATGTAGCTTCTAACAACATCCTTTCACTTACATTTTAATTATGGTGGTTGGAATTCACCTTTTCTCTAGCCTGGTAGTGTGTCCATTGAGTATTTCTTATTTAAATGGTGAATATTTTTCTAGAGGTTGATCTTGATCTCGAGCTTGTTTGGAGGTTCTAGCAGGGGAGTGCAGCCTACCATATACCCTTGATCGATGAATGGTGTGCCTGTATTGGGGAAGTTTCTTCTCTTTGACTGAGCATGCAGCTTCAGGAAGGATGAACATGGAGTGGTGAGGGAGGAAGGGGACACCCACCTAGCCAGCCAGATCAGTCAAATCAACCCTGGCGATCAATGGGGTGACAGACAGATGTCACAGCCAGATCGCACTCACATCTGTTAGAGTATGATGCATTAATACTGGTGCTCAAGTTTCCACAATACAAGAGTAGTCCCATTTACTTAATAAAAGTATTTATATTCAAGTTATGTCCACACTTAAGGTATTTTTGAACTTCACCAAGAAAGAAATTATTTCAACATGGAGTAGTAATCAGATTTGTGTGTGTGTGTGTGTTTTCATAACACAGTAAACAAGATGTCATTATTGTGACACCTCTATGTGTTATTTGCAGATTTATTTTAGAAGAATTTGCCCGTAAAAAATATTTGTTCTTTGTCTTGGATCTATGCCATTATGACAGTCAAAGAAGGTTGAACTCATAAGAGTTCTTATTTAACAGTAAATTTATCAAAAATATTTCAAGAGAATATTGTATTCTGCTTGACCACTGTTTTGTGGACATTATCATCAATGAAAAAGCATAAAATTAATACCAGAATCATATTTGCAATTTTCCATTTAATAATACTAAATGAAATATTTAAAAATAAACAAGACATTAATTTAACTGAAATGAAAAAAAATGTGTATATATATATTAAAAAAAAAAAAAAAAGTTGAAATGATGTGCTTGGCTTCTCATTCTCTGCCTATAGAAAAATACTAGTCATTTTAGTTAAACTGTCAAATGGTAGATGTCCCGACGCATGACAAATCCAATAAATTTTCTACAGGTAATTCATATAAAAGCTTTTTTGTTTACTCTTGTATAATTAAAATAAATATCTGCATGCCTTCTCTTCTTCAATCAGGGAAGTGGTTGAGTCACCAGCCCTGGAGGTCTTCAAGAAACATACAGCTTAGTAGCATGGTTTAGTGGTGGACTTGTGGACTAGGTTAAACATTGGACTAGATGATCTTAGAGATCTTTTCCAACCTGAATGATTATGTTATTCTATGATTAGTACTATCCTACAAAAAGAATACAATGAGGTAGAAATACATTCAGATCGTGGACAATCCCCCAAAGCATTTTTCTAAGATCTCTTACTCTGTTCTCCTAATTTCTCCCAAATTATCCTAAATTCTCCTAAGATTTATTTCTCTATTCTCCTGCTTAGCAATAAACATTTCTATAGACCTCAACTGGCTCAGTCAGTTTAGGCACAATATGTCATTATGTGAGCTAAAATAGGTTTATGAGCGATTGTTGAGAAAACAATAAAGAATCATCATAGATAATAGTAAAGTTCTCAACTTCTCTGTTTGCACAGACTAAACATTCACAAACCTTCCTCTTGGTAACTGGGTAGCTTGCTAAAGTTCTGCCTCCACTTGTGTCTCAAAAGCTATCAAAACTCTGAATAATTAAAAACTTTTTACTATATTGCCTGTACTGTAAAATCCAGGTCTGTAAAAAAGTCTATGCACTTCCTATTTAAAAACTGTACTGTGTAGGTTTGATCACTTGAAGAGAAGTATGTAAAATATGTAAACAGTACCAGTATAATATATATATTTCACTCTTCTTTGTTTCATCTCTGTTTCTCTATTCTGTGGAATTTCATATAAAGGCCTCTATCATTTCTGCTCTCCAACTATCAGGGTCTATAGAATATGTTACATCCTTTCCTGTTCATTTTGTAAAATATGTTTTGAGGTAGCAATGACATTTAAGATTGGTTTCTGTAGTAGTTTGCATGCACTCTATTCATATCAAACTATTTCAAGGTATTTTCTCTTAGAGTTGTAAAACATTCTTTTACAAGAATAGCAAAATAGATTATTGATTTCTACTTTCTGTGCATGTGCAAGGATGTGCATATAAATGCACATTGTATATATAAGAATCAAGAACTTATTTGCCATCTTTAAAAGACGTAGTTCTTAGATTTGTTAAAATAGCATTTGTCTCCTCTGTGTAGCAAACTGGCTGGCTTAAATGAATGTAGGCTCATTTAGGTTAAAATAACAGATACCAAATCTGAACCATAGGAACAGACAAATAGTTTCTTTTTTCCAATGTTCTTATTGTAAACACAAGTGTCCTGGTTTCTGTTAGGACAGAGTTAATTTTCTTCCTAGTAGCTGGTAGAATGTTTTGGCTTAGCATGAGAAGAGTGCTGATAACACCCCAATGTTTTAATTGTTGCAGAGCAGTGCTTATACTAAGCCAAGGACATCTCAGCTTCTTGCTCTGTCCTGACAATGGGCAGGCTGGGGATGCAGCAAGAGCTGGGAGGGGACAGACTCAGGACAGGTGACCCAAACTAGCCAAAGGGGTATTCCATACCATCTGACGTCATGCTAAACAATATATAGGGGTGGCTAGCCGAGGGTGGGGGTCCCAGACTGCTCGGGGTTAGGCTGGGCATCGGTCAGTGGGTGTTGAGCAATTGCACTGTGCATCACTTGTTTGTACACAGTAGTACTATTATCATCATTGTTGTTATTATTATTTCTGTTATTATTATTATTATTTTTATTATTATTTTCCTGTCTTAAAAAACTGTCTTTATCTCAACTCTCGGGCTTTACTTTCCTGTTTCTCTCCCCCATCCCAGAGAGGGAAGGGGGAGGGTGAGCGAACGGCTGTGTGGTGTTTAGCTGCCGGCTAGGTTAAACCACTACTGCAAGCAGAGAAGAAAAAAGCAGTGTAGGAAGCCGTTTGTCATTAGTATCCAACTGCTCCTGTTAGAGTGAAAGCTTGTCCTATTTGATTCTGCATAGCTTTGGCTAAGAGTATGAAAGCTAAAAGTATGTTCTTATTTGTTATCAGTATCATAGGTTTGAAATGAAAGCAGGATAATCTAAATAATCTAAAATTTATTTTTGGAAGTCTACTGCACCATTGATGGAGTTGATATTACTCATGAAAATTAAGTCAATTCTATAGAACGCTTTCACACATATGGAGTAACCTATACATTACTACTGAATTGTAGCTCATTAATGTGAACTCTCCCTTAAATAAGGTATAGTTTTACTTCCACATATTAAAACAAAGTTATTTACAGGAAGCTTAAAACTGCCAAATTTTAATACTTTCAAATGAGCTCATCAATCAATTATTATTAAAATAATATATTGCTCCTCAAAAGGTATTATAGCAAAACGAACAAACAAACAAAAACAGCTATCCAATCTGTCACACCATCATCTTCTTTAAAAATTACCTTTATGATTTTACTAGACCTTGATTTTCCAGCTGGTATTTTTCATGTAGTTTTATCACATCTGAATGTATTTTTGCACTTTATGATGCATGCACTAGGAACATGCCTAGTTTTAAACCAACCTGGGTTAACAACAGGAAAAGAAACCACATACCTTAATTTTTCAGATGAGTAAACTGCTTCTGAAAAGTTCTGGAAAACTCTGAAAATGAGAAGAAAACTCGGTCTCTTGTTTCAGGTGATCACCAGCAGCAAATACCATTCACAAGAGCAAAATGTCTGAAAAATCTGTTATATCAGTCCTTTCACCAATCCGAAACTGCACGTTGCTGTAGAATTAAAATGTGCAAGTAGATACTTCAACATTTTATTAGACCTTCTTCTGTCTTCAGTGTTACCAAGATGAGTATCTTCTTGTATATAAAGTGTGCTCTGGTGTCCTCTAATGTATAATAATGTAATTCAAATATAATAATTATTCTATGAACCCTTATATCTTCATATAGTTTTCTGTTCACGTAATGAAGTGTTAGTCAATCAAAAATATCATAAAGAAATAGTTATAACTTAGGAATGCTTATGAAGAAAGTCCTTTATGACTAAGAAAACTCTTTGCTATAGTGCTCATTCTCACTCAGAATTAGTTTCTAGAGTGATTCAGTCTTGGTCTTGCTAGGGCACTGTACATTCTTGCCAAAACACATTTTATTTTATTTTTTTTTTACCACGGGCTTAGGAGATATAAAAGACATGACGAAGTCTTTTAAGTATGCCTTTAGGATGTAGGATGTTCCTCTGATGAAGAGGAGAATTTCAGTTTTTAGATGGTCCATTATAGCTGGCAGAGAAAGTAATGGTTCCATATGGAGTTTGATTCTTCTAAGGAGTTGATCACTTCTTAGTCCATCATTAGTTACTTCATTTTCTTCAGCTTTTGATAGAATTTCATTTGTGCTGAGGAAGTACAAAAGGAGAAATGAGAGAAGAAAGTAATTGCACAGAAATATCTAAAGGCATCTCACTACATATTTTCTTGTGAAGTCGGCTAATTTGTCTCTGCCAGGTTTTTGTCATCAGTAGATAGGTAAGTTCACTGAAACTGAGTTTCTTTCTTGTGGTACCAAGAGTTGTTTCAGTGAGGGAACACCTTGGTTTGACCTTTTACTTCATATGCTATACTTATTTGAAGCTATGCTCTAATTACATCATTTTCCCCTTTCAAATGTGATCCCAGATAATTGTATCTCTGCAAGTTCTTGGCTCCCTGTCAAGTGATTTGACAGCTAAGTTCCTAATAAATCAAGACTGAAAAATAAGAATTAAAATCCTCCTTATTTTTAATATAAGAATAATGTTCCTTAATCAACTTAGTTAAGCACAAATTAAACATTATTGCCAACAAATTTATGATTATGCTATCTTAACAGAAGATAATTTTGAATCTTTACAGCAGTTTTCATGCATAGAATATATTTCTTTAAGTCCCTACTCTTCCTGACATCTCCCCCAACTGAGTAAGCAGGTAAACTTTATGTCAGACCTGACATGCCTTTCTCATAATGGCAGAAACTTCTGATTCTCAAGACTGTTTGAAAGATAAAAGTGAAAAACATTTGGAATTTCCATCTTTGGACATATTCAAAACATAAGTTGACACATCTCTGAGCAACATCCGTTAGCAGATTCTGTCCTGACCAGGGGGCTGGACTGGGAAATCTTCAGAGGCTCCTTTCTGCGTCAGTCATTCTGTGAGTTTGTGGTATAGTTAAATTTAGAAGCTAATATATTGCTGAGATTGTGTGCATATGCGTGTGTGTATGTGTGTGTGAACTTCCAGCTATTAAAGAAGAAAATTCTATGAATACCTAAGATTTAGGTATTGATAGGTATTCTAAAAGCTGAACCCTATTCAGTATTTCAGTAGATTATTTTATATTAGAGTATTTTTATTTATTTATTTCTATTAAAAATATTTAAACTGGAAAAGAAAAATGGGGTAAAACTTCTGGGTAGAGTTTTTTTCCCAAACCTTTAATTCAGCTGTGCTGAATATAAATGACCCACAATACCATGATGAAAATAAAGGATAGGATTAAATTTATCACAATAAAAATATCCTTTCACATGATTAAGTGACAAAGCATCAAATTATTTTTTCTTCAGACTAGCTTACAGTGCAGCTCCTTTCAGTAGTCATGCACGCTTCAGAATCAGGATAGAAAGTGTCAGAGATAGAAAGTTCCAGAATTGACCTTGGGAAGCTCCTGATCATTCTTCCCACCCATTCTTGGAACAAAACCTGCTCCGCACAGCTAGACACCTGCATTTTTGTACTTCAGACTGTTATATTAAATGCCCCTCGGCATTTATGCTAAGACTTATTATACTAAGTGTCCCTCGGTTGTTACAAATAGACTGGATAATTTTAAAGAATTCACTGTTGTTAATTCAGAATTTGTACACTATCTACTGCAAATATTTCAAGTCTCACCAGCAAGGGAGGGTGGTTTCTCCCAAGATGGGATGGGGGGGATGGACCTGAAAAGAAAAGGTAAGTAATTTTTTTTCCCAGTATAATTTTGTGCCCTGCTTTTTAGAAGAGCAAACTACTCTTTGGTTTTCCTATATGTCAGCTGAACCTCTTCAGAAACTGGATATGTTTTAGACAATGAATGCTCTTTGCAGAGGAACTAGAGACATGTAAACTCTAGAGAGCAGGAAAGGTTTGCCATGTCTTGAACAGACTACATGTGTTGTGTATAAACAGAGCTTAGTTACCACTGAATATCCATTAAGAGATTGAAAAAAAAAAAAAAAAAAAAAAAAAAAAAAAAAAAAAAGTGCATTATTCCTAACATTAATATATTGAAGTAATATGTCTCCTGTATCTTTTCCCCAATATTTTCCCTTATTTAAGGGTATTGGTGAAGGGAAATGTAGACTCTAACTATCAGAGATATACTACATCATTTGTAGACTTTTTCATTGTTGTTTTATTTTGTTTCTACAGCAAAAATATTTTCTTTGAATTTAAAATCCTCTATGTCTTATATTCCTCTCTTTTATACTCATCTCTTACCAATGAATGTTTCAGAAATACACCGTGGAAACCCTTCAAAATTATGCAACTCAGAAAATTTCAGTGGTACAACATTTCTCTGAGGAATGTTAAGCTTTACATAAGATAATTAGTTCTGGATAGCTCTATCAACCAATCTTCTAAACTCCATTTTAAGCTTCAGATGTCTTCTGAATTCATAGTACCAGTAAATCATCTAACAGGTCTTCAGATTACAGCCATGGTTCTGCAATACAAATATTAATTAAATAATAAATTAAAGCATTAATCACCAAAGTAGTTGCTGAGCTCCCAAATGAAATATTGCTCAAGGATGGCACAAACACAGTTTATTGATAATCTTGAACAAGCTTTAATTTCAAAATTTATTTTCCCTGGAAATTAATAACATTTTCTCTCTCTCTGTCTTTTTTTTTTTTTTCATGGAAACCTTTCCAGACTTTACAGAGACTGCTTAATCCATGACTCTTCCTGTTCCTGTCAGCTTAGATAACATATATTATCACTGATATTTTATTCAACCCAATTCACAAAGGATTTTTTTTCTCTTGTATTTAAAGTAATTTTGCAATCCTATAATTTGTCTAATTTCTAAGGTAATGCTAAAATCTTAAAAATATAGCTCTCTGTGGTATTTTATCACGTAAAAGAAAAGCCTACCACCTACCAGGAGTCTTGTTACTATGCCACAGAGACTACCTATATCTCAGAGACTGGGTTTTTTGTTGAAACAGGTCACCTGTTTCTTACTGTAATCAAATCAGCAGATTTTAATATATTTATATTTATATTTAAATACTTTTAATAAACTTAGGTCTATTTTAAATTAAACAATTACACCACATTTGTAGTGACTTCATGAACTCTCAGACCACAAGAAATGAATATCTCATCTATGATCTAAAATTTTCTGAAGTTTTCTGGAAAAGGTTGAAAAACATTTCTGATTGCAAAGTTTTGGTTTAATTTTTTTGATTAATAAGTAGTGAAAAAACTGCAATATGGATTTTTAGAACAGCTAACCTTAGTAGTCAAAGTTTTCCATAAATAAATGAGGTGATTAGTTTCAACCTTAAATAAATTACATATTTTAAAGCTATATTTTAAGATGATGTTCTAATTTGTTCAGCAAATTATAACTTTGAGTCCTTTTAAGGAAAGATGACCTAATTATTGATTAAGAGCAAATACTGGGATACTGACTGATGCCAAATGTTACTGAACTACATTATTTAAACCAATGCTGAAAGAGAGAAATACATGAATAAAATCTTTCAATATCCACCATCATTAAATACATAATATTGTCATACTCTTGTCATACTGGAGAATATGGAGAAATTTCTCCATAATATGGAGAAGTAATAAAATGTGCAGCATATTGTGCATTTTATATTAATTTGTATTTTGCTAATGACCAATGGCTAATTAATTTTTCATAGTAGACCTTAGAGCTTTTGTTTATACAAGTGTAAAACTACTGAGAGTCATGTGGAGTACTGTATGTAATTTTTCTTTTACAATAAATAAATAAGTAAGCAATAGAAATCAAGGTTTGTAATGATTTTTATGAATGGGTTGTGAGACTAATAGTTTTTATGCATATATGTTCAGAATACATTATTGGGGTACAAACTATCTGAAATACTACATTTATAGCAAAACTAAAGAGCTGAAAATATAAGAAACTTGGAAACTAACATTAAAAAAAATAAAAAATAAAAAATAAAAATTTGCATTCAGAATTCAGGATTTCAGAATTCACTTGCATTCAGAATTCAGGATTTTGGAAAACACCTTTTCATATTTCAGTGTTCAAGGTGGGAAATGTTACCAACTTTTATTTCTCATATGAAATAAGAATGCAGATGTTATTTAGTGCCTGTTAACACCAAACTCTTTTCTTATTTTTTCATTTGTTCATAAATTTTACTGGGAATTATTATTATCTCTAGAGTTTCTACTCAGCCAATGTATTCCAAAGGTTACTTTACATGATGAAATCTGTACTAAATCCTGTTCACTTTACAAGCCAAGCAAGTAGGAATCAAAGTGGTGGTTGGTACTGCTTCTGATTCCACCTTCACTTTCAGTAGGAGAGAATATCAGCTCCTGAAGGTCCAAAAGTACAGTCAGGCAAAAAGGGTCCAAAAGCACAGTGTAACACTACAGTTTAAACCTTTTGCCTATGACCTTGCCAACACCGATGACAGACATTTCAGATAAAGCCAGTGTGGCAGTCCAGCACTGCCAATCCTCATGTGGACAGCAGCTCTTCAATGCTAAGTGCTCTTCAGCTGCCTAAATGTAAAGGATGCTATCTAGTTGATGCATTTAACAGTCCATACAGAACCAATTTCTACATACCTTCTGTGACACTCTAGGTACTTTTTGAAAATAACATTTTCTACTTTTTTTTTTTTCTTCTACATACATAACTCTTGCATTTACTATTGTGCCACTATCCACCCTCTTGTGAAAATTTAAGGATAGGTACTTAGGTAGTATATTCTATATTGATCTGTTTCTATGTTGACAGATACTTCTGACATCCACGGAACAGAGAAGGATCTGTGGATATTCTGGAGTGGCTTGTGACTTGCTTACCACCCCTGTAAGTGAAATCATTAATACAGCAGTATCTGCCATGGTAAAGTAGTTTAATTGTAATTTTTGTATATTTAAGAGTAAATACATTTTCCACTCACCACTGTAGAAAGTAATTAGAGCAATAAGCGAAGCCAGTGAGTGACTTGTAACACAAGTGTGAGTCTAAACCCGTCTTACCGAGCTTCTTAAAAATGTCAGGCATTTATTCATACTTCTGCAGCTTTCAGGTCAACATATTAATTAAATTACCTGAGCTTATTTTAATGAACTCTCAAGAGACCAACGCTTTTTGTGACTTCTAGGAAAAAAACACAATTGTTTATATTTTTGAGACATTACTGTATAATATACATAGGCTTTGAAAGAACTTCTCTTTCAAATGCTTGATTTGATCTCACATATCAGAATAAGCTATAACTGAACATCTTTTCACATAGATTTTTTTTTTTTAATTTAACATTTCTTGTGTATGTGTTATATAAAAAAATAATTTAGTAAATTTTTATGGTACTAATGGTACACTGAATTGGATAAATTTTAATCAGCTTCAAACAAACTAGACAAATATCCAAATCTGGAATTGGTTAAACACAAATGACGATTATACCTCATAGCATATATTTTTGTGTGTGTGTGTGTTCATATTTAAATTACCTTGCTTTACCATCAAGTATTCACACTGGTTCCGCCTTTAAATTCTTTATCAAGGCTAAATACTTTGAAATGCTCATTTAGTGACATTTATTCATTTATTGATAGGAATGTTAGAATGGAATTAACAGAGTCTTTGCAATGGAAGATGAAATACAAATTAAGCTCCAGTCAACCATGTGTGTGTGTGTGTTTCTGTTGTTTTCTTTGTTTGTTTCTTAATATATCAAACAGCAATTACACCTGGTATACTTAAAAAACAGTAACCTAAAACAATTAAGATACTATAAATTTGTGCTGTATTATTAGATACAGTAAACGTATGACAAATTCAACTTCTATGCAAGTCAGTCACAGGATCCGGGCTTAGATGCACCTATTTATTTATTTATTTTACTTGCTGTTATTATGTATGGAAATTAAAAATATATCCATACATTATTTTGTTCCTGCCTATTAAATTGTCATTGCAAATTTTTTCATTGCTTATAAAAGCTTTTATATGTATTAAAACTAGATTGTTTTGTCATAATTCCTGCACACTTCTAATAAGTAAAAGAGATAGAAAATAAATATTATTTTAAAAAATTTACACTGATCTGACTTACAAGGTCAAATTCTGCTACCATGATTTATGTTAAACACATCTCATCTTTGGACAGATTAATTAGTTAATGAAACATTTTCTCTTCATGTCCCGCATACAAGATTTTTCTGCTGTTTGATAAAACAGATAAGCACATGGTTAAGTTATGAATATATTTAAATCCATCAGGTTGCAAGGACTTTAACCAGTAATAAAGATAAAAGATATTCTACATGGTTTTCTGAATAAAAATAAGCAAAACAATATTTAATATGTTGAATTTTAGTATATGTAAAATGGAGACAAACATTAAAATATATTAATATTTAACCATGTATGTATAATTATTTCAGCCACACACTGTCCCATACATGGGAATTGTATTACTGCAGTCAAGAAGTCAAATTACTATCTGCTATAACTCCACTAATTTTATTGTAATTAAACAGGGTTCAATACATCCTTTCTATCCACGTATGGTGTTAACAGAAAATAAACATAAACCCAACAGCAAAAAAGTAATTTTGCCTTTTTAGCTCTTCAGAAACCAAGCTATGAGATTGTAGTCTGCATGTGTGTGTTATACAAATTTTTCATCCCTAACATTGTAACACTTTGGCAATGGTAAACAGATTTAAAGAGGTAAAGGCTAAAAAAAAAAAAAAAGTCTTCATTGTGAAGCTGCATCTCTTCGAAATCAGACTCTAGAACTAGGTAGCCCTCCAGAACCCAACTCTCTCTGAACACATTCTATTGTGCCTTTTTCTCTATGTATCTTGCTGTTCCACAACTTTTGATTGCATTAACTTTGATTTTGATGTTGTTGTTTATTTGTTTTCAATTTGGTTTTGAGGGAAAGCACGAAAAATATAAAAGTTTACTTAAGTCTATCATTAGCCTCACCTGGACTTTGAAATTCCCCGTTTACCAAAATCAGTAAAGTAAGGCTGGATTATATCTTTGTCTTTACTGTTATTTATGTTTTTTTTTCTACAAGATCAGGTTAGCAGGGAAATTGCTTATATTCTAACTTTTTGATACTTATATCCAGAATGTGGAGAAAAAAAAAACAAAAAAAAAAAAACACAGGTTTGGTTCATGGGAATAGTGGGTAAAATAAATAAATAAATAAAATAAAATATATATATATATAAAGCCTTCTTCTTTTGTTGAATTATGCTGTGATTCATTTTTAATAGCTTTTCAACAAGTCTACTAGAGCAACTGTAACCTGACTCAAGCTTCTTTTGAAATCTAGCAACCTCTACTCCACAGAGAAAATCTGTCTGGCTGCCACTTCTCAAAATAATTGGTATGAAAAGTTCCCAACTAACTTCTTACAACGATGGAATTAACCATATTTTCTGCTAAAATGTTCTGTTAAAAAGGAAAAAGAAATCCATACCTTTCAGTTCATGTCAAATTATTTTATGAATTGTTAATTCAAGAAATTACAGTTCTAGAAAGGTAAATGCAACCACTGGGGGGGGGGCGGGGGGGAAATGAAGTAGTTTCAACAGAAAATTTCAATAGTAGAAATACTGATTTGAATGACTTGTTAAGCCACTCAAGGATTCTGACAAAAATAATTGGAAATATGTTGATATCTCAATTTGTTCCCTAGTTTTCACTCCATAAAATATATATATATCAAAAAAACTGAAATAAATAATTAAAAAATTATAGGCTACTTAAGGAAAATAGAAAATGGGTATTTAGAACTGGAATTAGAATTTGTAATTGCAAGGCTTCTTAGATTAAAAAACTAACAAACTAACTAACACACACCTGATATCTTTAACTGCATCAATTACCACATAATTTCTGAGTGACATTTTGAGGTCCTTTAAGTACTTATGATTTCTCACTTACAAGAACTGATCTGCATACTGTTGAAACAAGGAAATATTCATGATGGAGGAGAAAGAAATAATTAAAAAAAAATATATATATACCTTCTGAATAAAATACTAATATATACTGAAATATATTGTAGTGTAAGATAGTAGTGTAGATGGTAATTTTTTATTTATATCTAGGTGAATATGTATAGATAAGTTATTTGATGCCCAGCGACCACATCCAACAATTTAGTCAGCTACCACACTGACTAAATACAGAGTTCTGATGTATTTCTGATGTCCCTGTTTTGAGGAATGTTGACTCGTGCTACTACTAAAGCACAGTCATCTTTACCTTTTAAATAATTAGAAGAAGATTTACCAAATTCCATTTTTCTCTGGTGTTTTCTTCTCCAGTTACAGATGCAAATCACCTTTATGAGATTTCTCATGCCCAAGTTATTCAATATCATGAAATTCTTTCTTGTAATGGAAATCAGCAGCATATAAAGTTTAAAATCAGATTTTCTTATTATCAGCAAATTGTGTGTCCCTTAAAAGTTCTGATAGTTCTGAGATCATCAGAAGAATTCTATGGAGAAAGTTTCAGCAGATTAAGTATATTTCCTTATTTTACTTCAAACTGATCACTAATATGATTAATGTAATTAATTAATATTACGCAGGACTAAAAGTGTCTTATGGACACCTATACTATAAAGCTAGTGACGAACTGGCTGTTTTGAGACTCAGGGAAGATGTTGACAGAGCAAAGCAAATAATGGCAGAATAAGAACTGGATATCTCAGTCAAGAATCAATGATATGTATTCAGAGTAGAAAGCAACACGGCATAGTTGAGAATTCTACAGTCTTTCTGTGTTGAGGCCAATACACAACAGATCTCTTTGTCCCTATCATAACTCTCATGTTCATGTTTAGAAAAAAATAATAATTATATGAATGTCAGATGGTCATTAGTCTTTTGCTTGGAGCATTACTGTGGATTAAAGTATACATGGCTGCATTACCACATGTAAACCACTGGTTGTTTACAATAGTTCTTTCATCCAAAACAACTGTTTAGGATGCTCCTTCTTCTCTATGGAAATTCCCTATTCCCTGAACAGAATCGACAAAAGTCATTTTAACTACAGAAATGCCATGGATGAGATGAACGCTTTCACATTGGACAGAGACACTAGGTATCAATAGGAATTATCAGCTGACCAAAGAGCACATTATATTGCACAATTCCTTTGAAAATCATGTTGGTATTGTTAGACTTTCAGTCTAAGAGCAGTAGTGCTTCATGGCTTCATAGCATTTGTTGCCATAGCAATATATCAGGTCTCTGATCTAGCTTCTTATTTTGAATAAGGGGTGGGGGTTGCCTTTTTTTGTACAACTATGACAAAAACACAGGTGTATAAAAATGAAAACTACTTTCCTTTCAAAACATGAAAACAAACACAAATATTTTAAAATATTTAATTAGCTCTGTAAACTTGGTGAGCACTTACATTTTGCTTTTTCTGGGTCACATTTAAAACAATAGGGATGCCCTAAAATAAAAATACAGTTTTAGTAAGTAGATGTGTATGAAAATATTAAAAGATTAGTGAAGATAACAGTTCATGTTCCTCAGATTATCTAATCATAACAAAACTTCTGCTTGCCTTTCAGAAAAAGATAAAAAAAACTGAAATATACTTACCTCCAAATTAAAGGGAGTCATCAACAAAAATAACTATAGTGGTAACAGAACAATTATTTTTATAGTCTCCTTAAGATTTTGAAAGTATAGTAGAGGCACTCAATTTATTAAATGACTCAATTAATTTTATTGACTGAATTTATCACAGAATATTTTAGTAAATTATTTTCTACAAACTTGTGTGAGGAAGCTAAGATTATTCATTTATGAAAGTACAATAGTAATAAATTATTAAAGGAGGCTTGATACATAGTTTTCAGTATTGCATATGGACATAGAAAGTTGTTGACAAGGTCAAAAATGCTTCGACGGGGAAACACAATGATGCTGAAAACAAGTGAGTGAGCTGGAAACCACAGAACAATCATGCATTTTGTAACTATGAATATAATTAATCCAACTCAGCAGCGTTCACTGTGGTTTAGATTGGAATCTACGTAGTTCAAAGACCTCTCCCATTCCTGAATACATGTAAAAGTGGGCAAAAATGTCCAGTGGATCCCAGGACTGAGCTCTCTTTCCTGTTCAGGTTCAGCACACAACTCCACTCCTTTACCAAAAATCCTTGCCCCTTTGACAGGACCAACTCCTCAACTGCAGAGGCCTTCACATGGGTCTGACCAAGCTACAAACAACCAAGCAGTCGACATCCAGAACTCCCCACCCAGAACCAAAAATATTATTAAGGAAATCAGGTATCCTTGTTGCTCATACTATATCAGCTCAGCGTTAGCTTAACAGAGAGGCAGAGATAAGTGTTTGAGATCTGAGGTGGACTGAGGTTGTTTACTGAGGTGAATCCACTAAAGACGGATTGGGTCTAACTGAACTGTAGCTGAGAGGCCACTGAAGGGATTTGAAAGATGATACAATAGGAAATAGAGGACATAAAAGGCAGACTGGGGAGTTAGTGTCTTGGGTTTATGTGGCAAGGACCTGGTAGCATGGAGGCTGCAGGAGTGGACTCTGAAAAGAACACAAAAGCTGCCCCATGTTGGAGAAAAGCCTATTCCAGCTGTCTCCAGAAGGAAGTTGCTGTTAGCCAGAGGAATGCCAGTGAGCAATACCGGTTGTGCCTTTGTGAGGACAGATTTATTAAAGGGAAAAAAAATGCTGTGCAACAGCCACTGGGAGAGACAGACAAGGAACGGCCCTGCAGGCACCAAGGTCAGTGAAGGAGGGCAGGAGATGTTCCAGGTGCTGGATATTAAGGTCTGCTGTGGCCTGTGGAGAGGCCCCTGGTGGAGCAGGCTGTACCCCTGCAGCCCATGGGTCCCACATGGAGAAGATCTCCACACCGCAGCCCATGGAGGAGCCCCTGGTAGAGCAGGTGGATGTGGCCTGGAGGAGGCTGCGGCCCATGGAGAGCCCCCACAGGAGCAGGCCCCGGGCCGGAGCTGCAGCCCATGGAGAGGAGCCCACGCAGGAGCAGGGGGTCTGGGGGGCGCTGCCGCCCACCCGTGGGGGACCCATGCTGGAGCAGTTTGCTCCTGGGGGATGGATGGACCCCGTGGTACAGAGCCATGTGGGAGCAGTTCTTGAAGAACTGCTGACTGTGGGCAGCTCCTGCAGGCTCAGTTCGGGAAGGATGGCATCCTTAGGGAGGGACCCCACAGGGAGCAGGGGCAGAGAGTGATTGTGAAGGAGCGGCGGCAAAGTGATAGGGACTGACTGCAACCCCTATTTCCAGATTCCCCTGAACTGCTCAGGGGGAGGACATTGAAGAGATTGGATGGGGGGAAAAATGTTTTTATTTCATGTTTGCTTTCTCACTGTTTTTTCTGTTAGTCATAGCCAATAAATTACGTTAATCTCCCTATACTGTGTCTGTTTTGCCTTTGACAATAATTGGTGAGTGATGTCCCAGTCCTTATGGCAACCCTTGAACCCTTTTCATTCTATATTCTCCCCCTTTCACTTTGAGATTGTGGGGTGAGAGAGCTTGTGGTGGAGTTCAGCTGCCTGGGAGGGCAAAACCACCACAGCTAGACAGGGCTGGGTAAGAAGTGGAGGTAAGGGCCAGGTTCAAGCTGGTGGCTGGAGGATCAGGCTGTGAAGAAACTGAAGAAATTCTCAGGAAAACAGCACATTCACAAGTAGAACTTCTCCCAGTGCAGGTAAAAGAAAAAAAAAAAAAAAAGAAAAAAAAAAAAGAAAAAAAAAAAGAAAAAAAAAGCAGAAGCCCGCCTGGAGAGAGGTTATGTATGCCAAGGAGTCCCATGTCCTTTTCCACATTTGGATAACTTGACAGAGGATCTTCATTAGAGTATTTCTTTGGCCATCTCCAGCAGAGACTTCTGCCAAATCCTCCTGTATGTTTCAGCGTGATTTCCTTCCAATGATTAAAGTCTGAACTCAGACAAACTTTTGCTGTTTCTTCTAATTTATACACTGTAAGGACAGCTGAAAAAAATGATATATAAATTTTGTCTACAAGGATTTTCTTCTGAGTTCAGCAGAATGGACATGAGTATCTATAAATTACTGTAAATATCTATTTTAACTTTAATCTCTGTATTTGGCTCATAAAAAATACAGTTTGAATGTCTTTTTACAGATTTTTTATAAAATATGTCTGTTTATCTTTGAAGGACAAGAGTCAACTGTCTGTCCTGGAAGTGGGTTGTATTATTCTTCAGATCATTACAGTATGATATGCAAATATTTACTTTCAGCTATTATAATAAATAATGTATAAACTATTTTCTGATTTAAATGAGATTATGAAAAGGATTTTTGAGGATTTTACAGAAGCTATCTTGCAAGCAATGCACTCCGAGAAAAAAAAAATGTACTTTTAAAAACTTTTGAATTTTCCTTGAGACAGTCTTACTGCTTAGGAATATAAAATTATATTTCTATTTTCCAAACTAAGAAACTCAACTAATAGTTCTATTTTTTACCCCCCTCTCCTCTCCCTTCCCCCCTTTTTTTTTAAATAGCTATTAAATTTATATTTATTCTCATGGTCTCATAAATTTACAGATTTATTTTTTTTTCCTACAAGACTTTTCTCACAACACCATAAAATTCTAGTTATATATTTCAATTACAATTCAGTTATTTCCATATTATCAATATGCATCAGATATCTAGCAGGTATTCCAGACTTCAATGTGTATGCACAAAATATTGAACAAAAACATTTCCTAGACCCTTCTAATTTTTGAAGGCATTTTCTTCTATTTATTTCTGGAATGGAGCATGACAAGCTAAAGGCTCAATAATGATCATTTCAGGTAATTTCATTTAGTTAGAAAGATGTTAATGAATAGCCTACTGCTATAAAGTGCATTTTTAGTGCAGACAGAATATGAATTTGACCTCTCTTCTGAAAAGTAATACCTTCCTTGACCTGCATATATTCCAGTGAGACTGGAGATTTCATTTCTCTGCTTGTGTGTTTGTTTTGAACAAGTCTCTGATTCAGCATGGTTAGTATTCTTAGCTCATTCAAATGCCTAATAACACATAATTTCCACACGCCTTTATATGATGTAAAGGTCTAGTGGCAGCACTTGAGAGTTCAACAACAATTAAAACAAACAAACAAATAAACAAACAAACAAACAAAAACTAAAAGCAACTAGTTCTCAGGAGCCATTGCCGATGGCTTAACTAAGGAAAATACTTTGAACTTTTTTTTTCTTGAACACTTTCAGATGGAGCTTTTCTGGGAATTTCAATTGCCAAAGACAGACTGCAGCATGATAGAGTTCAAATTCTTTTAAAATATCCCTGTGCATTTTTCAATATCTGTGGGCAGCCCTTTCCTATCAATGTCCATTACCAAAAATATTGACCATATGGATGTATGGTGAGGCTGAATCCAGCAGCATACAGAGGGTACTTTTCAGGACCCTGAATAGGAAGAAAATAAATAAATAAATAAATAAACAAATTAGTTTTTCATATTTGGCAATACTATAATTTTAACCTATATAACATGTACACATCTGGGTAGGAAAGATGTAGTTTCAAGGAAGACTTTAAAAAAGAGATGGTTCTTAAAATATCTTGACATGTACAGTGAGGTAAAATGCAGACCTTCTTAAACAGACAGAAGGCCTGGAACAAGTATATTCCATTACTTTATTCTTCTTATGTGATGCGTATTCTTCCTATGAGCTTTTCTATTTCCTGGGTCAGTAAGGACACCAGATCCTAAATAGCTGAAATAGAGTAATTTGGCACTGATACTCCCTTTTCTTCAGCCAGGCCCCTGTCTTTTTTCTCTGCTTAGGGCACAGTATGTCATAGTTGGTGTAGATTTAGTCTTTCTTTGGGTGATCCTTTCTGGACTCAAAAAAAAAAAATCTTTATGGAGAGGTCATGTTGGCAGTACAGCAACAGTACAGCAAGAGGAGCCAAGCAAAACAAAGCAAATAAACCCCAGTTTTCAAGGTGAACAGAGCTTTAGCTGATGTATAGAAGAAAAAAAACAAAAACAAACAAAAAAAAAACAAAACAAAAAAAAAAAAAAACACTAATTTGGAAGCAAGCTGCTATTCATATTATTTCACTTTTTTAAATTGTCCAAGTGCATGTAACTGTATTGTCTTTCATTACTTTTTCAGAGGATACCTTTCTACTCTGTCACTGCTTTGGAGATAAAAAAAAAAAAAAAAAAAAAAAAAAAGAAAAAGAAAAAAGAAAATGCCTGCTGGTGGTTTCAGAGGCTTTGTAGCAAGAACAGTGTCCCATAGATGCAAGTTTATTATTACAGGTGGTATACATCTCAAAAGATGGTATTTGGTTTAAAAAACACTTCAGAAGTTCTTAATTCAATCCATATTTCTGGAGGCTCTCTCTTCCCTGCTCTGCTTCCTGTTCTTGCAGCCTGTGTACAGAATCACAGTCATCTCTTTTCCAACTTCTGGCTTTTTTAGTAGCTGCTCCTTCCAGACCCCAGACAAGCTGCAGATACCTATCACGTTAAAGCTAAACTGTCATGAGACAGTTTTACACTGTCTCACTTTTCTACCGATAGCACAGAGCACACTGGTTTGTTTAATTAGCTGTCTTGTGCCTGGAAATACATATATTGGCCTGCACACATAATCCCTTTGGAAACATTTTTAATTCAGAACACAAGATAACATCTAGTGGTGCTTAGATGTGATTTTTTCCCTTACAAAATATCATCTGTGGAGCAGCTGACAAATGTGAATTCTTCCCTTACAGAATAGCATCTGTGGAGCAGCTGAGCTGACATGATGCTTCAGGTTTAAAATAAAATCTAGTTGCTGGCATTCAGGCTTACTGCTTACCTGACACTTTACATCTATATGCTACTGTCTGCTTGTACAAGGGACGAATTCTCTTGTCCATCAGTTTCTTTCTTTGAGTTTTGGTGTCCTGGCTCAGTACAGGAAGGGTACAGAACTAGGGTGATTCCCATTTCTGCTAGGAACATTTTCAATAACACTGAAAAGTTCTGAGTGTGAAATGGAAAACAAATACTTTACATAGGAGCAATTATATTCAGAACAAGACATTTCACTTATGAAGTCACTGCCTAAGGGATCTCTGCATTTCTACAGGTGTCGTATTTTAGCATGGATACCAGACATTAATAGCTTTTACTGGTAGTTAATGACCAATATGAAAGGCTAAGAGAGGCAGATAAAGTCAGAGAGCCCTCTTCCTTATTAGCCTTCAAATAAATATTCAGTCCAGAGGTAAATATTGATATATGATGTGAGAAAATAAAAGCATCACAGGAAAAAAATGTTGATTATTTCCATGTATTGAAGAAATGAGTATTTGAACTGTTGCGTTTTATGCTGAATTTTGTTCATATTACTGATCATTTTCTGAGGACTGGAGACAAGACAAGGCATTTATCTGGACACTTAACAAAGTTCTTTTATCTGTGTTACACACTATTCATAAAAGGAAACCTTGTAAAACATTTGGGACATCCTTACCCATTTGTGTGCTCCAGCCATGTCACTATTCTACAGCAGGATGAGATTCAGGGTTTCAGTAACACTATAGGTGGCTGGGTACCCACCTACATCATGATTTACACAAACAGGGAACTTGGTTTCCCTAAAACACTCTCTGAAACTAAACTAAGGATGGTAATAGGCACAGAGATTGATCAGTGCAACCAAAATGGACAAGGAAAAGAATATGTCCTTATGCACACTCCACAGAATTAGGCATGATGACAAGAGGAAGGGTCAACATCCAATTGTCTACACTTTGAAAAATAATAATAATAATAACAAAAGTATATGCAAATTCTGTGTTCTTTTCAAAGTGGTATTTAAAATCTGGAAAATATATTAGCTGGCTTGACAGTTCCCTCATTATATCTGAATTCTCTTGATAACAGGTACACTCAAATATAGCTGCTTTGATTCAGAAGTATATGTTTAGTGTTATGCAAGTGGAGTTATGCAAACCCCTTCATATCTACTACATGATCTTGTGTTCCAGGCATTTAATTCCTTCAATTCAGAGAAAGATCTCTAACTTACAGTAATCATATATTTGTCAGAAGGCCAAGAAGTTCTCATTTATTTTAAATGTAATGTCTGTGCAATCCACGTTATTCAGAGAAAGTTGAATTCAAATGTTAAAAAAATAAATTATAAAACCTAAGTGCAACATGAAGCCAAGCACAGAAGCTTATTTTCTTATACCTGTATAATTAATACTCAATTCTGTGACTCTTTTCAATTCAAAAACTCTCAATTGTTATGAAATCTAATGATGACTCAGGATTTACAGCATGCTATTCTTCTAATGTTCACTGATTATTTTACTGGAAAAAGCATAACTTTATATGATCTATCGCCATCATTTTTTAAATAAGAATCCATAATTGATCTTTCTTCTCTTTCACATACAACTATTATGGGATATTAAAACTACTGAATAGTATGGACATTTTACAGAGTGCCATGTTTGTAAAGTATCTGTCTACCCAAATGACCAGAAAGTTTTATGTCATGTCTAAGATGACTATCTTCAAATATCTTCGAAGGATCCATGAATATATATGGTAAGAAGTAGCTAGGAATAGTAACATATACATGCATAGATTTTATTATTATTTTTTGATACATTTAATAAGAGCCCATAAGAAACACTGTGCAACATGCTGCACCCTGAAGGCTGAAAATAGGAGAGCTTGAAAACATCAGTCAAAAACTCTTACCTTGCTCCTCACTAAGCTGGGTCAAATATTAAATCACACATAGAATCTCTAAATCCTATTGAAATCAGAACAAAGATCTTCACGTCAGGCTCATGATCTCTAAAATAGATTTTAAAAGGTGAGTTCACCATGGTCAAAAGTACAATGAAACCAGATGCCATTTGATTTTTGCCTCATGGGGCTGGGGACCTGATGCCACCTTACTTGTGCATGGATACACGCACCAGTAGAAGTGTGGTGAACAGTTTGCCCTATCCCACTCCAAGCACGCAATCTATGCAGCTATTTCAAAATGCCTAGTTGGGAGTGGTATCCCTAGCACATACTTACACATCAATTTGATATCCCATGATCATCTAGTTTTTATGAGTCTGAAGGCCCCTCCTCTTCTACTGATTTTAAAATAACTATGCTCTTTAGATACTTCCCATACCACACCAAGGTTTTATCAACAACAAATTTCAAAGTTGTGGGCATGAATTCCCATGATTTTCTGCAAATTTTATGTTTTTCTGTGACTCCAGAGGTTTAATGATTCACGGGTGTAGGAGTTAGTTTTGGCACAACTTCTCAAGAACTATAGTGTCAAAGGAAATAATAGAAATAAGCCCAGTGGAGAAAAGCAAACTAAAAGATGAAAAGCAAGCTGATATATCTCTGGCAAGGGAAAAGGAATGGAGTTTATAAGAAGCTCAGAAATGCCACGCTAAGAATGGTGCAAAAGCCCAGGGTGGCGATATATGAACAAGAACATGCCCCATGACTTCTTTTTGAAAGTGGCAACTAAATGACGTATGCTTCTCTGCCCATCTATGGCTTACGAGCCCTGGTCGTTGCAAAGGGACTATTTTTGCAAATATTACAGTAGAAGACAGACTTCTGGGAAGAACAGAAGAAAGAAGCTTTTGCCACTTTGGAAGAGCAGTAGTGTCACTTTAAAGAGCAGTAGTGTCACATATAAAAGCAGCACTGTCGGTGTTGGGGGTGGTAGGCAGTAGCAGTAGAGTTTCTTCTCTGAAAACTACGTACTAAGGACTGATGTAACCTGTAACTTTCCCAGTGTTCTACATTTAAGAATTCAGGCACAGCTGCTGGGGGAAGAGCACACTGCTGCTGAGATAAAAGTCTGTACTTGCTGCTTTTCTTTGAAGAACAGAGCTATATTTAACAAGGACAGGGAGTGGTTACTAAGGATAATTTGTAATAAAATGATAACTGCCCTATGTGTCCCCAAATTTCAGAATAAAAAAAAAAAATCTCAACACCCCTTTCTTTGCCAAAGCAGAGGCAATGTTCCCAATGGCCAGTATAAGATGAGGCCTTTCAGCAGGCTCAGCTCACCCCTCTGCCTGAAGGACACGTTTCATGTATGCCTCTCTGAACCCACTGTCTCCAACCCAAGGCAAGTCATGGAGGAGCAAAAGGAGTTGCAGCAGTGGTCCAACCCTGTACTTTTACCCTCCTCTTCTACAGTGAACTCTGAGAAGGAGAGAGAATTACAATGTAATGGCCCTTGACTATCAGACAACTTGATGTTGGAGCCTGTAGCTGGTTGCTATTCCCCAGACATTAAAAAGAACCTCAGGGACAAGTATCTCAGTGGGGCAGTGAGAATGCCTAGATTGGCTTGTTGTTCTCTTTACAAAGCTCACATAATGGCATAAGAAATTCACCTCTGAGCAGATCAAGGCATCGGATCTTGGTAAGGACAACACAGACTAACAACACAGACTAACAACAATATAGAATTCTGCCAAGAAATGAGTCATTTTAAAAGCTTTGTGTGTTTACAACCTGAAACAGTATTAGTAACATCTCCAAAAGAAAATATCACCACTACCTCTGTCTCAGCTCAAGAGCCCCGACACAGTCCTGACATGCCTGCAAACATTCCTGACCTTTTAAACTGTCTTGATATGAGGACAAAACCACAGACTCTTTTCAGAACTGTATAGGTACTGCCTAGAACAGGGGCAGACAGGTCTGTCAAAAAACTGCAAAACATGATGTGCGCTTTAAAGAAGGAGTGCTCTACATGGATCTCCCATGAACAAATCCCTTGGTCTCATGAAGACAGCAGCCAAGCCATCTCATGCATACCAGTAGAGCTGCAGAGAGCTCTGAGTGGGATTGTGAGATTTCATGTAAAAATCACCTGTGCTGAGCCATGCACCACTAATATGTTTTCAGTGTATTCAGACCATAAAAACAGGGTCAGATGTTAAAGGCTCCTTGTGTTTAATACCTAAAATTTATGGAAGTTTATATCTGTCCATCACTTGCAAGTTGCCTTGTGTTACATAGAAAAGAATTTGGAAAGAGAAGAGTATTAAAACTGACTAAAGTTTTATGATGAAAATTTTCCTTTTAAAAGATTATCCCTTTCATTTCTCCTGGAGAACTTTTTACAACTCTTAAAAGAACTTCTGAATCTTAGTTTATAATTGCTTAATGTCTATTTATCCATTTCCCTTCTTACTGAACTAAAATAAGTCACCCATGGAACTATATTCAACATCAAAGATTTTCAAAAATGAAAGAACACCATTTCTGGAATAACTTAGGGTTTTGATATTTAGGTCTTTTTTTTTTTTTTTTTTCTGAATTTGAATTATTGAAAAAAATCAGTGGAAGCTTGGTTACAAAATTATGAACTGTATGCTTTGAAAAATTGTGAGGTGTTCCAATAACATTCACACACTCTCATTATTTATGTCTACGTTCAAACTGGTGGTTCTTGATGTGGAGACCTTTCTTCTTTTCTAGCTTCAGAATGAAATAAAATTAAAATACCCTGAAATGTATCTGTTTCATACACATGTAGACTGAGAGAAAATTCCAGAACTCTTTTGTAATACTGGTTCACTCATAACATCTATTTACTTTCACTTTGATAAATACTGCTCACGAAATAATGAAAGGACAAAGAAACAAAAAAAAAAAAAAAAAAAGCCCTCAAATAATTTTATATATCATTATGAAAGTCTTGCTCCTTCCTAAGATTTGTCTAAAAGAGATAAAATATGACATTAGCAAGATTTGAACTCTCACTCATAAAAATTTAAATGAAATAGTGGGCTGTTTTTTAAGCTCACGGGTATCCAGGGAACAATGAATAAGAGATAAATTGGTATGATGCTGTACATATTTATTCAACCTATATCAACAATGATAAAAATTTTTACAGTAAAGAAGTAAATTACACAAGAGGACCCTTTCTATTCTGTCATCTCCAAGCAGGCAATTGTTTCATAAAATTCTTTGTAGAAATTAATTGAGCTTCATTGCAATGCCACTTAAATTTTTTATTATTATTTTGGTTTGTTTTTTCCCTTTCAAATCCTACATTGAATTGCTACATTTAATTTTGATGGAGACATTTGAGGGCGCTGATATAAATGACTCCAGAAGGCAAAGGAAATTATTTTCCTGGAACTCATGTTCAGTCATCTCATTCAAATTTGAAATACAGTTTGCAGAAACTTGGCTTTTGGGAACAGACAGGGACCCACCCCAGAAACAAAATTCATTATTAATCACAGCAAGGAGCCATAGAACCAGAAGGCAGTGTCTTTTGTTAGTTACTGTGGGCAGATGATGACATTTTGGTGGAAGTTTGGTTACAAAATTATGAAATATATGCTTTGAAAAATTGTTGGGCTTCGTGGGAAGCCCATGTGTTATTCTGGTAGTGAAATACCCCAGGAAAAAGTGCATGCATATTGTCTGTTCTGGACAGCTGTGTGAGTCTGAGGTTCAAAAGAAAGTGACAAGTTTTGAACTGGAATGGGAAAATGCTATACAAAGAGGTATTTACAGTCTTAATTTTGATTTACCATACTTATACTACTACTGCAATCATTTCAGTGGTGGATAAGTAATGCACTAAGAAAAGTGAAGTTATATCCCTCAGCTTACTCCTGTGTAATAACCCCTGATTTCTTTGTAATACCAACCCTATTTGAATTCACAAATTATTATCTCATCCCTAGCACCTCCTGTAAACAACAAGTTCTCCCAGTGTGTTTAAGAATTTAAAAATAGTCTAAATAAAAGCTTTAGGTAGCCTTGGCAGTGTCAGATTTGCAGTTATAATACACTAAGTGTGCAAATGTAAGTTTTGTAGCTCATAATGATGAAAAAGCAAGACTGTTGAAATGTTAATATCCTAAGTCAAGACAATGTTTAACACAATATTGTCATGCAAGTGACTTAATTTTCACTATAGAAAAATACATTTATTATAATTTATTATTATAAAATAAGTTATAATAAAACAACTATTGTTATTATAGAAATACTTATTATGTATTATGTATCGTGTTACAAAAATATTTATCCATTTCTTAGTCTGTCTGAAATACATGTAATTCTTTGAATGCAACAGAAAAGAACATCTCAAGTGGTATGTTTCCTCTAACCAAATAAGAAAAGTTTTTGAATATGTATATATTTCAAACATGCTACGCAATTCTACTTATAAGCCTTCTATGGCCAAATCAAAGACCTCATAATAAAAGCTAGAACCCATTGCTCAGTTCAGTATCTTCATTGATAGCTTCAGGTTTTTCCTCCTGTGCTGCATCCTCATTTAGGAGCCAAGATAACTACTTTATTCACCTTGGAGTCAAACTGATTCCTAAATATCTTCTTGTGACTTACCTGACCCTTATTTATTCTCATTAGGAGGGTACTGCACATTGAATGGGACTAATGCAATCTCTGAGTGTTCTCTGAAACTACTCTGTTCTCTAATTTCACCATATGCTCTATTGCTTTCCAATAACTTGCCTTACTGGAACTAGAAGTATGAGACATTATAAATGCAGTAATAAACTATATCTTTGTGAGATGAATGGCACATAAAGTAACAAAAACTCTTTAGAAATTCCTGGGTTAATGTTTCAACTGAATTTCATTTTTAGAGTGACTGTCTCTTATCAAAACTGAGATGCAAGGGGAAAATTATTTTCTCTATCATTTACTTCTAGATAGGAATAAATATAAAATGCTGCAACTTATTTCAATATTATTTTTACTGTTAGCATGTAAAATAACTTAGTCATAATCTGTGCAGCTCTCTGTCAGACCCAATAAAAAGATGTAATGCAAGTTAATTAAAACTGACAAAAGATATGTTCTCTCCTTTTTGTTTATTTCTTTGTTTAAATTCAGCTATATTTTATCAGTTTCATTGCTTGTGGAACTATCTATTGGTAAAAATAACTAGTGAATATTTAGGCTCAAAAAATTGTGCTAATTGCATTATCTGTTTAACTTTGCATAAGCTGGTATGTCTCTTTAATGACCTGCCTGTTGGTTTGTTGGTGATAGTGGTGGGGTTTTTTTGGTTGGTTGGTTGTGTTTTCTTTTCAAAAAAAGTCTTGTTTAACTTGTCTTTAACGTTTTTAGTAGTCAGACAAACTAGTCACTGTGACAGAAGCTTTTCTCTGAGGTGTGACATCCATGGAACATGTGATCTGTGAAGTAGCAAGAAACTTTCTGAAATGCTTATAGGGAGTGTGTGTGTGTGTGTGTATTAGGTTGTTTCATTTTTGAAAACTATTCATGTGACAGTGACATAGTAGTTCTGCTCATTTGTAAAATCCTATACATACATTTTCTCTACCCATTAATTAACTCTAGTGATTTCTTATTAGATCGTGTGCAATATCAAGTTAGCATGTAATCTGTCTCTTCTCTTTCTAAGTATGTTTAAAATATGTTGATTTAAATGGATTTGGCCAGTTTCTTGGCCTAGTGTACAATTTTCATTAAGGTGACCTTTTTTTGGTAAGCAAAATATCAATTTTCTACCTGATTGCTTTGAAAATAATGTTTATCAGCATATGCATGTCTGCATTTCTTTTGATACTGAATGAAATTTGTTACAACTCTTCTCCAGTTAGTTCAACCATCTGGAGACTTATATGTCCATCCATTTTCTTCCATGACAAGCAGAAATCACCAACTGCTCTGTAAATAAAACTGAGTAGAAGTGAACAGTGTTATAACGCAAACTATAAAAAGGTATCATTTAAAGTATATTCTGCAATATCTATTCATGTAGTCTACAGGAATAAAGCAAAGATAAGAACATTTGTCACTTTGTTACTGATTGGAAACATTTAAAGTATTGTGCTATCTTAAATACTACTTTGACAAAATTCACTATTCATCTAACATTTATTATATTTCTCCTTTGCAGACTGGTTTTAAGGTATGCATTTATAGGATCAGATATTTGCTTTTTAAAGCAGTCAAGGTGTGATAGGAATACAGGTCTCCTACACCTCTGCAGTTTCTAGTTGATATTTATCCAGTAAAAAAAAAAAAAAAAAAGAAAGAAAAGTAAGTAAATCCTGTTGTCTTATGCCTACATACAATAGATTTTAGGAGGAAAACATAGCTGCTTCCCTTAAATTCTTATAACAGGAAGGTGAAAAGAAGTCAGAGTTGGTCTTTGTCTGTCATGCTATCCTTTAAGGTGTCACCACTGCCAACCCCTTCCCACAAAGGAGCATCATGAAAAGATTTTTTTTAAATCTGCATCTCAAGCTCTAGAAACATTTTTGTTTGTAAATAGATATGACTTGCACCTTGCCTATGTTATTACTGTAACTAAAACTACAAAAATATAAACCTTAGCCTTGGCTATCTCATAAGTTTGGGTGCCTTACAAAGTCTTCTGTCTCTTCTCATAGCTCTCTCAGCTTCAGAAAGAAGGCGATAACTCATTGACTTATTTGATCTGGCTCTGAGAGTGAATCAATAACTGTCTTCCTTTTCAATTTCTTAAGTTATTGCTGTAAGAGGCAAAGGAACGATATCCAGGGCTACCCAAGATCCCTTTGGATGTGCTTGCTCCAGTACTAGGCACAACATGTCTGCATTAGCCTCATGCTGTCATGTGTGTCCAGGCTTATTTGTCTTCATTGAAAAGAAAGGACAGATGCAGCTTCAGGGTCCCAAACTAACATTATTTGGCAGAAAAAAAAAATATAGATATAGATATAGATATAGATATAGATGATATAGATATAGATATAGATATTGATATAGATATAGATATAGATATAGATGATATAGATGTAGATATAGATATAGATATAGATAGATATACACACACGATAGACATATTGAACCATTTATAGGTATCCTGGAAAACCCTACTACATTGCTATTGTTTGATATCTTATAGTGTCTCCCATTTTGAAAGCTAAATATGAGTTGCAATGAGAAAAGAAACGGAAAGCTAAAACACATTTCCTTAAATCAATACACTGAACAAATTTTAACAGAGAATTTTTTATTTCAGGACTCTCTGTATTAGTGGGAGAGCACAGGCTGGTTTTCACTCTCTTCTTTGTTCATCCCAAAGATTATACAAGAAGAAATGTGGGGGAAAAAATGGAAAAAAAAAAAAAGGTAACAGCAAATCAAACACTTAATGGCCAGCAGGTGTTTGTGTCATGAATGTACAGTTGAACTACTTCTTTTAAGATTAAAAAATATTTTGATGTTCACATATACCATGGAGACAGTGAATGAAATGAACGCTTTTTTTATTTCTTGTTCCTCTAAATATCTCCAATTCAGGGAGCATTGCAGTGAAGTTCAGTACTTTACCATAGTAACGGTGCTTTTTTGATGCCACCCACTCAATAGCCTCAGGGATAAGAAAAAAAAAAATCAAATAAGGCAATTTAACTGAGAAATTTCATACATGAAATTAAGATTTCCTACTTTTTTATTTGTCTTAAAAAGTAGTGCACCAACTGGTTAGATGCAGAAGGAGAGGGTGGGGAGAAAGAAATTACAGCTTTATAGGGCCTTACAATGTCATTAAAAGCAAACAATCATATCATACAGCACTGTGCTTGTCTTTTTATGAAAGACAAGGATCTGAATTCTGCTTCCAGGAGTAATGTGTTTAATGACCAGAGACCAAATGACCCACAGCCCACTCCACAAAGCTGAAATGGGTTGTAACATGGAATTTCCATTCTATGAGAATTTTAATATTTTTAGCTGTCATGTAAACCAGTAATAATAATAAATTCCCTCTAGGATAAAATGTTTTTGAAATGCTATCTGTGCTTTGCAAGACAAAACAATAATTCTGCCAGACTGACTAAACCTGAGTTTTCCTTCTACCTCACTAGTGGAAAATAAGATGAATCTCACTAAAGGTTAAAAAATAATGAGAACAACTTTGGATTTGCTATATCTTGTGATATAACATTATTTCTGTCAGATAATACCAGCTCTCTGTACATATAGAAAAGCAAATACAATTTGAAGAGATTGGACTGTGCACTTAGTCACATGGTCTGAACTTTTGGGTAGACCTGTGCGGTGTCAAGAGTTGGACTTGATGATCCTTAAGGGTCCCTTCCAACTCAGGATATTCTATGATTCTATGATTCTATATCTATGTCCTCATAACACTTGAACTGTAATTATTTAAAAGAAATAAGATAATTCAAAATACAATGCCCTTTAAGAACAAGTCTTTCTACGTGGAATATTTGCAAGGATATATGACAGATCAGAAGTTTGACTTTTGACTGCACCAAAGAAAGACCTTTTAAAAAGGAGGGAGTCAAAATTAAAAGTGCATCAACCACTCTAACTACTTTGGAGTAACTAGATTTAGATGTTACAAGAATGAAGTCCTGACAGTAGTGCGTTAATGGAAAGCATTCAAATCCAGTCTGTTTCAACAACTTTACCTTTTTCTATCTTTCAGCATATTTGTATCTTTTGGCCTCAAAACATTCCTTTACGGAGAGGAGAGGAGAGGAGAGGAGAGGAGAGGAGAGGAGAGGAGAGGAGAGGAGAGGAGAGGAGAGGAGAGGAGAGGAGAGGAGAGGAGAGGAGAGGAGAGGAGAGGAGAGGAGAGGAGAGGAGAGGAGAGGAGAGGAGAGGAGAGGAGAGGAGAGGAGAGGAGAGGAGAGGAGAGGAGAGGAGAGGAGAGGAGAGGAGAGGAGAGGAGAGGAGAGGAGAGGAGAGGAGAGGAGAGATACATAGTCATTGTACTATTGGACTGGTGGGTGTGCAGGTATCCCTGAGGGGTAACTGGTTTTGGAAGCTACAAAACAGCTTTGAGATTAATGTTCAAGAGGTACTTACTGAAGGTACCGTGAAATTACACAGCCTTTCAAATTTTCAGTCCATTTAACAAAGTGTTTCCAGTTTCCATTTTATAACAGGTGAAACAATTAATATTGAACAAAATGTTAATCTCTATCATGAGCTTTTTATTAATCTCTGTATTCAGAGAAGAGCATTTGTTAAATAAAGGAGTTAGAAGAATGAAAAGCAATGTAGAACCATTGGCTTTTGGCAGTTCTTGTTCATTTACTTTTCTCTGCTGAGTATAGTTCAAGATGTTGCTGGACATTAAGGAAACAAGTTTATACCTTCAGCTTCCCAATTTTCTTATTTTAGTAGACACTTCATCAAATGTGTGTGAGTTCCTCTTTTATGAATAATTGTATTTTATCCTCTTATATAGTATAGCTCTGCAGCTGTTTTTATAAAGATGTCGAGTAGAATAAATCCAAGAAAGGTAGAGAAGAGATGGTGAGAAGCAGGATATGGGAAGTTCAGATCTGATTCTGATCTGATTCTCCTGCAGATCTCATTCTGCTGCAGGAGGGGAGGAAAAGTACCCATATGCCAACACATTGTTTTACCATGTCTTCAGTATGTGTTGTCCTTTTTGTAACAGAAACCACTCCCAGTTTGTGAGCAAGCCACCTGATGGTACTTTTTGCTGGGATGTAGTCACAAACCAACCTGAGATACAGGACCACACTGACAGCTGGTAGGAATCAGCATTGCTTCAGCAGAACTATGCTGTCTCTTCACTTCAGCATTTTCATAAATTTTCTTATTACAGAATCACAGAATTGTCTAGGTTGGAAGAGACCTCAAGATCATCGAGTCCAACCTTTGACCTAACACTAACAAGTCCTCCACTAAACCATATCACTACGTTCAGCATCTAAACATCTTTTAAAGACCTCCAGGGATGGTGACTCCACCACTTCCCTGGGCAGCCCATTCTAATGCCTAACAACCATCTCGATAAAGAAGTTCTTCCTAACATCCAACGTAAAACTCCCCTGGCACAACTTTAGCCCATTCCCCCTCATCCTGTCACCAGGCACGTGGAAGAATAGACCAACCCCCACCTTGCTACAGCCTCCTTTAAGGTACCTGTAGAGAGCAATAAGATCGCCCCTGAGCCTCCTCTTCTCCACGTTGAACAAACCCAGCTCCCTCAGCTGCTCCTCATAAGACTTGTTCTCCAGACCCCTCACCAGCTTCGTTGCCCTTCTCTGGACTTGCTCGAGCACCTCGATGTCCTTCTTGTAGCAAGGGGCCCAAAACTGAACACAGTACTCAAGGTGCGGCCTCACCAGAGCTGAGTACAGGGGGACAATCACTTCCCTAGCCCTGCTGGCCACACTGCTTATTATACAAGCCAGGATGCTGTTGGCCTTCTTGGCCACCTGAGCACACTGCTGGCTCATATTCAGCTATCAACCAATACTCCCAGGTCCTTCTCTGCCAGGCAGCTTTCCAACCACTCATCTCCCAGCCTGTAGATCTGCACGGGGTTGTTGCGACCCAGGTGCAGGACCCGGCACTTGGCCTTGTTGAACTTCAAACATTTGGCCTCAGCCCATTGGTCCAGCCTATCCAGATCCTCCTGTAAAACCTTCCTACCCTCAAGCAGATCGATACACTCCCCTAACTTGGTGTCATTTGCAAACTTACTGAGGGTGCACTTGATCCCCTCATCCAGATCATCGATAAAGATATTAAATAGGACCGGCCCCAGTACTGAGCCCTGGGGAATGCCACTAGTGACTGGCCTCCAACTGGATTTGAATCCATTCACCACAACTCTTTCCAGCCAGTTTTTAACCAATGAAGCGTACACCAGTCCAATCCATGAGCAGCCAATTTCTTGAGGAGAATGCTGTGGGGAATGGTGTCAAAGTCCTTACTGAAGTCAAGGTAGACTACATCCACAGCCTTTCCCTCATCCACCAAGCGTGTCTCTTTATCATAGAAGGAGATCAGGTGCGTCAAGCAGGACCTGCCTTTCATAAACCCATGCTGACTGGGCCTGATTGCCTGCTTGCCCTAGAAGTGCCGCGTGATGACACTCAAGATAATCTGCTCCATGAGCTTCCCTGGCACTAAGGTCAAACTGACAGGCCTATTGTTCCCCGGGTCTACCCTCCAGCCCTTCTTGTAGATGGGCGTTATGTTTGCTAGCCGCCAGTTGACTGGGACCTCCCCTGATAGCCAGGACTGTTGATAAATGATGGAAAGCCACTTGGACAACTCCTCCGCCAGTTCTCTCAGTATCCTCGAGTGGATCCCATCTAGCCCCATCAACTTGCATACATCCAAGTGCCGTAGCAGGTCGCCAAACATTTCCTCATGGATAGTGAGGGCCACATTCTGCTCCCCATCCCCCTCCACCAGCTCAGGGTACTGGGTATCAAAAGAACAATAGGTTTGAAAAGAAACAACTGGTTTGAAAACAGAGAACAACTGGTTAGAAAAGTCTGAGCTTTGCTCAAAACATCAGCTAAATATAACAACAAAAAAAAAAAATGTCTCTAATTTAGCAAAAGAATGCAAAACAGTATCACTGACAGGCCCATAAACATGACATCTTCTCATAGTTTATTGACACATGCACACCTAGTGCAAGTTGGGTGCACTATAAGAAATTAGTGTTTTGCACATTTCCATCATCTCCATTTTGCACATTTCCATCACGTATTTGTAGGTTTGTTCTTGTTTGCCATTTACTTCGCAAATAAAGTTAGAAAACCAAAGAAATACACAGTCTGACCATGCATCTTCCGCCAATTATTAGCAACATACACAGAGTTGCTTAGAGAAAGTCAGTAGAAAACTGCAAGACAACTAAAGAAACAAAGGCACATGTGGAAAACAGAAGGTGTATCCAAATACTGACAATTGCTATACCGTGCAATACAATACAAGAGACCGTGCAATAAAATATGCTTACAGGATAAAAAATATCTGATTATAAAAAAAAAGGAAACAGCCCTATTAAGAAAAACAAATCTAATCAGTGAGATAAAGTTGTTTTCTCCTATTCCTGGCACATATGCACTAGCACAATGAAATAAGACAGATGACATGCACAAACACCTGAACTAATTAGACAGCAGAGCAATATTTGAAAATACCATATATATCTTTTTGGGTACACTGTGTAGGTACAGACTTAACATGCACACACACACACAAAATGCACATAAACAAACAGAAAAAAAAATAATTACAAATCATTTGAAATGAGATTTCTCATTTGTGAACATTTACTCACTATATTGCCTACTAATGGGTTGGATTCAAATAATAGGTTACGTTTTTTAAGATTGATGTCAGTAGAGCATTGCAGATTTGTGAGGAAGCAGTGGGGTAAAACTGAAGTGCAGAACTTTCCCTGTGGGAAAAATACCCATACTGGCTTTTCTTAGTGTGAAACGTTTTCTCCATGTAAACTTTTTCTATTTTTAAATCTACAATATAGATATTGGGATTTTATTTTTTTTCTAGATTATCAAATTCCCAATTTTTATTCTTCAGTTCATGGTTGAAATTGCAGATTTTACTTAAATGCCAGCTTTTTTGAAAGAAATCCTTGAAGCTCTCCTTTTCATTCTTTCTGGACTCATTTTATAGAAGTTCCATGTGCCAGACACTCATTCTTCATTGTTTCATCAATTTTTTCATCGTTATCAATAAGATTCATAGATACAATCTTATGTACAACACGTTTGTAAGCACAGTAACTATAGTCCCTTGCTGAAGCATCTGTCAGTAAATATATTTTTCACGTTTAAAGCCAATTTAAAAGGTAAATGCTGAAAAATATCACATATTTGGCAGTTTAGGTAATAATTCCATGTTCTGAATCTCTCTTTGTCATTTGTAGACTCCATTTTGAGTCTCTCCAGTTAAAGCTTACTCATTTTTATATCATTACACAAAGTGATCAAAGCTAGAGGAAAAACTTTTAGTCCTACAGTGGATAAAGCATCTTGTATTTGACCTGACTCTTCATGATGGGTTTCAATATTCAAACTGATCTAATTTGCTCAGATAGAGCAAGAAGGAAAAAGCACATCAGAATCAAAGGTAAGATGCTGCTGACATCACTGGAAAAGAGGAAAGTCCACAATGAACAAGGAAAAATACATATTTATTCATTATAGTGTCTCTTTGTCATTTGATAACAATATGGTACTAATAGGACACTTTTAAGCAAAAGAAATATTATGCCTTTTTCAAAGGACTGGGACAAAACAAAGTAGGTTTTATACTGCTTAGCTCTGGGAGTTTCTCATTTAAACTTCACATTCCTAAAGGAAATTTCTGGAAGTGGAAATAGAGTTCAGATGTCAATTGAAAATAAATTTTTTGAAATACTCCATCATAATTTACCAAAAACAGTTGAAAACATTTATGAAATCAGATGGTATTTATTTAAAAGTGAACATATTGTTGCTTAGGTACACTGCGTCCACAAATACAAATCACAGGAGTTCAGCACATAGTGTTCATAAACCAAAATACATTTTCAGAGATGGTCTTCTTTCTTCTTGATATTCACCAGTAGTAACCTGCATAAATGTAGCTAGATCTGTCATTAAACAGGAATATTTATAATGATCCAATGTGACATGCTATTACTGCTCTTAGCTGCTGTACCTTGTTTACTTGCTTACACCAATATCTTTTATTGGGCAAAAATAAAGGGAAATCTAAAAAGATATATATATTTCTTTTTTCTAGAATAGTCTGATGGTTGTAAACATGATTAGTATTGGCTTTTCATATGTTGATATGTAAAATGTAACAAGTACTATTTATAAAATAGAGGACATCAATTCATTGGTTATTTTCTGTCCATTTGTTATTGATATTAATATTTGGCATTAGATTCATTCCCATGGTAATCAGATATTACAGCAATATATGCAAGCAACATAATCCCACTAAAAAGGGCCTGGTAAAAGTCCAAAGAGCTCCTTCACAGAGTCTAGAAATTAGTTTTGAAAAAAAAATAATAGTTCAGCTTCTAGACTTCTCAGTTATGTAGTGTTGTGAGTGGTAAATCTTGTCAAGGGATATTAAATAATAAATAAAATCTGTGTGCGGCCAACCTAAAGGAGCTAACAAGTGCTTTAATATAGCTAACAAGTGGCGTCATTGCATTTAACTGTAGCACTGCTACAAATAGTGGACAAGGAGCAATGGCCAAAAACTGGAACACAGGAAGTTCCACACAAAGATAGTAAGAACTTCTTTACAGTGAGGATCACAAACCACAGGAACAGGCTGCACAGAGAGGTTTTAAGAGTCTCCTTCGCTGAAGATATTCAAGATCCGCTGAAGGCTTTCCTGCTTTTAGCAGGAGGACTTGATGACTTCCAGTGGTCACTTCCAGCCCATACAATTCTGTGACTGTGAAGCAGGACCATGGAAGTATATCAGTATGAAAACCTAGAATGCATGTCTTGCTTAAATAAGATCAAATTGCAGAGATATTTTCAAAATCCACTATTATCTCCTTTCAGGCACCCAAATGCAGTAAGTAACCAGGTATAAACTGTCATGCTTCCTTTGTCATGAGTCATTTTTACAAACTAACTCTCTCTGCTTGAGCATTCTCTCAGCGTGCTTGACTATTCATATAGGTCTCTGCCATCTAGACTACATTCCTCTTCACTAATAAAAATTCAAAGAAAACATACATTTCTCAAACCACTTTCTAGCCTATAATTCTCTATCACTTTGCAGAGGAAGCAAGAATGAGATACATACAATGCTCACAGAACTGCATGAAAAATTGCAAGATGCATGAAGATTCGAAGAGTATTATGAATAGGAGAGGATATCCTCTCCTAAGATATCACAGAATCACAGAATCACAGAACTGAAGAGGTTGGAAGGGACCTCAGAGATATCTCTTACTATCTTTAAGATATCTTAAGATATCTTTAAGATATCTTTTAAGATATCTTAAAGATATCTTTAAGATATCTTACTATCTTTAAGGTATCTCTTACTATTTCTTAAGATATCTCTTAATATCTCTTACTATCTTTAATATAATGTGAAAATCAAACAATATAAACATATTTGAACCCAAAACTTTAAGCCATACCACAAAGATTGTAATAGGTCCACAGACAGGCCTTTAAGGAGAAGACATACTCTGATTTCACGTTCAGAACAGGAAGAACAATGGCCATTAGCAATATTTTCATCCTGTTCTTTTTGAAGGATCTATATTTTTCTAGAGAAAAGAGCTGATAACTCTAGTTAGTGTTCTCTCTTCTCCCTTTTCTCTTCATCCTGCAAAAAAAGGTTCTTCTCTATGCTGTCAGGCAGAGTGAGAGAAGAGAAATAAAGCACATGAGCTCATATGGAGTGGGAATGTAGAAGCTCATATGGATTAGAAACTGTCAGATAGATACTTCCTTAATGGATTGGAAATTGTCTGAAAGTATCTTTTCACAGCAAGAGGCCAAGCCATTTGGAACAGGAACTAAAAGCATGTTGCCAGCCAGGAGCACAGATCTACAGAGCCACAGAGCAGTAGCACAGAGCTATAATGAATCACCTGTCTCCAGTGCATCTGAAAATTGGCAAAGGGGTCTACTTCTCTCCAACTCATCCTCTCTACAACTTCAGTGAGAAATGTTTTTTTTAGCCAGGTAAATAAGCAAGTTCTTCTCATGTGTGGGTGATAAGAGCAAAGCTTAATTTTCTGCACATCAGGAAAATTTTCAATTAGTCCTAACCTGAGATCCTGTAGAAGTGACAAAGGGAACCATCTGCTTCATGGACAGTTTATTATCCAAATCAGATTGCAACAATGAAGATCACAGAATTATTGACAACAGAAAGGCAGTAAGAAATGAAAATGTTTTGCTACAGAAAGTGTTATAACTCTTCAAGGATCTTATGTTGCGTGTAACTTCAGCAACATATTAGTCATCTAACACATCAGCAAATGTATAAAAGTAGTAACAGACTCCACACATTGTTCTCTGATATGAATACTCACCTGCACACCACCCAGGTGTTCTAATTTACCCGAAGAAGGTAAGGTAAAGAATACTGTTGTGTTGACACACAGAATATAAAAATTAGTAGGAAACTAATCAGAGACATGACTCCAAATGTAGCTTCTAAAACCACGTTTAATGTTCTTTTCCCTCCTTCCATCCTGCATTCTGCATCAGGAAGCCACCTGCATTCCCTACTCTTCTAATATGGAGGCACCCACAGGAGGCTGCTTGTTCCCATCAGACACACAGACACACCTAGTTGCATCTACCACTACCGATACTGACTCTCTCACTACGCACATATTCTCACCACTTTGCAACATGCACCAGTAACATGGACCCACTTCTACGGAACATGCATTTGAGCTCCTTTGTGGTTCATTGCTACAACCCACATTTTCTACCTCTGAACCTTTCTTCAGCATCCAGCCCAGACAACATCTTTTTTCTGAATAACTGCCAGACACAGAGTCTGTGCCCTTTCAACAGCCTTGGTTTTTCTCAGGTCAAAAACCAACCTTTCCCACGGCTGAACAGTCAAGATTTGTTCAGCAGCTCACTGCAGGCACTACCACCCTGGGGAGTACCTGTAATGTACTCAATTTAATGCATTACCTGTGTTTAGAAACAGCTTTTAACACTTGCTGCCCAAGTCATTCTGGCCTTTCTAGTGGCCTAAAGCAAGCACTGAGGAAACTGCAGCCAGTAGAAAGAGGAAATAAACGGATGTTCACATCAAAACATCATAATAGCTTTGTCTCAGAAATGCTTTGAAAATCACTGGAGAGAATTCAGCTCAACTGAAATAGTTGCAGGTATTCAACTATTCTATAATTTGCTCAGATCAGTTCTGGTGGTCTGAGATGACAGGCATTTTTATTAGCTTTACTACTTGGCTTTGAATAGAGACAATGTATGCCATTCACATCAGTGTCTTTCTTGAAATATATATTGTATGCATATGTATGCATTTGTGTGTGAGCACCCAGACACACATATAGGAGGGAAAGCCTGACAGAGAAAGAGAGAGTATGTTTTTGGTGGATTGAGTAGTTATCTGAGGCAAGCCATGAAACTGAAATGTAAAGTCCTCACCTTACTTCAGTCTGTCACAGTAACAAGCTTCCAGTTTTTTCAAGTACCAGGAAAAAAAAAAAAAAAAAAAAAAGGAGAGAGAGAGAGAGATGCCTTATATGGAAAAATAAAATCAAAAATCCTGATATTTGCCAGAAAGATGCTTGAAGAAGTTAATTTCATTTGTTTTATTTTAATTCTCTTTCATAATTTCATTTCTATATGAAGCTGAAACTTAGCTTCAATGATATCTTGGTTAGCTTATTTAAAATATGGTGTGTCCCATGGTGATCTTAAAGAAATGAATGAATAATAAATGAAGATCGATCTGATGACTGCTATGGAGACATTGAAGGAGACAGAAAAACATTGTATCTTTGAGAAACAGTCTTTTAGACTACTGTGAATTTTGTATGATTCTCTTTTTAAAACATGCTTTAAAATCACAGTTTTATGATTTTAACTGCCTTCTACAAATCCAGACTTTTCAAGTGTCCACCTATCTGTTCCTGGAGGTGAAGAGCTTATATTTTCATGCTGTAACAGTCTGTTAGCAGTGATGATTTCCATCACTGTTACTTCTCAACCTGTACTCACTGTTACTTCTCAACCTGTTACTTCTCAACCTGTTACTTCTCAACCTGTTACTTCTCAACTTCTTCAACCTGTTACTTCTCAGATACCCAGGAACATACACTGGATTTTATCGATATGCCATTGGAAATTAGGACAGTCCACTGATATGCTAAATATGACACCTGGAGTCTAACTTATTCTGCACAGCTGTCAGCACAGTAGCTTAATTTTCTTGTCAAAATAAAATCTCTCTTTGATAATGGAAAAAAATGTTGTATTATGGAATCATAACATAGTATACTAGATTTTATGGCAGCAAGTCCAGCATGCCAATGGTCTATTGAAGAAAAAGCAAACAGCTACTGTATTTAATAATCACACCATCTGGAGTTTAGACATTTACTATAAAGTGAAATTAAGATATATAGCAAAGAGAAGAGAATATCATAGAAGATTAAAAAATAATAATAATAAAAATAATTTAAAAAAAGATCTCATATGACCAAGAGACAGATACAATAAATTTAATTGAAGTAAAAATCTGCAACTTGGATAACAAGTTAAATCAAATAAGACATCTCTTTCCTTCATGTTAGCCTGTAATCTTTGAATTGTTTCTTTTTTTTTTTTTTAATTTTTATTTATGATCCAAATTATCAATGATTGTTCAGAAACCAGCTTCAGAAACATTCACTTTTCAGAGTTCATCACACTTCTATTCACATTCCACTATCAAAATCCTTCTGGCAACAGAGGAAATACCAACTCTGTGCTTCTTCCACGTATTCAAAATAGGATTCTGTGTAAAACAGACATAGATGTCTGGCACTCTTTTTTGTTTGTTTGTTTGTTTTAGTTATTGAGGTTAATTACTGCTTCAGATCAGATTTCCTCTTCTCTACTTAGATGTTCTTTCTGTCATACAGGAATTCAGCTTTCACTGAACCACCTCAGTGCTTTTGTCAAAGGAATTGTCATGAGAAATACTGTGTGATTTATAAACTAAACACAAAGCTTATACTAGGCCTTATTAAAAACTGTGAGGCAGAACAGAGTCCAATAGATTCCCTTTGTTAGGTTATAACAACATTGTATTCAGTTATGATCCAGATAGGTTTGCATCTCAAGAGTTTTACTACACTTTTTGGATTCAATACAATGGAAGAACCTTATTGATCTAGGATCCTGTGTATCCTCAGAACCGTTCAGTGAGATCCATGAGCATGTAAGAGCTGCAGAAAAACTACAAAGGTCATAATGCAAGTACAGAAGGAAGAGTTATTTTTTGCAAAACCCTAGATGTTGAATTTCCAGATATATGAGGGTTTAAAAATGTCAGACAAAGTTCTATCACTAAAGCCACAGAAATACAGATACAAAAATCTTCTAAAAAATAGCCAGAAGATAGGCCCAGATATAGTGAAATTCTTCATTACAGCAGACTGTATATGTTTGCTACAGTATATGATGAAATCTTGCAAATAACAATGGAAAAAATAGGCAAAACTACCTTGAAATGAGACATTGAATGTAAGTTTTATTCTTACATTTTCACTGTCATAAATGGTTTGGATGATCACAAACATGGGGGAAAAGTGCATGTGAAAGGGGGGGTGTGGAAGGTAGGGGAAAGGTTGATTCTTGCCTTTGTTTTTTTTTTTCTTTTACTGAACAAAATAGGAATATTTCCATTTGTATAATAAAGTCTCATGCAAATGGCATATTCCTATTACAATCTGTGTAATTATAATCTTTATAATAGAGGCAAAAGCCATTCTACAAATGGGAAAGCCCAAATCAGGATGGGGCTCATTATAGTTTATGACTATAACCTTAAATCGTAGGTCTGCTATAGTTTCAGTTTGAGAAGAAATGAGGAATGGGTGTTGTGTTCAGTCCATAAAGTTTCATCTCTGCCACTCCTTCCTCTTTACTCTCTGCCTCTGCTCCATGTGAGGTCCCTCCCATGGGATGCTGATCTTTCCAAACTGATCCTGCATGGGCTGCCCACAGGCAGCAGCTCCTCAAGAACTGCTCCCACATGGCTCCGTACCACAGGATACAACCCCCAGGAGCAAACTGCTCCAGCACGGGTCCCCCACAGGTGGGCAGCGGCTCCCCCGAGAATCCCTGCTCCTGCATGGGCTCCTCTCCACGGGCTACAGTGTGGAGATCTGCTCCATGTGGGACCCATTGACTGCGGGGGTCAGTCTGCTCCACCAGGGGCCTCTCCACAGGCCACAGGGGAACTTCTGCTGTGTGCCTGGAGCACCTCCTGCCCTCCTGTGGCACTGACCCTGGGGGCTGCAGGGCTGCTTCTCAATCCTCTCTCCCAGCTGCTGCTGCATAGCAGTTTGTTTCCCTTTCTTAAATTTGCCCTCACACAGGCACAAACAACATTGGCTTGGCTCTGGCCAGTGATGGGTCCCTTTAGAGCCAACAAACTGGCTCTTATCTGACATGGGGCAGCTTCTGCTCACAGAAGCCACCTCTGAAGACACCTAGCTATCAAAAGCTTTCCACATACAGGATCAAAACTAACATTAACAAAAATCATGAGAAGAAACTGAAGCAAACCTCTAATTTCCTTTGCTTATGAATATGTTAGCATACATCTGGGAAGCTGGGCTAGATTGCATAATAAAGACCAAAGAGTCATGCTAGTCAGCTAGCCCTACCGCTCTGCTCTACCATTAACAAGCTCTACCACTCTGCAATTGCCCTTCTGTTTTCCACATAGCCTGAGACTTCTCCTCAATTATATGACAGGAGAGCAGAACTGATAGCAGTCATTTTCTTATTTTCTGGCACCTCTGAAGCCCATTTGCCAAGAAGACAGTGGTGGAAACCTCCCCCAGACTCCAGGTGCAGTGGAACTTCACACAGCAGCCTGCCTTCTCACCTGGCTTGAGGGGTCTGATCTCAAATGCTGGTTTCAAGCCTTTACTCCTAAATCTCACCCACAGTGATATCAGTGGGTGTTCTGTGCTGAAAGGGAAAATTTTCCATTTCTTTAAAAATATATATATTAAAAAAAAAAAGTTTCAGAGAATCAGAGATGTTACTGTTATTTCAGTTTTCAAAAACTTACATATTTAGTTAGAAATCATACATTACCACACATTTGACATTATTACTTTACATTCTGTTAATGTATTTTTGGTTTATTTGCTGTGTAAATGGCCATCTATCTGGGAGCATTAGTGGTGTTTTGAGAATAATATGGAAAGTAGGCTATGATACGATGTGATTAATATAATGAAATATAACATAGCAAATAGTATAAGCAAGACTAGGCTTGTAGGAAAGAACTAATAGTATCTTGGGGGGGGGGGGGGGGGGGGAATTTATCTGTTGTAAGAAGGAAAAGCAAGCTTTTATTTTAATTGAAAAAGAGATTTTAAGAACTTCATATCCTATGTGACCAGGCCATGTAAAGAGGACATCTAATACCTATCTGAGGATGAAGAACTAAAGACTTTCAGTTACAGAGTCCTTCCTAAAGTTGAAGAATATGTGAAAAGCCTTACCCTTTCTTCCCCAGCTTTGTCACATGTTGAAATAGAAGTGACTGCTCGTTCCTCCAAATTTCACTCTAAATGCATTTGAAAATAATGTATGTGTTATAAAAGTAACAGCTACAGACAGCAAAGACTAGAAATCTAAACTAATTATGTGAAAGGAAAATTTTAAATATCTGTGATAAACTCCTTTATCTTGATTTAAGTTTGCCTTTTGGATTTTATGAGCAAGAAAATCCATGCAGTTTACAGACTGACACCAGTCAAGTGTCTAAAGTCATAACAGAATTTTCTCATTTTATCTTGATTTTCCTTTGAAAATCAAAGTTTTAAAACTTGCCAAAAATTTGATCATGTTGAAACTGACACCACATTTCTGCAGCAGCCCAAATAAACAAACAATGGCCAAAGTATGGAGACCTGATTCCTTCTTATAAGATAAGAAATACATTATCAAATTTATTATTTTATTTTTTTTTTTCATTTCTGAGGGTAATGCATTTCTCTAGCTTTTCTGGTTATTTCTAGCTTTCAGGAGTTACCATTTATTAACTAAAGAGGTTTATGCGATCACCAACCATATGGAGTTTAACAAAAGCAAGTGCCGGGTTCTGTACTTGGGATGGGGCAACCCTGGCTGTACGTACAGAGTGGGTGATGAGATGCTGGAGAGCAGTCCCGCAGAGAGCAATTTGGGGGTTGTGGTTGACAGCAAGTTGAATATAAGCCAGCAGTGTGCCCTGGCAGCCAGAAGGGCCAACCATATCCTGGGATGCATCAAGCACGGCATTGCTAGTCAGTTGATGCAAGTGATTGTCCCACTCCACTCTGCACTGGTGTAGCCTCACCTCCACTATTGTGTGCAGTTCTGGGCACCACAGTATAAAAAGGACATGAAACTGTTGGAGAGTGTCCAGAGGAGGGCGACAAGGGTAGTGAAGGGCCTAGAGGGGAAGACATATGAGAAGCGGCTGAGGTCACTGGGCCTGTTCAGCCTGGAGAAGAGGAGGCTGAGGTGGGACCACATTGCGGTCTACAACTTCCTCGCAAGGGGGAGTGGAGAGGCAGATGACCTATTCTCTGTAAACACCAGAGATAGGACCCGCAGGAACAGTGTTAAGCTGAGGCAGGGGAAGTTTAGGCTGGACATCAGGAAGAGGTTCTTCACTGAGAGAGTGAGAGCGGTTGCACACCAGAACAGGCTCCCCAGTGAAGTCGTCACTGCACCAAGCCTGTCTGAATTTAAGAAGTGATTGGTCTGTGCACTTAGTCACATGGTCTAAACTTTTGGGTAGACCTGCGTGGTGCCAGGAGTTGGACTTGATGATCCTTATGGGCCCCTTCCAACTCGAGATATTCTATGATTCTATATCTTCTCTTTCTCAAGACAAGGCAGAGAAGGTGAGACTCTGAGAAGCCTAAACCTTAACAATCATACAAACAGAAGTCACAGCACCCCAAAATATGAATTTTTATTAGCTGAAGAAAAAGCAGTTCATGTATATTAAATAGAAATAGTTTAAGATTTACACTATGATAATAGTTAATGAACTGCAGTATCTAAATATGATAAATGTGCACATATATTTTGTATTAACTAGAAAGAAAAAAAAAACCAATGAGATATGAATTAGAAAATGCTTGAAATAATACAAACTAGATACAAAGGAACAGAGAAGTGCTGTTTAGATTGTGGTTTTTTTGAGATCTGACTCCACAATGTTTTTTTGTTGGTGTTGTTGCTGTTTGTTTGTTTTTAATATCTTAAGTACCAGTTCAGTGCATTAAAAAATAATATATATATATATCTATATATAAAGATAAATAAGATTTATTTTTATGGACATAAAGCAATAGGAAAAAAACACAGCCTGCTATCTGTGTTTGGTACTTCATTGGGGAAAAGAAATATATATATATTTAGCTTGTAATGGCAGGAGAATGTTAGCACTTGCCTTGCCTCGGTTTCAGCTAAAATCAGGCTGTGGCCTTCCTGTTGCAATTTTAGAGCAATTTAAGATGGGTGAACCTAACAAATTAAGAAGTGTTAAAACTTAGTCTTATCTGTAGTTCAACACTATTCTGCTCTTTTCCTCTATCTTTTCAGAAAATAAAACTTGATGTCACAACTTAGCCCTAAAACAAATCTTAAAACAGAGTACAAATGTAAATGTAATTGTAATATGGGCTGGCAGCTGCATGAAGACAGAATGTGTTAGCAAAACTGCAAAACTGACCCCAACACTACTCAAGAGTGTGGAACAAGTAACCATCAGCATCAGTGGCATGTCCCTCTCAAGTAAGGACTTGGTTTAGTGATGATTCCCTGTAAGCTCCCTGAAATCATCAATCTTAGGATCAGGAGGTAGAGTGAAATGGTGGACATGACACCAGAGAAATATGGAAAGTTTGTGAATATATCATTTTAACTGCATATGATTTTAACTAAAACTGTTAGCATCATTGTAACTGGAATAAGTATCATTCTTTAAAGGGATTGTTGGGACAATAAATTACTGGCTTTGCATAAACAGTGTTCCTTCTGTCATCAGTTAAATTTCTCATGTAACAAACTGGTGCAAGCAAACCTCAAGCAGCCTCTTCTGTAAATTGGTTGCAACAAATTGGTCACACCTCTGGATAGAGGAAGAAGATCATGTCAAGTTATTGATCAGTAAAGTTCTCTCACTCACACCAGTTTACTATGCCTCTGGGGTAGTGGCATATTTAATGAGAAAACAAGAAGAGAAGTGAAGCTTATACATATGCCCTGCATATGCAGCAGGGTCTCCACTACTCCAGAAAACAACTCTCATTAGTTAGCTATACAGTAAATAAGGGAAGACCAAGGAGTAAGCTTAAGCCCATGACCCTCAATTGTCAGTGTAACCATTAATTCACCTTAGCAGAAAGGGATCAGTAAGTCAAAGCAATTTGTTTTGGGCTCTCTCTGTCTAAACTGCACATGGTTTGGAATCTTATTTCAGGCTATTTCAAAGCTACCCAAAAATAAAATGGCCTGAGAAGTCTGCAGTGGAGTACCAGCCACACTGATGTTTGGGTACTGCTATCTGAAACAATATAGATCATATTGTAATTCATTTTGCTGATCAAAGAACAAACCTTCATTTTACAGCTTTGGTTCTTAGAGCCTTAGTGTCCCATAGCGAAGTAACAGGTATTTTCACTAGAAAGAGGAATCATAGAATCATAGAATCATAGAATATCCTGAGTTGGAAGGGACCCTTAAGGATCATCAAGTCCAACTCTTGACACCGCACAGGTCTACCCAAAAGTTCAGACCATGTGACTAAGCGCACAGTCCAATCTCTTCTTAAATTCAGTCAGGCGCAGTGACCGCTTCCCTGGGGAGCCTGTTCCAGTGTGCAACCACTCTCTCTGTGAAGAACCCCCTCCTGATGTCAAGCCTAAACTTCCCCTGCTTCAGCTTAACCCCGTTCCCACGGGTCCTGTCGCTGGTGTTAATGGAGAAAAGGTCTCCTGCCTCTTGACACCCCCTTACGAGGAAGTTGTAGACTGCGATGAGGTCTCCCCTCAGCCTCCTCTTCTCCAGGCTGAACAGGCCCAGTGCCCTCAGCCGTTCCTCGTACGTCTTCCCCTCCAGGCCTTTCACCATCTTCGTAGCCCTCCTCTGGACACTCTCCAACAGTTTCATGTCCTTTTTATACTGTGGTGCCCAGAACTGCACACAGTACTCGAGGTGAGGCCGCACCAGCGCAGAGTAGAGCGGGACAATCACCTCCCTCGACCTACTAGCGATGCCGTGCTTGATGCACCCCAGGACACGGTTGGCCCTCCTGGCTGCCAGGGCACACTGCTGGCTCATATTGAACTTGCTGTCTACCACGACCCCCAGATCCCTCTCTTCAAGGCTGCTCTCCAACGTCTCATCGCCCAGTCTGTACGTGCAGCCAGGGTTTCCCCGTCCCAGGTGCAGGACCCGGACTTTTTCTTTATTTTCTTACTAGGGTAATCAAAGAAGCATTTTTTTTTTCCAGAAGTGTTCCTATTTATCAATTTAATAATTATTAATGTTTTATTGTTTTATTCTGTAAAATACCAAATTCATTCATGTAATCAAATTAAGACAATAAAAAAAAAAAAAAAAAAAAAAAAAAAAAAGTTCTTACCAGCATGGGAAATTAAGAAAAGTGGAATTACCACAATTTATCAGTTTAAAATTAAATAAATAAATAAAAATAAAAACTTGTAACATGGTAAAAGCACAACAAAGTAGAACAATTATTTTCTATTCTCTAGCAGACAGAACAACAACATGTTGTTTATACTTCTGACATAGTTTAACAATGTGTGTGCTTACGCAGACTCAGGGAGTACTTCTAACTCTGCTGTCTGGTAACCTTAGATAAGTAACCTTCATGTCTCTCTCTTCTTCTTGCATACATTAGACACATGCACAGCCTTCAAACTTTAAATGTTTCCTATAGTAGAAATAACACTGAGCAATACAGAAAAATATGTGCAGGTAAGAATGTTGTTTGTGTAGTATGCTTGTGTCTCATTTTGTTTGAGCAGTGCACAAATGAGTGCATCTGGATGAAAATAGACAAATAATTAAGCACCTAGAACTTATTGAAACAAATCCGTGAGGTCCCAGATTTAACCAGTTTAACCCTATTTCCCTTAGTCTATTTGGATTAAAACTGTTGGTTCATACTCTCCCCTTTTTTCCATCTCGTTGTTCTGTTGTCGCCCACAATATCTGTCAGCCCAGCAGAAAGTAATAACTACATGCCATCCTCAAAGGAGACAAGATTTGTGCTCAGACTGAGGGAATATTCTTGCATCCTGAATAAGAGCACTGTTGCCTATTATGTGGGTGTGAAGACAGGCCTATCACATAACAAAGATATTCAATAACACGCACATTAACACAAGTGCCCATACGCTACAGATCTGCATATCAGCTTTAAGTAGGAAAGGCATCATTAGAGAGCATTAGTTCCTTGAAGCCTGGTATGTCTAAGACTGATTCTAAATCCAAGACAAACCTTTCTGATACTTCAAGGATATTTATAATTCATTTCAAATACCACTTATAATCATCTGAATTTTACATCTATGATGCATAAGCATTATATATGCCATGCCACAATTATATTTCTTTTAGTTGTAATTTGTTTCAAATCAGGTCACTTTATTTATGGTTAGGCAAAACAATTATGTCTTGGAAAATATTATTCATTTAAATCTGTCATTATTTCTGTAAGCCAAAAGTTTGCAAATGACCATTAACTCTTTTTTATGCCTCTAACCCTTATATTGTCTTAATTTTAACTTATTTGGGGGCAGATAATGAACATCACACTAAAACCATGAGAATAAGAAATTGCTTTTTATGCCACATGGTCTTTGGACATATGAGTGATAGCTTGTGAAGCATGTGAAAGAAGATAGATATTGAGCATGCTGATTTATGGCCTCCCTGACCTTATTAAGCAAGAGAGAGCTGAAGTGCTTCTGTGTAAGGCAGAAATCCTTGCTGTAAGACAGATGAGTTGTGAAAGCACATTACCTAAACCCGGACTTAAGTTTTAGTTTAGTGAACTATAATTCCTTCCTTCCCAAACTCCCTCTGAGGTCTGTTTGTGGCATAGGAGTCAGGATGGTGCCTACATTTGCTCAGTCTTGATAGCTAAGGTACCTCATATTTGATACCAGAACTTCTCCATCTGTCCAAGATCATGGCTTGACAAAATTTTTGACTGATTCCAAGCAGATCAGCAGTCCTGCCTAACTTGGTATCATCTGTAAACTTACTGAGGGTGCACTTGATCCCTTCATCCAGATCACTGGTAGAAAGGTTAAACAAAACTGGCCCCAGTAGTGAGCCCTGGGGAGTGCCACTGGTGACCAGCCACCAACCTGACTGAAGTCCATTCACTGTGTCTCCTTGAATCTGGCCATCCAGACAGTTCTTGACCCATTTAACCATACGCATGTACAAGCCATGACAGTTTCTCAAGGAGAATACTGTGGGAAAGTATCAAGTGTTTTACCAGAATCCAGGTGGACAGCATCCACAGCCTCATCTACGTAGTGGGCCCTCTTGTCATAGAAGGAAATCAAGTTAGCAGGACCTGCTTTACATAAACCCATGCATGTAACATGATATCACATCTTACTGAAAGATGAAGTAATCTTACCAGTCTTACCAATCAGACAGTAATAACTTTCATTATCAGCATAATTTTAAAGTAACCCTGTGGCTGACATTATAACAGTAACAATATTGACACTTGGCTATGGTGTCAAGGAACCGTACTCAATGACTCAGGAGATCCAGTCTCTCTCTACTGATGCCAGCCAAACTATAGCTGACTGGTGACTTGCAAACAGTAAGCTCAGCATCTAATTATAATTCTATAGACCTTTTATTGCTTTAATCACATATATGTTTAAAACATTAGTTGTCTTAACCACACTCTTAAGAACGCTCTGAATCTGTAGCTGAGCAGACATTTAGGTAACTCAGTTCCCAGACACTCATTTTAAACAAGAAATTTCGTTCATTTTCTTGCCAATTCCATATCTTTAAAATAGTTTAAGGATACTTCAAAATTAATGTAAATAGAAATTTAATCTTAACAATTCCAAGTATATAATTTTCCTGCTATTGGTACTGGGGATAGACAGGTTAAATGTGGGCAGGCCACAGGGGAAAAAAAAAAAAAAAGACTCTTTCTGCACCCACACAGTCAAACCTGAAAATAATTGGAAAGAAAATATGATAGCTTATATCTCCAGAAACATAATAAATAGCTCTAGCAACACATTAGCATCAGCTTGTTATGGCAGTAGGATGCCTGACATGATCAAACTGGGAAGCTGACAACTTTATGGACCTACTTTATGGACCTCTGCATGTTTATTCTTTGAAATGAACAGCCCACAGAGCTAAGCCACCACTGTTGCAATAAGAGATGCAATGGGCCATCCATCGATCTCCTGTGACATATGTATACAACACTTAAATAAAAACAAAAACACTCTTCAGCTTTTTTAGAAGTTGCAATTCACTCAATCTTCACAAGCTGCTACAATTAAAAAGCTATCAGAGATGCAGAGATTTCAGAAGACCCACACCTTTTTTTTGTCTGTTATTCCAGTAATCCCTATGTTTTTATAACACGTACAGTCTTCCTTAGAACAAATAGAAATCTAACAAAGTTGTAACAAAAATAATACAAAAGTGCATTAAAAAAAAAAAAAAAAAAAAAAAAAAAAACAGGTAAACATTTTGCTGCAGTCTAAAATTGTAGTGACTGCACACTGTAAAGTGATGCAGTTTTGCATGCCTGAGCACTTGTCACATAGAGCAGTGAAAGTATATTATGTACCACATGGTAAAAACTGTATGGAGTTTTAAAAGCTGAGTTCTGATAAAGAAACAGTTGCATTTTCTATTGCACAATTGAGAACATGGAGAATTTTTTATCTGGATTGGGAATTAAGCTTTCTACTTTTTCCTACTGATAGGGAGCCACAGGGGCAGGTTGCTCTACCAGGGAAATGGAGCAGAGGAGCGGCAGTAAGAGCAGGAGCAAAGTCCTAAGGCTCCCAATGCCAAGCAAAGCCAGTGGAGCTGGTGGCCACTAGGTCAGCCAGGAGCCCAGAGCAAGTCCACACGGATGAGACAGGTCTGAGGTCAGACCAGGATGGCACATCTAGTGGTCAATTTTGTGTTTGGCACCTTCCGACCTAGAGGCCGATCTCTGTGATAAGGAATATAAAATAGTTGGAAAGAACATAGAAGATAAATAGATTTTTGACAGAGTTTGTTTAGAAAATGCTTCTTAAAATAGTTTATCAGTAGAACAGATTAGTTTGGTAAAGACAGGGAAAACGATAAAGATTTGACTATAATGGTCTGCAGAAATCATTTGTAGTTAAAAAGGTAAAAGTGTAGGGTAGGCAACAAAGAAAGTAGAAGCACACATTGTTATGTTGCCTGCTTACTTGGATCGTATGGGGAAAACTGCTCCTAAGGAAGAGGAACAACAGCAAGCAGTGTGACTCTTCAGCTTTGATGGTGAAGTGTCAGATTCTGCAATGTTCTGAAGGAGGCCTGCATACAGACTTTCCTGCAATTAATGATTTCTTCTGTTATTGATAAAAATCTCAAATACCTCTAAGTGAGGGATCTGTGGACAATGTAGAGCCGTGAACAGTGGTAGAAGGGAAAAAGATAAAGTAAAATAAATAAAGAAAGAAAGAAATAGATAAATAAATAAATAAAAGATTCTTAAGCTAACACCTTGAAAAGTATAATAATAATAATAAACAAGTAATAATAATAATTAATAATACAGGGTCTATAGACTGTTTCTGAGGCTCTTGAATCACTCCTGTGTCATCAGGGGCTACTGGATGATTTTTTATAGGTAACGCTTTCAGCAAGATTTTTTGAACTCCAGGCAATCAAGTCCAGCACCGCTTAGTTGGAGGACTTATTGTCCAGCCTTCAATCAACCAATCACTTTTAGAAAGCTTTTCAGGAATTTCAAACACAGGGTAAAGAAAACCTTTTCCCTCAAATCTAGGAAATTAATTTCTGATTCATGCAGTTTGAATACAGTAGCCAGACTCTTTAATCGGGCTACTTCAGACTGACATTGCTGGCAGTAAGATTGAGAGGAAGCAGTGTTATCTGTATTTCTTCCTTCATATTGAGACAGTAAATTATTAAACTGTACTTACACCAAAATTTGCTGATTCTGTTACAGACCCCAAAGATAAGTTTTTGCCTGTTATTCTAGTAAAAGGTGTTATACTTCCTTTTTCTTTTTCTTTTTTTTTCTGAGTTCAGAAGGCTACCACTCTTAGCTAAGTAATCATAAAATATACTTCATCATTTTCTTCTATTGTACTCAGAAATGTAATGAGCTTAACTTTATCACAGTACATTGCTATATAGGAAATGAAGATTTTTTATTTCCAGATTTTGTCTGAACAACTTCATTAAAGTATTGTACTGAGAACTCAGCAGGCAGTGTTTTATAATGAGAAGGGAACTAAAATAATGTTAACAGAATTTTGCATAACTGCAAGACAAGTTATTAAATTTCATCTACTAGAGCATAGTAGATGTATGCAAGTGTTTTAAAGCATTTTAAATATTAATATAAATTTTAAAATGCAGGGAAAAAAAATGAATTTCCTTTTCCTCTCCATAGTTGGTTATATTTAAGACTTCTATGAAAGAATTCCTAATCCAAGTCTTCAGAAATGGTTTCAGTAGCAACTCTTCAAGAACAAGGTAAGGTTAATGTATGATACACAGGATTATTAGCAAGAAACTATTTAAAACCCATATTATCGTATTAGGCTGAGAGTTACATCAGATTGATTCTTTACAGTAACAGCTAAGATTTTCCTTTCCTGTTGCTTTTTGTGGCTGTGTACACACACAGTCCTTGTGACTTTACTGATTTTGTCATGAAGCCTTACAACATGAATTAATTCAGTGGGTCTAGGGCCTCAATGCCATGCATGCCCACTGTTTTCATCCAGCAGGTCTTACTGAGGGGGTATCTGAAGTTCTTCCCATCAGGTGGATTATGCTTAATTGTACTGATCTGTCATATAGCCAAAGTACTTGGATGGAGAGCATTTCTGGTCATATTTAAACCTAGTTTGGACAGCAACTTACCAACTGTGGCACCTTGCTATGGGAGTTGCTGGTTACACTCCTCCAGAGAGGAGACATTTCTTCAGAGAAACAAGGCTGTCTTTCCAGCCAAGCCATGAAGGATTGTGACCATCAACTTCTCACTGTTATCCAAACAGACAAGAATCTATGTCCTGTGTAGCAAACATTCAATTTGCAGCATGCTGACCAAAGTCAATAGCACCAGAACACCGGGCACAATATGTGTAAAACAAATCAGGTTTTGTTCTTAACATTTTTGGTGGATCACTGTAGGAAGATGAAAAGGCGTTCTTGGACCATTGCACAGATAATTATGGCAGGATATTCATGTATTGTATCAGCTCTCCCCAGAGAATAAGTAGTCTTTAGTAATTGTTAATTCATAGAAACAAGAAAGTCCACAGTTTACAGTGAAGAGGAGTTTTTAAGAGATAGGAAAGAACTACACATCATTGGAACTGGTAACTGAGCACCCCAAATTGTTCTCTAAGAAGAAAACTGTTTTCTATCTATTTGCATTAATGAGATATTTTACCATCAGAAAAAAAGTGCATCAGCTGTTGCCACAGCAGCCAGTCTTCACCCACTCCAAGGGCAGCCCAGATGTTCCTGTCACAGCCCTGCACCGGGCTCCAGCACTTAGCTCCCAGCAAGCACAAAAAAGAAATGCAGCAATTTCTCACTGTGCCTGCAGCTGCTCTGCTTGCCCCTTGATGCTAGGGTAAAATGAACCATGATTTCCGTATGGAATCCAGTGGCTTAGGCACTCAGATACTGCAGGAATAAAAGCAAATGGTGTTAGGTGCAAAACAAGGAAAAGTATAGAAAGGCTGCATGATGTGGAAAGGTATTTTTCTTTCTTTAGAAAATAACTGCATGGTGTGTATAACAAAATCATTGGGATCCATAAAAACCCATTTCCTGTTTCAATGGAAGGACCAATTACTTTAGATTATTATAGCATGGCAAATGTCAACCGGTTCAAAAATTGCTGTAAAAGCTAGAAAGATCTCTTATCACAGAAAGAAGCTAAATGAACAATAAGCTGTATCTCATGGGCATATATGTAACAGGCCTCCCACAAAGTGAACTTTACACTATGACCTTGTAAACACAGTCTAGATCACACAGTCTAGTCAGGTTGTGATGATATGTGGATTTATAACTTCTGATTTACACAAGAATGATCTGTCATTTCTCCATAATTAAGAAATCACAACAAGTCACACAGATTGATGCAAAACGTGGGATGATATATCCTGAAATGCCTTTGATTGAAAATCTATTTTCCAGAAAAACATGAATCCAGGTGGTTACTTTGAAACAGTTTCTCTCCCGTTCTGCACCTTTACCCTACAAGTTAGATGTCAGAAGTATTCAAATTCTTAACAACCAAGTAAGAATTACAATTCCACTGTAGTACTTCTGATGTAGTACACAACAGTTTTCCAGATGAGCTCTAACTAGGAGAAGCAAAATAAATGTTACATCCAAATTAATTCTACTAATTCAGAAGTTGATAATTATTAGTATGTCCAATTTGATTATGGTACCACATCATCAAGATAAAATAAACAGATACGTAGATCTATATTCACATATCGCTAGACTCAATGTTAATATATTTATATTTTAGGTTTCACTCACTGTAAATCAGTGGAATACTGAAGATATGTTTTTGATCTCATGCCCAGTATTAGATTAGATTGAATACGTGCTATCTAAATTTACTGCAGCAGATGTCATCTTCAGCTCTCCAATTATTTTAGTACTATTTGGTACAAAGTAATTTAAAAAGACCTTGTATGCAGGCAAAGTACTTAATGATTCCCCAGCAAATTAATCCCTTTGGTACAATACTCAAAGGCATGATGATATAAAAAGTTAAAAATAAAACTCAGATCAGCACAATGCTGTAGTAGGTACCAGTAGTTTTTGCCCTGTTAATGCAAGTGACTTGTTTTAACTTGACATTTACATTACAGCACAGGAAATGGATTACATTCCCACTGTTTGAACTGCTTGATAATGCTCAACGCTATTTGGAAAACCAGACTCCACTTGCCTGTTAAAAGTATACATGCTGGTTACACTGCTGCCTGTGCTTTAAGGGGGAATTCCAGGAAGCACCTGAGAAGTTCATACTAGTATAATCAAAATCCACACTATCATCTATGCTCCTCGTGTAACAGGAAGTGAAGTGGCTGAGGCAGTGTTTGTGTGATAAATCAAAGATTGGCAGCTTAAATAAAAGGCTTTGTGAAACCAAGCATCTAAGAGGGAAAGAACTAGAAGATAGCAACACCCATCAAAGAATAATTATTTGAATACAGTTGAGTCAGAGCTGATAAAGCCTTCTTAAGCTATCATATAAGTAATCAAATGCCTAGCAAGCAAAATAAATGGAAGAAATATGTGTTCCAGAAATTCTGTTAAAACAGATCAATATAGGATTATGGATATAAAATAAGCATTTGCCATTTCAGCATGAAAGCAGAAATTTCTCAGATGTCTACTGAATAAGAAGTAAAGTCTATTCAGCACCATAAACGTTGCTTGTAGTACACTGTATGTTTAAAGGCACGAACCAAAAATATTAAGTAGGTATCTGTGCAAGTGACCAAATTTTAGCATCAGAAAAATAAACTCAGACTCGGTAATATCTAGATAATCTGCATCTGTTGTGTCTGTTGTGGATGCAGGGTATGACTCTCCTACTGCATGTCCAGAATTATATGTCTGAGAAAGAGCTGTAAGAAAGCACGTAGATGGTATCCAAAATCTAGTCACCTAAGAATCTGCTATAGTGTTGTCTTCAAAATATAGCGTTGAAAAGCATGATTAACTATTTCTTTCAGCCTCCGAGAGTTCATTGAGGAAATTGGAGGGTGTTGGAGGGAATATAACTTTATCAGTCATTTCGTATAGTTGAGTTGTATTTGCTATACCAACTATAACTGGAAACTACAGATGAAGCTAACAGCTAGTGACAAAAATGAGTATCTGGAGATAAGTATCATAGGCTTTTCCTCCAGGGTGATGACCCAATTAATTTCTTAATCACTTCCTAACAGTACATTCTTAATTTGCTCGGAGGTGTGAATATGCATGTATGATTACAGATAGTAACTGGATCACATGAGTGATGGTAGAATCATAGAATCATTACGGTTGGAAAAGACCTCCACATCATCTGGTCCAACCATCACCTTATTACCAATGTCACCTACTAAACCATGTCCCTAAGCACCAAGTCCAACCTTTCCCTAAACACCCCCAGGGATGGTGACTCCACCACTTTCCTGAGCAACCCATTCCAATGCCTTACTGCTCTTTCTGAGAATGTATCCTAAGTTCACCAGACAGCCACCAGTCAGCATGTCAAGGAAAGCCAAAAAAAAAAAAAAAAAAAAAAAAAAGTATTAAAAAATAATAATAATTAATATATTTATGCCCCACAACTTGTCAATCAGAATATTCAGAAGAAAACTAGGACTTTGGTCTTTGCAGTTAAGAGATGGCATTTCAGATGATCAAGTTTCATGCATGCCAAACTGGTGATCTATGATCTATTTCTATGATCTGTGTCCCATTTTCTTTCCCCAGTCCTACTGATAGGGTGCTAGCACTGCATTTCCTACATACAGTAGCAATCTCTTTCAGACAAATGTATACACAATTGATTTGTGTCTCTCTTTCCTGTGGCTATGTAATACTCAAGAGAACCACCTTACATCCCCACATGCCATCCAAGTTTTATGGCTTTGCACTACCTCACTGTCATTTCTTTTCTTCAATCCAAATTCATTTTACATCATGGATACTAATTTTGAGGAATCCAGATTTTTGTACTGCTCTTTAATGTAATATTTATCATAAGCCAAAAGTCGTTTCTTTCCTGGTAGTTTTTTTGCAACTGCAACTGATTACAAAGGATAAATCAAATAACATTTCACAAGTCTCTTTTCATTAGTCAAATGCCAAAATTCCTCAGGAGAAGGCTTAGTTAAAAATTTAGTTACCCATTATGTTTTACAGTCTTACTGTTCTCCCAGGAGGGAACTAGAAACTAAAAGTAAAGCACTATAAAGATTTAACTTCACATTAGTGAAATTTCAAATGGCACTAAATTAGCAGGAATTGCAAAAGGCAATGAAAACTGACAAACAGAGAAGTAGATGTTACTGAAACTAAACACATTATTCTTTCTTGAATTATACTCTCTGAGTAAACAGGAACTACCTCAGTGTGATATGAATATTTTCCACTGATATTACTCCATTGCTATAGTTATATTTTGTCATAGATATGGAGGGAACAATAATGTTTTGTGCCATGGTGCAGAAACTGACCTATGTGTATTACATAAAATAATCTGAAATACCTTGGAGTTAGAAATCTTGAAAGCTGCTGGATTCAAGGGGACCTAGGAATGACATTGAAAAAAATGTGCAATGCACTGTGGCTGCCAGAGAAGCCACTTTAGGGCCGTTTATATAAATGCTTCATGCCAGAAAGCATGGACATAATATTCTCTTTCTAAGTGATTCTGTTATAGGGGTTCTCAGACTTATGGTTATGAACAGACTGAACAGATATGACAGTCACAACCTCTTTGACCTTCCCATTACTACAAATAAGAGGGAGATAGCAATTAGATGTGCGTGTATGTGACAGGAGTTCAATATAGAAAGGACAATAGTGATATACACAAAAAGCTGACTGTTATTTCTCAGATGTTTATACGGAATATTTGTAAAATCTCCTTAGTAAAATCTCCTTGTCCAAATCAAGAAAGAAAAAGCAAAGGGAGGAATAAATGATTTTGCTCTAGAATTTGGTACGTCATATTCAAAATTTTCGTATGTCATTATTCAACAGAATGTAAAATTAAACTGATCCACTGAGGGAAGCAAGACTGATTTGGGATTTCTGGAGAGAAACCCCAGACAGCATTCAGAGCATTTTTCACAGACATGGATATTCCTGAACTGAGGATCTTGGTTTCCAGTGAATTTTCACTTTCTTGATCTTTTCCTGCTTCATGTTTGAGAGTATATTTTAATTTGATAATGTTTGCAACACACATTTAGAACTATTTGCAATTGCAGAACAAACAAGTTTTTCAGTTTTGGGGAATGATCAAGAGTCTCTCCATGGTCTTTCCATGATCATGATCACGCTTAGGCCTGGATTTCCACAGAGATAAGTAGAGTCTTTCCGTACCTACAGGACACCTATCACTTTTATACAAAAATGATAATGGTACAACACCTCACAGAGCCCAGGCAAGAAAATCAGTAAAGACCTGACACTCCCTAAGGAGAAAAAATATCAATGAAAGCAGAAATGGTAATACCATTACAACTGAAAGTGTTTAGCATAGCACTCCAGTACAGAGTACAGAGAGAATGGGCCAGCCATAGCAGCTGTGAGTTTGAAACACACTCAGTGCCCTGGGAACTCCTCCCTACTCCTGTAGCCATTCCCAAGGCAGCAACACCCTGGGGGCAGAATGCCACCTTTCCAGGAGCTGGACAGGGCTGCAAACAGTGGTGGGAGCTGCCACTCCCAATAACAGCCATGGCCTCCTGGGTTCTTCCCAGGGAGTCTGTGGTAGGCTGAAGGAGAGCATACCCTGGGCTTGGGCTAGCCTGTGGTCATCCTGAAGAATGAGCAAGAATAAGAATAATAGGAAACAGAGACTAAAAAAAAAATAATTAAAAAATAGTCACTTTCCAAACCACAGAGGAAGACAAAAAAAAAAAAAAAAAAACTCATATTAAAGCTACATGTTTGTCTGCTCATAGGGAGCTTTTACCTTCAAAAACATCTATTAGGGGAAGAGGCCTTTGCTTGCTGAGTCAGCCAGGTTTGGACCTTATGTAGTTGAACATTATTTTTCTGCCTGGTTCAAGTAGCTATTTACATGACTTTTATTAAAGTTATATATCTACACTAAATGTTAGCTCAACTTATTTCTTCTGCTGACTGCTTTTATTGAGAACTAAGTCTCATGACATTAAGTGAAAAGCTATGCAGTAGAAGGAACATGAGCAATTGCACAGAGTATTAACTTTTAATATGGCAGAAATCAGCACTGATGAAATATGGGCAGTTGATTCCAGAGTGCTAATTATTCTGGTTTCAGATAAAATTAAGATTACTTCAAGTAACTATATTATTTTCTAAAACCAGCATAAAAAGGTCATTCATAATAAATAAGTAAATGGATAAATTGAACATCATTTTAGTGCAGCAGACAAAAAAAAAAAAAAAAAAAAAAAAAAAACCAATGTCAAAAGCACCACATTAAATCAATTTTCTTTAAAGTCACCTTTCATCTACTCTTACTTCACATTGTCTAGATTCTTTTAGTCCATATGTATGTGCTATTTTGTGTATTCAGTCCTATTGCTTCAAATTCATTGTTACAAAAATAGCTTATAAGTAAAAAATCTGCCTTTTGTAAATGCACAGCATTATTACATAAATCCTGTCCTATTCATGTATAAAATGACCTTGCATCTTGCAGGATAAAGGCTCGTGTCTGAAAATCTGTACAATAAACTGCTGCTCAGGTGATTGTATAAATGTCAACATATTACACTTTTTATTTTTGCAGTTCTAAAGGTAACATTTCTTGGGGGAAGGGGAGTTCACTTAGAGGGAATGCCCTGCACAAATGGAACAGCCACATATCAGCAGATTGTTATTTTTTTAATTATTTAGATTTCATTATATGTTTTTTTTTCTAATCCATGGAGCAAAACAGGTCAACACAGTTGTGTAGGTTCTAAAAATATACTACCAATACACTACCATTCCACTTCAGTCACAAGAGATATAAAAATTATCCTGTCTGCATGTACTTACAGACTGTACTTTCTGTGAATCTGGAAGATACCTTAGTAATTAGACTAAACGGAGCAGTGGGAGAGGAAGAAGAAAGAAAGAAAAAACAGAATGGCTCCTGCTATTAACTGTAAAACCATAAAGTACGTTGTTAGGTGATCTAGGTCCAGAAAATATCAACTTAGGATGCAAACTAGTGGAAAAAATAATAGAGTCATCTACTTAAAGTGTCTGATGTTTATGATTGACTTTGACTTTCATTATATGGAATTGATCTCATTGGAAATTAATATGAATATAGCATATAACAGGGAAGGGAAGGGAAGGGAAGGGAAGGGAAGGGAAGGGAAGGGAAGGGAAGGGAAGGGAAGGGAAGGGAAGGGAAGGGAAGGGAAGGGAAGGGAAGGGAAGGGAAGGGAAGGGAAGGGAAGGGAAGGGAAGGGAAGGGAAGGGAAGGGAAGGGAAGGGAAGGGAAGGGAAGGGAAGGGAAGGGAAGGGAAGGGAAGGGAAGGGAAGGGAAGGGAAGGGAAGGGAAGGGAAGGGAAGGGAAGGGAAGGGAAGGGAAGGGAAGGGAAGGGAAGGGAAGGGAAGGGAAGGGAAGGGAAGGGAAGGGAAGGGAAGGGAAGCTTTAGGAGACTATTAATTGTATCTAGTATATCAGATAGTGATTACACATAATAGCATTACTGTTATGGATTAATATGTTTAGTGATTTCCTAAATGTTTCCCAGAGACTTAAATAGTCAATAAGGAATAAAATGGTTTGTGGAGGGCATTTCTCGCTCATTTTAAAATAATTTTGTCAATAATATATTCTCTTGGAGCAAGAGTTCCAATCTCTTGCTATTAATTTTTACCTTTACCTTCTTTTGGTCTGTGGAATTTCTACTGAAAAGCTTGATTTGACTATGCAAACTTGTAATATTTTATTTATGGACAACCATAATGTGGAATGCATAAAAATCTGATACATTGTCTTTATTTTAAGATACTGAGGCTATGTATTACTAACTAAAGCATGTAGTTTGGGGTTGCATTCACTCAACTATTAAAAAGCAGCATCTGCATTAAAAACTATGGGATGGAAATCACCCAGCTCTTGTCCTGTGGGAAGCAGTAAACTTCCCACACAGATACCTTTGTTACTTTCAGACAGGAATTTGGAGTATAAAGTGTAGGACATGGGACTGCAAACAAAACAGCCCTAAGTTTTGTTTGCAGTTCTATGATCATATCTGAGCAGTTATGATGAGTAAAGTGGATCATAGGACATTCAGACAGAGAATAACAAACACAGCACAGACATAGCTCCAGGTTAGTTCAGATCTGGATTGTTTGGATGAACTGGATCTGTATGTAAGGCCACATATGGATTTCCCTTTTTCTGTCTTCAGGAAACAGCACTTCAGTTTTAGCCTCTGGCTTTCCTCCAAGAGCACAGTGGTCCTTGATCTCTGTCCTAAGGGTAAAAAAAAAAAAAAACATTCTCCAAACCATTAAGTATGCAGCACTTATGTTCTATCTAACCACACATGCTTTATGGCCTGGATACTGACTCTTGACAAGATGTAGGCACACAGTTTAAAAGAAGCTGAAACTAAATATATATATATATTTATTAATAAAAAAGGAAAAGATTACCCAAAAGTAGAGTGAGGGAAGGGGGGGCAGGCACGACACACGAGAAGACACCCCTACACAGAAAGAACTGCCCCAGAAAGAACCACTGAATCACATTCAACTTATTAGCCTGTCAACAAGAGGTATTTCTAATCTCAGAGGTACTCAAGAAGGTTATAAAAGCAGATAACATATTTAGAAGTGATTTTACTGCATACTGTTCTCTCAGAAAACTCCACCCCAATCCATTTCATCTGGATCTGCTGAACTGTAAGCAAGGACTGTGTCTTCACAGTTACTCACTAAGTAAAACTACTAAACACCATTAACGGGAAAAAAATAACTTATCAAAGCTTTGATACCATAAAATCTTTATTAAAATTATATGTCCACATGTCCACATTTTATTCTATTTTAAACCCAAATTAAATTGTCATACTGTCCCATCAAAGGAAATTTAATTACAATAACTAGTTTGATATCTCATTATGTAGTACCATGCTGCTCCCACAGCCCAATATACACCTAATAAAAGATACAACAGTATGAATGACTGTGAGAGGAAACTGTCTAGTAGTGTGGTATAAGAGAGAAGGAGCAACAGCTACTGGAGGATCTCTGTCACATTTTGAAATCATGTTTGGAAGGAGCAGGGCTGGACAGAAGGACACAATTTCTGTTAATTGCTGAGGAGCCAACAGCAGAAATATATAGGACTGTTCATTGCAAGGAGAAAAAAACAGAATCAAATTACTTTCATACCAACCAACCTGGACAGTCTGGTATAGGGATCATCATTTTGAATTTGGTTCAGCTGCTCAAATGCATTATATCCAGGATATTTTTACCTTGTTAGTCAATGTTCCTACACACCAAGATGAAGGGAAGCAGGAAATACATTAAAGTTTGCCCAGTAACAGACCTCAGGGCACCTCAGTTAATCTCAGTCTCTTCTGTTCCCAGGATAGCCACTGTGAGCTGTTGGATTCCCCATAATGGTCAGGGAAGGGTCAGTCTTCCCTTCTCTCATTTTCCTATTTTGACTAAGCAACTTAAGCAAAAACAGTGTGACATCATTATTAGTTTTGGGCAAGCCTGCTGTCATCTTTCTCCCTTGTGGTCACACACGGTTTAGAACAACTTTTTACGCTAAAGGGAAGTGTTACTGCTATTATGAATCTTACATGAATCACAGTGGCATAAAACTTCTTTGCACAGATCTAAAAACCATGTTTCAGATTTTACTTCCAAGAGTCAACAAGATGTACAATGCCACAAGTTCATACCTAATGAGCTCACTGAAAACAATGTCCCTTGTTTTTTTTCCTAGTGCATGCACTAGGAAATCTCTATCCTTCCCAAAATCCTGGGTCAGGATTGCATATGAAGAAAATCTCCCAGCCTCTGGAGATCAGCAGCCACAAACTCAAGAGGCTCGTTAAAACCAGCATGTTATAGAAGATCAGTGTGGGTCAGTCTGTGTGGACTGTGCAACAAGATTGTGATTGCTACCAAACCCACATACCAGACACTACCTCAGTTGCTATTGTTTTCAGGCTAGTTAATGCGGCTTTTATATATATATATATATTGTCATTGCTGTCTAGTTATTCAAAGTTCCACTCCAAAAATTGACATCTATCCTTTTGTCACAAAACAGTCAATTGATAACTAGAGTAAAAAGTATCATGGTGCTTCTATGTAACTAATTAGAACTTTTGGAATGATTAACATGTTAATTGAAGACATTCCCAGATGCTGCACTGCTTTTTCTTCTTCAGGCAAAATAAATAGATAGATAGATAGACAGACAGATAATTATATATTTTTAATAGCTAAAAACTATGAAAGTGGGATTGGAAGTGGGGTGGGGAGGGAGGGAGGTGGCGCAGGACACAATTTCAAAGTGTGTAATCTAACACAGAGATCCAGTTCTGATTTGTCAAATTAAAGTTAGCAGAGAACATATTACATTTACACGCAATTCTCTTCAGTGGCAACACTTCCAAATTTGCTTCTGCAATGAACAAGCACCACTGGCATTCTTACCAGAGCTGAATATCCTACTCTTTATCCATGCATCTTTCTAGAAATGCTTTCACATAAAGGAAAGCTTTAAAATGTATTTGCACTATACAACCTGCACATGATTTTTATGACTGTAGTTGCCTTTTTTATAGATTACCAGTCCTTCAGTGTAATCTTTCTACATGATATTGCAGTCAAATCTAATGTTGTATCTCTAATATCACTGCCTCTTTCACACCTATTATAGGCTCTTTCATGCCCCTTCCATTATTGCTCAGCCTTAAAGCTGCTTCAACACCAGAGCAAATTTATCATTGAATTGCTAGACAAATCTTCTGCTGTTCTTTGCACTATTTGAACAGCTATTGAGCTGCACAAATGTCATCAGCTATGGCTCATCCAATAAATCACAAATTTGAAAATATTAAGCACTACTAAATATACTCCTATAAGTTTGAAAGTGCTGTTTCACTAGTTCTACCTTAGACACCTGGTGTCTTTTTATTGTTGTCATATCCTTCTTAACAAGGTCTATCATGTATCTAATTTTTAACAAACGGTAATATCTTCTCAGTCTCTCCAAGAGCTTTTATTTGGTATTTTTCTCTAGGAAATCTTAAGAGTTGAGTTTGTCTGAAAGAGAAGCAGCATTTATTTAGTTCTGTTATCCATTGACTATTTTAAAACTGACCCCTACCAATATCTTACGCATATGCAAAATTACTGAAGTAATCATTTAGACAGACAAAAACACAGCATTCTGATGAAGTCTTTTCAGTATCAGTCCAAACTGTTCAACTCTCTCCATCAGATCCCTGACTCAGATGACTAAAAAGTGTAATAAAAGCAGTAGAAAAGGACAAGATCCCTTTAAAGGTTCATTTCTGACCTTAACCTCAATCTGAGGATCTTTATTTATTTTCAGTGACACACTTCACCTTCTGTCATCTTCCACGTATTCAGTAACTTCAGTATTTTCAGTTTGCATGTAATCACCTGGATGGTGGTTTTACAGAAGGTATTTATCTATTGCAGAACGTAATGCTTCTCTTTTCAAGGACCAAACTTAGATCTTCTCCAACGAAAATTCTTACTAAAGAATTCCCCATGAATAAGGGAGAACATACAAAAATAGAGGTATTCTTTTTTACAGTTCAAATAAAAAAGAATACATTAGAAGCAATTTGTGTAGCTGTTGGCTCTTGTTTTAGTCTTTTGAACTCAGCGATACTATAAAAGTGGTTAACACTACCCATATACAAACATGTATATACACTGACCTGTTGACATGTGATTAGAAGTGGTGGTGAATGTGGGCAGCTCAGGCAGCTAGAGGTCCTGGGCAGCTGTAGCTCCTGTTTGTACAGTAAAGCCAGCTTTACTTAACTTTCCTCATGCAATCTTGCAACCTTTCCTCCAGCAGCAAGTCCGTTGCCCAGTTGGAAACAAGACCAGCTGTGACCAGACTTTTTTTTTTTTTTTTTTACTTTACAGAATTTAAAACAGAGGGATCTCCACTAACAATCCTTCTGGTCCACTCACCACTCTGCCACAGACCACACCACCACAGCAGAATTGAAATTTTCTTTTGCCATTCAAGAAGATAAAAAATATTTTTTTCCTCCTACTTTTGTTAGTGTGTGTGCATTTTTGTTTGCTTTCTTGCTTTTGCTTGTTTGTTTCTTTTTGTTTATATATAATGACAAAATCTAGGACAGACTATTCAGTTTTGCCGAGCCTTTTAAGAGACCCCATGTACCTTATGTTCTCTACCATGCCTTCCTCTGTAAAACACTTTAATAAAAGGTTAGCAGTAATATTATCAATCAGGTTTACTTAATATTGTCTCAGTTAGCAGTTGCAAGCACTTGAACAAACTCGGCATGCTCCTACAAGGAGACCTAATGATCAGTGACTTGAAGGCCCCATTGATAACTACTTACATATATTTGACCTTAAAGTCTAAAAGTTCAGTTTTATTCCAAAGCTAATTGTCATATCTAGTTTATAAAAAAGTTTCCATATATTTCTTAAGCTTCTCCGAGAAGATTTTTTTTTTTTCCAAGAAAAATAAGCATGAAACAAGAAGACTGTAAATTTTCATACCGGTATTTAATTATAAATTGAAATTTAAGTATTCTTAGATTCTGCTGTTGAAAAGACAAGGCCAAAATGCTATTCAGTGTTAAATGTAAGTTTTGGTCTGCCTGACACCATAAATCATATCAGTTATGACCAACATAATTGTCATTAACAACTGGTCATATCAGTTTGTGTTCCTGTTTCCTTTGTGTAAAGCATTTTAGAAGAACTACACTGAGCAATCAAGGTATTTAATATTAAAAATAAAATTTGCTGTACACAGACATGTATAGACCCAATAACCTATCTCAGCTGCCTTCAGTCTTGTCACATAGGCCTTATGATGTAGCAATAAAAGAACTGTGGAATAGTAATACTGTACCGCCTCTCATCCAGAGACATTTCATCTCTCCCTTTAATGAATAATCACATCTCAGCTATATGGTATTTCTTCTCCTAGTCATAAGGTTAAAATGAGAATGCTGAGCTGTCAGCAAATCTTTAATGCAAATCAGTTGCCACATGAGATTTCCCTAGTAGGCAGAAGAATATCATAATGTAGCAATCTGCTCATCAAAAAGAACACTTTTCCACTTCAAAAATAGCTAACTTTTAGTAAGTACCTTCTAATTTAACTAGTTGTAGGTCAGCATTTATTAAAGGATACAGAAGAATCATAGAAATTGCCATATGCGGTAATTAATACATATTTGAGATGGAGAGGTATTCTTAGCTAACTGCTATTTAAAGACCACTAAAATTCATTTAGCAAAGGAATCTGCACAGTACATTGCCAAATGTACTTAATATCCTTAAAATAATAATGTCTTGCTTGGGTTGTATCAACAAAAGAGAACAGAACTCTGTTTTTCTGATCTTCACGTTAGATGATTTTATAGATAATTATGGCCATATCTGAAGGTGTGTTTCTTTGTACAAGATAAGATAAAGGGAAAGAAATAGGAAGCAGTGGAAATGTTTTGATAATCTTAGCAATTTTTAAAAAAAGTATTTTTCTGGATTCTAAATTCTCAGTAGTTCATGTATTTAATATTTCAACATCATATTGGTAGTATGGGTCAGCTAGGTAGTCTAAAAAGAGCAATATATTTCTTTTCTATATTGATTAGAAGCAACTACTAATTATAAATTAAGTCACACTTAGATACCTCTTAAATATCATCAGCTGAGCATTCATAAATATGCATTTTCAGAAGTTCTGTCAACTATGTAGTTGTCAATCAGTGGCTGCAGAATTTTGTTAAAAACGTACATCTCCATGTCCCGTTTCTTCTTCTACTTGTCTTCTGTTAAACATGCCCTAAATTATGCAGCTGTTACCACTGAGTTTTTAACCTTGGGTTCATGTTTGCCAAGAATGCACCTTTGCTTTCTGAACAGCAGTCTTCATACTCAAGAATCAATACAATTATATTAGAAGCATTATGATCGGTAACATCTGCAGATTTATAATACCTATATCGATCTGTGAAAGGCTGAGTAATTTTAAGAGGATTCTCCCTTCTTTTGTTCAGATTCTTCCTTCTAAAAGCAAACAGAAATTAAAGCTTTCTCTTGTATGTGCTCTCATCACCTATACCTATTTTGCTCAAACCTGTGCCTGAGCAAGGGATTTCATGAACTAATTCATGCCATGGAGCTCTGAATTCCCTGATATTAGCATCAGACAGAAGTTCAGAAGTTCATCTAAAACATCAAAACTTTTTCTTCTACTTTCTACAAAAAGAGCTTTGGATACCTGACAGGAAACAGAAAACAAAACCATTATTCCTCCTCTCCCCTTCCATCTTCCCTCCCTGTCCCCACCCCACTGCTCCCCCTAAAAATATATATATATATATATATATGTATATATATATATATATATATATATCTGTATGAATACCTAGGGAGAGAGGTTATCTAATAACCTTGAGAAATTTTTATGGGTACCGTGTCACAATTCAAAAATCTCAGCTTAAGACAGGCTGGGATGCAACTGGAGACTTTACCATCTATAAAGATTCCTTGAAGGAAGGGAAATTAGAGATCTGTTTACATTTACATTTAATAATGGTGCTTTTAAAACTTAAATTTCAAACAGTACTTTCTACCAGGAAAAAAAAATAAAAAATACTGAAATGTGTTTTTCATTGATTCACTCAAGTGTTATATTTTTGTTGCACCTTGATATGTGATCTAAGCCTTACAGATAAAACAGAGTAACTTTATTTCTTGATCTTGATCTTCCCTTGTCAAGATGATACAATCAAAATTGACTAAATTTGAGAATTAATATCAATTCCATCCCTAGTTTTCACATACACACTGACACTGAGAAACTACATTCCCCACTAGACTAGAAATGTTTTTAGGAAAATGTAGAATATTCTGCTTTTCTCAGATATTTTTTCTTTGCCATATTTATAAAGTACTGTGAAGCATGCCATATAATCTGTGAAACAAACAGCACTTATTTTTTGAAAGTTACATTCTTCGTGCCTTTCTTATGCCTGTTCCCTGTAAAATAGTGCTGGAACAAATTTTGAACACAAATTTCATTTCATAGGAAGTAGGTGACTCATAATATGCAGAGTATATTTTAATGAACTAGGAAAAGACTGCATTATTGTAGTGTATTGTGTGTATTGCATAGTAAATCCATCTCAACCCACACTATCAGCCACCCTAACCATGCAATTATGTTTTAAAAACACTGTTGCTCTAACAAAACTTCTGTATGACATCAATAGCAAATTTTAAATAATATGCAGATGCACAATAAGTCTATTATATTAGGTTATAAAAATGTCATACAAACTGCAGTGAAAGCTAGTTTCATTGCACTAGGTTGTTTGAAACACAGATCAATGGCATAATGGAATTCAGAGAAAAATATTAATAATATTAGACCAGGTAATATTAGATTAAAAATATGTGGAATGCTCATGACAGAGGAACCCTCTGAGGACAACTAAAGGATATGCAGATTTTGTGAAGCATTTTTTCTAACAGTTTCTAATAGTTGCATTGACTCTGGCTTCAGAGTCATCTCATGAAATTGCTTATTCCTGCTCTTCACATTAGAGTACCATTACCATTCTCCTAATGAAGAATATAAAACAGGAAAGCACGCAGTGCTTGGTCAATTTAGTTACCATGTCACACCTGACATCACAGTAACTCCTTCTCCTCTTTCCCAGGGAGACTTTAGCAGTTCATTTAAATTCATATCTGAAATAAGGTCTTCACCAAATCCATCATTATCCATCTGAGGTACATACTTGTCTGTATTTTTCTGGGAAATTATATAAGAATTGGCATATGTGAAAGAAGTAGAACAAGTAGGACAGGTGTCATACCATGACCACAGAAGTATTCTCTGGTTTCACTAAAGAAACAAGAAACCTAAAAAGGAATTTCACTAAAGAAACAAGAAACCTAAAAAGGAATTCCATGTGTGTGCATCTGTCTGTGTGTGTCTGTGTCTGTGTACATGTATATATTCCTTCTAAGAAAGAGGGGCTGGTTAATATTCAAGGACTGGTTAATATTCAAGGAAGCACCACCCCCTCCAAGCTCAGGAGCAATGCCTGCCAATAAAGATAATGTCAGGCAAAAACACCAGGAGGCCTATATGGATAAACAAGAAGCTCCTTGCCAAACTCAAGCAGAAAAAGGCCTATAGGGAGTGGAAGCAAGGACAGATAGTCTGGGAGGAATACAGACAAATCATTCAAGCAGCCAGGGATCAGGTTAGGAAAGCTAAAGCCCTTTTAGAATTACATTTGGCCAAGGACATCAAGGGCAACAAGAAAGGCTTCTATAGGTACACCAGTGATAAAAGGAAGACAAGGGAAACTGTGGACCCTCTCCAGAAGGAAATGGGAGACCTGGTCAGCTGGGATATGGAGAAGGCTGAGGTATTCTATGATTTTTTTGCCTCAGTCTTCAATGGCTCTAGCCACATAGCCCAAACCCAAGGAGGCAAAGGCAGGAACTGGGAGAATGAAAAACCACACATTCTAGGAGTTCATGTTCAAGACCATCTAAGGAACCTGAAGGTGCAAAAGTCCATGGGACATGATGATATGCATCCATGGGTCCTGAGGGAACTGGTGGGTGAAGTTGCTAAGCCACTGTCCGCCATATTTGAGAAGGTGTGGCAGTCCAGTGAAGTTCCCACTGATTGGAAGAGGGGAAACATAACCGCTATTTTTAGAAAGGGTTAAAAGGAGGACCCAGGGGACTAGAGGCCAGTCAGTCTCACCTCTATGACTGGCAAGATCATGGAAGAGATCCTCCTAGAAAATGTGCTCAGGCACATGGAAAATATGGAGGTCACTGGGGACAGCCAACATGGCTTCACAGAGGGCAGATTGTGCCTGATAAATCCGGTGTCTTTCTGTGATGGGGTACAGCATTGGTGGATAGAGCAACTGGCATCATCTACCTGGACTTGTGCAAAGCATTTGACACTCTCTCACATGATACCATGTCTCTAAATTGGAAAGACACAGATTTGACAGATGGACCACTAGGTGGGTAAGGAATTGTCTGAATGGTCGCACTCAAAGAGTTGAAGTCAACAGCTCAATGTCCAGGTGGAGAATAGCGAGTGGTGTTCCTCAGGGGTCAGTATTGGGACCAGCTCTATTTAACATCTTTGTCAGTGACATGGACATAGAGTGCACCCTCAGGAAATCTGCCGATGACACCAAGCTGTGTAGTGCAATCAACATGCTAGAGGGAAGGGATGCCATCCAGAGGGACCTGGACGGGCTTGAGATGTGGGCCTTTGTGAACCTCATGAGGTTCTACAAGGCCAAGTGCAAGGTCCTGCATCCGGACCAGGGCAATCCCAAGCACAGATACAGGCTGGGCAAAGAATGGATTGAGACCAACTCTGAGGAGAAGAGCTTGAGTGTGTTGGTTGATGAGAAGCTCAAAATGAACTTGCGATGTGTGCCTGCAGTGCAGAAGCTCAACTGTATCCTGGGCTGCATCAAAACCAGTGTGGCCAGCAGGTTCAGGGAGGTGATTCTCCCCCTCTACCCTCCTTTCATGAGACCCCACATTCGGGATTGCCTTCAGTTCTGAGGACCCCAGCACAACAAAGACATGGACCTATTAGAATGATTCCAGAGGAGGTCCATGTGGATGATCAAATGGTGAACACCTCTCCTATAAAGACAGGCTGAGTGAGTTGGCATTGCTCAGCCTGGAGAAGAGAAGGTTTGGAGTAGACCTTGTTGCAGCTTTCCAGTACCTAAAGGGGGCTGTGGTGGTTTTACTCAGCTGGGCAGCTGAACTCTACCACAACTGCTCTCTCACTCTCCCTCCTCAAAGGAAAAGGGGAAGGAAGTATGATGAAAAGGGCTCGAGGGTTGAGATAAGGACAGGGAGATCGCTCAACGATTATTGTCACCAGCAAAAACAGACCCAGCAGAGGGAAACTGATATAATTTGTTACCTATTACCAACAGGCTACAGCACTGAGAAAATAAAAACAAACTACAACCACCTTTCCTCCATCCACCCTCTTGTATGTCCTCCCCCTGAGCAGTTCAGGGGAATCGGGAATGGGGGCTGCGGTCAGTCCCTAACACTTCATCTCTGCCACTCCTTCATGGTCACTCTCTGCCCCTGCTCCATGTGGGACAGCCTCCCACAGGATGCCGTCCTTCCTGAACTGATTCTGCGGGAGCTGCCCACAGGCAGCAGCAGCTCTTCAAGAACTGCTCCCACATGGCTCCATACCACGGGGTCCATCCCCCAGGAGCAAACTGCTCCAGCACAGGTTCCCCACAGGCGGCAGCGCCCCCCAGACCCCCTGCTCCTGCGTGGGCTCCTCTCCACAGGCTGCAGCTCCAACCCAGGGCCTGCTGCTGCAGGGGCTCTCCATGGGCCGCAGCCTCCTCCAGGCCACATCCACCTGCTCCACCGGGGGCTCCTCCACAGGCTGCAGCGTGGAGATCTGCACCATGTGGGACCCATGGGCTGCAGGGGTACAGCCTGCTCTACAAGGGGCCTCTCCACATGCCACAGGGGAACTTCTGCTCCATGCCTGGAGCATGTCCTCCCCCTCCTTCTTCACTGACCTTGGTGCCTGCAAGATTGTTTCTCACTCTTCTCTCTCCCAGCTACTGTTGCACAGCAGTTTGTTTTCTTTTTCCTTTTATTAAATCTTCTCTCACAGAGACACAAACATCATCATTTATTGTCTCAACACTGGCCAGAAACAGGTCCCTTTTGAATCCAGCTGAAACTGGCCCTTATCTAACATAGGGCACCTTCTGGACTCTTTTAACAGAAGCCATTCCTGAAGCCCCCAGCTACCAAAACTTTGCCACATAATCCCAATAGAGGGGTCTACAAGAAAGCAGGAGGAGAGGGGCTCTTTGTAAGGCATTCTAATGATAGGACAAGGAGTAATGGCTTTAAACTAAAAGAGGGTAGAATTAGATTAGTTACATGGTATCAATTCTTTACTCTGAGAGTGGAGAGACACTGGAACAGGTTGCCCAAAGAAGCTGTGGATGCCCCATCCTTGGAAGTGTTCATGGCCAGGCTGGATGGGTCCTTGAGCAACCTGGTCTAGTGCAAATTGTCCCCGCCCATAGTGGGGGGTGGAATTAGATGATCTTTAAGGTCTGTTCCAACCCAAACCATTCTGTGATTCTACGATTCTATGATATATATATTACATTGTGCCCCTTAACCTGTCCCTAACCTGTCTATTCCACAGTAACTCCAGTGGGAACTGTTTCATTTTCCATTCAAACAAGGAAACAACAGACATTCAGACAAAGAAACAACAGTTCTTTGCCAGGACACTGAGGGAAAACTTCAGTTTTTGTGAATAAGTTAAAAAAGCTCCTAAGATATAATTTTCTAATTCTTCTGTAATATCTGCTTTAATATAAAGGCTTTTTAAGAGCATTTAAACTTGTGTAAATCATGCAACAATCATGTAACAACAATCTTGTGCATAAATCACATCATCTAAAAGATTTTCCTATTTTATTTCTTTTTCCTTTATGAAAATTACAGATAATCCTTCCCTCATATCAATAAAGGTTACTAGTATTTATGATGGCATGAACAATGAAGAGCTGGGTATGCTGAAGAATAGCTAAATGTATTTTTCCTGGAAACTTACACACATTGTCGTTAGCAGTATTCAGAGAATAATTGCTTGAGAGATCCCTCAAGTGCCAATTTCAGAAGGCTGATTTTGAACTGCACTCTAGCAAAATCAAAACCCCAACTTCATAGCTGCAGTAATATGTCTGAAGTGCTCCGTTGTTTTCTGTTTTTATTTCCTATGGTGTTTTCCAGTTCCTATGGGTGATTTTAGCTTTTTTAAAGTCTATCTGTGTTGAAGGAAGCAGGAACTTCTCTGATACAGGAATGTGCTATTGGGAGCTACTCAGAAGACAAGCCTAAGTAAAAGCTCCAGTCTTTTTGTGTTTTGTGTTGCCTGCAAGTGGTAGCACTCCTGATTTCCAGCTCCCAAGCCCTTTCATATTCCTCATTTCTTACTTAGATAGGAGAATAGATATGCTCCTCTTACATACACATAAATAATACTTTCTTTTGTTATTTCAAATTGTTTAGCTTTCTCTAAATATTTATTATTATTATTAAAAGTTTTCCCCAGTCTTTCTACATTTTTTTCTTTTATTAATTTCAAGTGCTACCATGCCTACATGTATTTAATGTCAGGAGTAAAGGTAGGGGGTACATTACTTTCTCACGGGGTGTACATACTTTCTTATAATTTTACTATATAAAATTTGTCTTGGAAGGCTAGTGTTTGTGTTTGGTAGGGTTTCTTTTGTTTTTGCTTATAAATGCTTGTTGTATTAGCATTTTTTTTTCTTTTTAGTATTCTATTGTTTTCTGTGTTCTTGTTAGACTATACCAACTTCTTGCTGTAGTTGTGTCTTGTATAGCATGTGTTATTGAAAAGTGCTTTGGACACTTTTCAGGGAAAAGTGCACTGCATTATGGTACATTACATCCATAGGACAAGAAAATGAAGATGCCTTCATGGAGGTTGAGTAAATTAGCTTTGCTGGAAAAGTGAAAGATGAGGAATTTACTCCTGAAAAAATGTATATTGCATAGCCAAATGGAAATGAAAAGGCCATGCCCTAGAGATGTACCCATTTCCTGACATAGACCACAGCTTGTTCCTGGTGACAAGAAAATGGACAACTAGATTGGGGAGAGTAGTGTTGGGAAGTTAGCCAACAATGTCATGTGTTTTTCTGACAAACTATGTTAAGTAACTAGCTTGAGATTTAGAAAAACAAGGCAAATCAAACATAAATGATAGCACTTAAACTAAGCTAGGTCAGAAACTTCTAATTGACAAATAACTGGTACTATAAGATAGGGCATTGCTGTTTCATTCATGTCATTTGGTTTACCATACAGTTTAAAACTATTTAATAGAAGCATACTGATAGAAAAAGGAGTGGCTGAAAAGTATTATTTTGTAAAGGAAACTGGTGTTTATATTTTTCCAAAATCCTGGAACCTGTAACATAAGATTGAGGGGAATGGAAAATTTATCTGTCTTTAAGAGTAAGTATCTGTTATATTTTTGATTCTGCTAACACCTGAACTTTAATTTCTAATCCAGGCTAGCTCTAAATTCAGGCTCAAGACAGTGAGAATTATCAGCACTGCCTGGACAGCTCCCTTACACTCTGTCACTAGTCATAAGTCTTTTTACATGTATAACAGAGCAAATTACCTGGAAAACACCTGTTACTCTATCACCAGTGTTTGTGTTTGGCCTCAACTGGTAGTCAAGTCCAGTGTTTGTAGCCAATGAAACACACCTTTGGTAACAAAATACCTGTCAGGAAATTCAGAGGCTCTCACATCCACACTGCCATGGATCACATGTGCTCTGTGTGTGGGCCTGCAGATGTCTATTTACTTATGTGAAGAATAACACCATATTTTAGGACTTTCCAGGAATTTTAACATTATTGTAGTTCAAAATTCCAGTTCTATTTACCAGGAAAACTACCATAACGAATACACTGTAGCATGTTCAGCAATAGCTTGTCCACTGTAGTAATTTAAGTATAGTTAGTCCATCTCTATTGAGAAAGGGATAAATGTAGTTTTTACTCCCATCCTCACTTGGAACAAATTATAGCTTTTTCACTGATTCTACCTCTTCTGCACATGAGCAGCACCACACAATTACAGTGTCAATGAATCAATTGATTGTTGTTGGCTTTTTTCCTTTTGTTTATTCTCCTTGTGGCAAAGGATCCAAGGATTACCAGTGCAATTATTTCATTCATATTCTGCCACGATGTTGTCAAATTCCAAAGATAAATTAACGTGGTGGCTAGTCCCTTCTGTAGAAAAAACAGTCTAGTTACAATGTGACAAGGACCTGTCCATGATGTCTAGAAAGCAAGAATAAAACCCAGTTTTACTAAAAATCACAGTACAAAAACTACTTCCTAATGTGTTCCATTGAGTCCTCCATTCCTTCTCTTTTTTTATGCCTTGTTCCAACAGTTACAATCAATGTTCCACCTTTTTTGTTTGTTTTGTTTGCTTTTGTTTTTATCTTTATTTTCAAGATTTTTTATAAAAAATAGGTATTATGATGCATGTCATGAAGACTTAGATCATATATTTCTTCTTACTTTGAGATCATTGACAAAAAAATACATTTTATGAAATATTTCAAGTGATTTTAAAATTGTATTGAGTATGTAATTGATTTAAAAAAGTATTTAGAAGAAGGGATCTAGTTATGTCTACAGAGTCAGATCTGATCACATGAGTCAGGACTGATCACATGTAACTATAGTCTTGTTGAAAAAGACACAGGAGCTAAAGTGTTTATGTCCCTTCTTAACATGTCCTAAGAATTAATGTGCAAAAGATATCTCTAAGTAGAGTTTAATTGTATATCCCAGATATTTTCCTATAAAATACATATGGCCCTCATAGTACAATACATCATTAAGCTGTATTATTTTATACAACAATTATATTTTCACAAGACCCAACATGAAATTAAAAAAATCCTACAGTATTTCATTCTAGGTATATAAATACATTATTTATGAAACCTGTAAAGGTAATTCGTAATATATAAGGTATTATTAAATGCCCTTTGAAGTTAACAGGTAAATTTCATCGGATGCAAGCACTGGACTTGACTACCAGTTGAGGCCAAAGTGTTTAAATCAGGTAACATTGTTATCATATTACTTTATATAAGACCATTCCACATCTTTTGAAACAATAGCATGGAAAAGATAGCAGCACATTTCTGAGAAAGTGAGTATACATCTGGAAAGGTCTCTTTCATGACACAGCTTTAGATGAATTGCTAGGAAAAAAAAAAAAAAAGAAAGAAAAAAAAAAAAAGACAATCCATAAATAGAATCTGGCATGCTGCAACAGAATAATGATTCTTCCATTTGGTATTCTGGACAAAGAAGACAAAGCCAATTCAATCTGCTCTGCACTGCATTATAGTACATTACATCCATTACTTCAAACAGGTTGGATATGAATATAATTAATGTGATATCAGCTTCCTATTAGTTTCTTATGAATAATATGTTTTATGTTGTTTACTAATATAATTTTGTTGTCTACATTCTGTATCACAAATACACTTGATCAGTCTTATTGTATTCATTTCAGTTTGTTCTATTTCCTACATTTAGCATTAAGTATGTTATGTACAAATCTACATTATCCAGTATCCATCCTCTCTGACCAGGCTCAGACAAAGAATGTTTCCTTAGCAACATACACTACCACAAAATTTGAAAATGCCATTCTGAAATACACAGGTATTCCTTCAATTTATTCTGTTTGCTCTTAACAAACTGAAAGTATTGTTATGAGGGAAACTGGCATGAACCTTAAGCCACTATTGGTGATTTACTCAAAATAATCCACAGTGAAACTTCCCTTCTATAAATGTGTTTGTACAAGTGGTATATGATAAATTCAATTGTCAAGGTTTTGTTTGAGAACCTTTTAGAATGTGACTTTTCTGTTATAGGAAAAAAAAAAAATCAGTTTGTAACAATGAGGGACTGCAGGTTTTTCCAGGCAGCATTGGCTCACAATATTGGGTGGAACTGACTGTTCAACATAGAACTGATTTTCTATTTATCCTCATTTGGGACAGGGCATCCATTTTATCCTCCAAAAATTCAAACACTAAAGTATTTTAAAAGATTAAACTGAAATTTTGAAGATGGACTAAGATGGGAAGGTAGAATTAACTACAAAAATGTCTGTCCATATATTCTGTTCCTTTACAGCTTCCAGAAAATGATTTGTAAATGGAGGGAAATATATCACCTTTCCTAAATATTGGACACCAAAAAAAAATAGACTATTTGTTTTCTGGAGACTTTCCTATAATTGACAGATCCTGGGGAATAGTTTGCCCTGGAAAAAAAGCTTGCTGAAATGCTGCAACATCAGCAGATACAGCCATTACTGCAGGGTTGGACAGTAACAGCTCTATCCACTATGTGCATGGTCAGCTCAGGACACAATGGCAGCTGCCTGTTTCAAAATATCTTTATGCGACAATCTAGAAAAAATATAATTCATCCATTTTTGTCTGCTTCACCTTGTTTGCACAGTAGCTAATTTCATTGTCTTAATTATATGTAATACTAGCAATTTCAGCATCAACTGTGAATCTTCTTCTTTTTAATACCCAAATTAGCAGTCAGATTGATGTCGTTTCTCTGAGCTTTCAATAATTCTTTTGATAGAATCAAATAATAGAAAACTGAATCACTTTCTTTATAATATTGCTTGTGATTAATCAATGTGATGAACTGTTACACTGTTTCCATTGATTTATTCTGGAATGACTCTCCCCAGTTCTCTTTCCTCCCTTCCCCTCCCCTTGCTCAGGATTGCCTGAAGCCTTTCGGTATGATTACAATGACATTAATAAATAACGGAGAAGTTTAGTACATAAGTATTAATAAATTTATAAAACAAAAAGATGTTAAAAATATTCCGCATCAATATCCTAGTACCTTGATAAGTGCTGTTCCAGCTGCCATCAGTAAGAAATGGACCTGAGTGATTCAACACAGAAATTTCAAGCAGTAACTACAAATTATTCTGTAATCAATCTCTAGGTGTGAAACCAAATTATCAGTACCAGCGTTGCCCGTGTGGATCTTACTCTTAATGGACAAGAGTCTAGGAGGGACCTCTTTCTCCTCTGTAATAATTTCATTGTTTTGCTGCTTACTCATACATTTTCCTCTGCAGCACTGAGCTCACTGGAGATGTGTCACATTGAAATAAAAGCACTGCAAGTTATCTGCAGAGATTTTTGTTCCTGATAAAAGTGGGACTGAACATGAGGTCTGATATGCGCTGCCAGACAAGCTGGAATAGTTTTGCTTCCTTCCATGTTTTTCTTCCATGATGTATGTTATAAATCTGTTATTTTCTCACTGTCAAGTGAGATTACATGCTTTTTTATTACTATTTTATTTTATTTTTGCAGTTTAGGAGCCTTAAGTTGCACATCATCACATTCTCAGGTTATTCGCATGAATAGGAGGATGTTATGGAAGGGAAAAGGAACAGACTCCTATCTAGAGCAGGATGACCTGCCTTCCCCCTGAAGCATCCCTGTAGAAAGCTACAAAATTGAGATCTGGCATGGCACAGGAACATTCATCATGAGCATGATAGATTCGTTAGTTCCTGACACAGCACAATGATGCACTGCCTGCATGCCATTACAATGTCTAAGAGTACTAAGAATAGCGCACATTCTGTGCTGCAGGGCACTTGTGATCATACATTAAGGTCTGTTGAAATAAAGGATATTTGTCAGGTCAGTTTCACGATAAGCAATGTATGTAATTTAAATGTTATAAATGATAAAATTTAACCAGCTTATAAAGTGATGGAATGGAGAAAATGATGTAGCAGAAGGGAGAGGAGAAATCAAATACTAGCCACTAGCCACTAGACACACATCATAGATTAGACATCCTTCCAATGAATTGGCTACTCTTCCAAGTCTAAGTGAGGAGTTTACATGTTAAAGGAGGCACTAAGTATAAGAGGGTAAGAACTACTTAAGGTTGTTCCATCCAAATACGGCTATATAAGGTCTGCTATTTTAAATTTCCTTAACAATCTATGTCATGACTCTGTTTCTGATGCCATGTATCAGGAAGGCACACTATCCCTATACATTGCTCCTCTAAGACTAAAACCACCATCCATTGTGTGTACCTTTATAATATTAACAGTGTAATGTTGTCAAATATGTGTTCTGAAAAATGCAATTTTTATTAGAGAAGTTATTTTAACAGGAGACCCATGAGTCTTAAAGAAGGAAACCTATAGAAAGAAAAAGAGGTTCTTCATATCCCCTAACTTTATGGGCATGAAAACCGCTGGACATGTGTACTCCCCTTGGTTGAGTCCAGAAGAAGGAAAATATGGCAAGCAGTCCTGTGTTCCTTTGAAATGAACAGGTAAAAGATAGTGACAGTGATATGTCTCTGCTGCTGTAAGAAACAGTTGAACAAAGTTCAAATTCTAAAACTGTGGGGAACTCAGTTTACTTAATACTAAGGTTATTTTTATTGAAATACATATACATGTGGGGGAAAAAAAAGTATTCCTTAAACATTCTTTCTCTCTTTCACTGCTACTATAAAGCATTGTAGTAGGAAAATGTGTAAGCCAACCTTTATAGAAGGCATTAAACGTAGCACTACTTAGCCCTTTTTATAGAAAACAGGTCAGGGTGGACTGGACTTAAGACATAGGGCATATTTAAAATCCTGATTTATTATGTAACCCCTGAAGACAAAATAAACCAAGCTTATCTAGAAGTAGAAGCTAGAAAAACAAATGCTAAAAATGAACATTCTGCTACCCTTCAGTCAGACTCTCCCAGTTCAGTAGGACTGCTGATGAGAGCAGAGTGGGAAGCAGTTTCAACATCTCCCTCAAGATCGTGACACATATGCCTGGGCTTGTTTCCCATCTCCAGTGGAAAGTAAACGTCTGGTCACTGAAGCTGAAGAATCACTAAGATTTGATTCTCCTTTATACTCTTCCTTTCATAAACCCTTATGCCTTCACAAAGGCAGCACAATGGGCCACCTGGGGTTCCAAATGGTACCTTGACTTTCTGCATTAGCTTGCAGAAGAATGATTTAATTAGATTGTATGTTACTTGAATTTTTGTGATTGTATGCAACATGCAATAAACATACTAAAGCTTAGTTTCAGTGTTCTCAGAAAGAGAGATAATCTTACAGGACTTTGGTATTACACCTCTTGAGTGCCACCTTTATTCAAAAATCACTCCCTAGTGTTTACAATAATGTATGCAAATGATATATTTTTTCTTATCCAGTACAGGAATGTTGTTAGTGTATTGCATCCAACTGCTGCATAAAAGTAGATCAGTACTAGGCCTTTTGCTTTTAATCTTGAATTATGGGATATAAGTTTATTTTACTTTATTTTTGCTTCAGCTTCTGTCAGGAAGTCCCATTTGCTGTTTTTTTTTTTGCTGAGGCCAATACGTTGTCATCTGGGTTTTTGCATCAGCTCAGATTTCATGTTCTACATTGATGGTACCTGCACTAATTCTCCCTTTTCCTGATCCCAGCTACCCAATAAGGACAAAATAGAAGGAAAAACAGGAAGAACATAAATGGAGGAATAAGCCTCTCTACTAAACTGAGAAACAATGGGGACTGGGAGAGAAAAGAGAAAATGTGTGTGCGTGCATGTGAGAGAGAAAGAAAAGAAAAAAAAAAAAAAAAAGGTAAAGAGAAAGAAGTCAAGAAATCCTATTCTTTAGCATCCTCCATCAATATGTTCTCAGTGCTGCCTTGATACAAGCCTTTAAGTCACTCAACCATTTCCTCAAAGCTGTGATGAAATAAATATTTCTTTTGTGTTTGCGTGTGTGTGCGTATGTGTTTGTACTCCATCTGGCAGTGATAGTCTCTTTACCCTTGTCTGCAAGCAAAATGCATCACTACATTTCTGGAGGGTCTCATGTCATTGTAATGATGATGTATGTCATCTTGTTAAGTCCTTCACATTAAATATGTAACTGAAACAATCTGAGTTGAATTCCTGGGGTGACAACAAAGATTGAAATACTGTAGTTTACTGAAAGCAATGAATTAAAATGACTACAAAGTGGCTGAGCAGAAGAGACATATGAATAAAACCAGTGTGCTAGATCTGCTGCTTTTCAAGCTCTATAGACATTTACATTATTTCCAAATGGTGCACAGTCATTTCTATTCAGATATAATAGCATTTGGACAATCCAGTCCACTGAACTCAGTCTGTTCAAAAGCAGATACTAGGTATTATTCACCACTTCCCCAAGAAGAGACATTCTTATCGAGTTGCATATCAACAACATCAGCTAACTTTAGATTTCTCTGTTGTCTATGTCTTAGACTTCCTTTAGAATGAAGAAAATAAAAGTCTTTAAGAAATAACCCATGAGACCTCTTTTGACTCATTACATAACTACCAAAGGATGGGAGAAATTGTTCTTTAGGTATACTTGTTTCTGACTTTTGATCATTAAAAGATCTAAAAATGTCTTTTGCCAGTATAACCATCAATATTTGTCCAGATCCATTGTCTCATTGACAGAATTAGCCAATGGTCTTGTTAAAACAAGTGGTTAATCAAATATCAGCACTAGTTTTTGCAGATTCTTCACCAAAATTCCACAGCCTGAAATACCTCATACAAATTATTCAGTGAGTACTTCTAAAGAGAAAGCATCTTTAAATAAGAAGGATTGACTCATATTTTAAATGAGAGATGCAGAAGAATCCTAACATTTACAAGAGGAAGGAAAATAAAAAAAAATAAATTAAAAGAAAAAGAAAGAAAGAAAGAAAGAAAGAAAGAAAGAAAGAAAGAAAGAAAGAAAGAAAGAAAGAAAGAAAGAAAGAAAGAAAGAAAGAAAGAAAGAAAGAGAGAAAGAGAGAAAGAGAGAAAGAGAGAAAGAGAGAAAGAGAGAAAGAGAGAGAGAAAGAGAGAAAGAGAGAGAGAAAGAGAGAAAGAAAGAAAGAGAGAAAGAAAGAAAGAGAGAAAGAAAGAAAGAAAGAAAGAAAGAAAGAAAGAAAGAAAGAAAGAAAGAAAGAAAGAAAGAAAGAAAGAAAGAAAGAAAGAAAGAAAGAAAGAAAGAAAGAAAGAAAGAAAGAAAAAGAAAGAAAGAAAGAAAAAAGTAACAGAGAGGTTATTAATACTGTTTGTTGTTGTTTTTGTTGTTGTTGTTTTTGTGTATTAAGGTATTCAGGTTAAATAAGCATGAGTGTTTGACCAATACAAAGGGTTACAGAATATAAAAGGCATTAGGTGTTTATCAACTTGTGGAATTATGCATGGTTCAGCATGATTTTCAGTTTTCTTTGAGAAAGTAAAGCTTGCAGCTCTGTGTATGTTTATAATTATGTGAACTAGAACTAGCTTATGGTTTTTTTTATTGTTTTTGTTTTTTAGGTGTTCTAAGTATGAAATAGTGGGGGGAAAAAAAAATCCCGTTTTTGTATTTTTTGTGTGTTTTTTTTTTTGTGAGCATTTCTGAATGTTGGCTTGCACCTATATATATCCAGCAGCATTTCATCAGCCTAAGGAGGCAGAGTTTTGCAGGTCTTTTGATGAATATCTTTAAGGACCTAAACCTTGAAATTTGGAGGGAGAATGAAAGTCTTATAACTTGTTCCTTTCCTAAAGCTCTGTCATCCTGGGCAATATATATGTAAAGCAGTCAGAATTGCTTCTGAAAGTAAAATTATGTGTATTATTGGTTGTATCATCTTTCCAGTGGTTGTGGCTCAGGAGAAGGTCATCTGCTTACTGCTTCCCCTTCCTCCATGAACAACAAACAGTTTCCTACTGCATGTATTTTAAATTCAGCAAGTAACAGAAGCTTAACAGTTTGGTATTTCTCTCTGGCAGCTCCCTTTCCAGCTTCAAAATTTAGATTCTTGGTAAGCTTTCAGACTTGTTTTCTCTCTAAAAAGCTGCTCAAAAGCCACGTGTTCAAAGCATTCATGTAAGATGTATATTCCATAAGAGATATATCTTCTTCTCACTCTTACCATCAAATATGGTAAGAGTATGTGGTGACAGTCATTTATTTCTTCCTCTACTTCTACTGCTGCTGTTACCATGTGATAAGAGGCAGCCAATTTAATAAATCATGAGTTGCTTTCCAATTTTTTCACTTCCACTCCATTTAGCCCTTGCAAAAGTACCCAGGTCATATTTTACCCCAAAAATATAAGCAGTTTGTACCGCCATGGTATTTCTATAGTCTTAATTGTTATATATAAGTTACAGCAAGAAATTATAGGGAACTGAGTTATTTTCTTAACCAATTCATGTTTGGCTAAGCCATACACAGAAAAGAAAGATATTCTAGCGTTTCAACAAACATAGAGTTCCCCAGGTGAGGTGTTGCATGTAAGAAATAAATATTCCTTTCTGATCTTCATTTGTTCTGTGAGGTAGTACTTTGATTATAATGTATAGCTACTGGCACATTATTAGCTACCCTGCCTCCACCAATTTCTAGTCTATGCCAATCCCAGTACAATCTTTATATCTTTATATATTTAGGTGGGGTTGAGAAAGCACACAATGATTAAATGTAAACAGAATACAAACACAGTGTCAATGAACAGAGCACATTGACTGTTGTGCTCCTGAAACACCAGGTACACATTATACTGCTTCAGAGTAAAATGATAAACAATATGATCTTCTAAAAGAGATGAAGTGTACATCAGAGCAAGTTAAACAGTATGTTCTGTGAGTCTGAACAGAGGAAGAATAGTGTCAAAAACCTTAGCCAGAGGTTAATTGATAAGCAGTTGAATTATTCATTTGTTATTAATGATTACTAATGAGCAGCATTATAATAATCAATGTTCCAACCCAGTGCTTTGCCAGATGTCACGTTAATCGTGAGTGAAGACAGTGGTAGCTTAGCAAAATATGGAAACAATTAGCATGATTGACCTCAAGCTACCTCATGGCTCTCTGGAGCATTGTTCCAACATTACTGCAAAACAGTATATAAAACAGAATAAAAATTCTCTGAGTTTGCAGAGTGGGAAATGAGAATTCCTAATAGCCTTTGATATAAGCATGTTTTGTCTCATAAAAGGCAAAATTACAATAAATCTGACCTAAGCAAATATATTTGCTTTGAGAGATGACAATCACAGGCTTATAAGCAAGGAACTACAAAATAACCTACAGTGAGAAAAATGATAACACTAGACAATGTTAATGGCTAATTGAAATTAAAATCTACTCTGTCTCCAGTGAAAAATCTGTTGAGTTTTAATATTCCCAATAAAATTGTGTTTTAAAATTATGCTTTATGACTTGAGACAACAATAAACCACTAACTGCCATGCTGTTATTCAATATATGCAAAGAAGATTATTAACCTACAGGTATTGTAAAATGCTGAGGAGTTCAATTTTATTCTATGCAGGGATGAGATTTTGTTCTGTGACTGTAACAGGAGTTTTCATCTGGTTTAGACAGATGAATCAACACAATTGGGTGCATCCAGAGAAATTATGGCAGGGGCGTGTGGAGAGCCAACACAACATCTCCCCATTGCAGGATGGATAGACCTCTTCCAATCAGGTTTGAGCCTTAGCTGCAAACAGAAAGTTGGCACATCCAGGCACTTATGCTTGCTCCAGTCATTCAGTGGCTCGGAGAAGTGATCTTTAGGAGCAACAGGCTCTGAACCACAGTTCCTAGTCTGGGAATCATATTAGGCAATGAAAAATCAGCAGTGATGCTGTCTGCTTCATTTTATTTGCACACAACCAGGACAAGAAGTCTCCTCAGTGAAAGTTGGCTTGTACCTGTGGTGCCTAGGCCAGACCCCTAACACATTCTCACATAAGTGAGGGCTCACAAATCACGCCTTATAATGAAGCTGGAATGAAGGACATCAGTCAAAAAAAAGATTCTGCTACAGATGCCTGTGATGTGCTTTAAGTTATAATGCTTTATTTATCTTAGGGTTTGTGCCTAATCTATATAACAAATATTGCTGTATTCCTTTCAGCAGAGGGACATATGAAGTGCTTCAGTGACCTCAAATAAAGATTTGTTGTAGGTCTTTCTCCATGAGCTTTCTGCATTTTGGAATCATGTAATCAGAAGTCTGGGGCTAAAGTGCAAACTGTCATGAAAAAGACAGTAGAGGGGCAGGATTCTGTCTTTCGTTGTGAGCAGAAAAATAGTGTTGTTTTTATTTATTTTTATTTTGTTTTTTTAATTTTGTTGATTTGTTTTTGTTGATTTGTTTGTTTCTACATATATATGGTTTGGGGTTTTTTCACTTTTTTTTTTTTTTGAGGGGAGTTGTTAGTTTGGTTTGGGGTTTGTTGGGGTTGTGTGTGTGTGTGTGTTGTTTTTTTTTTGGCTTGGATGTTTTTTGTAATAACTAGGGATGAGTCAGGATGTCTGTAGCATGGGATATACACATCCTATGATCCTAAAACAACAAAATGAAGTTTCTGAGTGGAGTCTTGAAATAATGGAGAAGCTGTTCTGCAAGCAGTAACGGAGATCCCCTCAGGCATTTCACTCTACCCTAGAGAGCAAAGCACTCCGTCTATGAAACAAAATAAAGCAGGTTTTCTTTTTCACTCTTAATTTGGACTTTTCTGCCATTATATATCTCCTACTGGAATCTTCCGTACTGTTTTAGTTTATGTAAAAGGCTGGTCTTTCTCCCCCCAAGGATGTTAGCTTCACTTTTATTTCTTCTTGGTGTTTTGGTCCTAGAAAGTTGGAAGTGCAAGTATTTGTTCTCTCCTTTGCAGTGTACTGGCTTTTACATGAGAATTGAGAGCACCCTGGAAGAACGCTAACTTTCACTTTGACAGATTTGGTTTTGTCACATGATGTTAAATGTTTTGCTTGTTTATGAGTACTGTTTTAAACAATTTAACAATGTTCCAATTGCAGTATGTAGATTATGGCATTACAATTTTTCCAAATAAACTTATTTCATGTCTACATGTGCTGAAGTGAGAACACTGAAGTCCCTGCATACTTACTATTTGACCATAAGCAGGTATTTCAAAACTTATGCCTGACCTGAAAGACTGTAAAATCAATGATGTGTACAAACAGATTGAAGTCTGCAATTGTAGCTGGATATGCAGGACAGATCTGAGAACTCTTTAGAAATCTTCACAGCTTTCTGGTTCACTGAATATCATTAAGTAGTGTGCATGAATTACAAAGTAATGAAAGGATCTCTTATAGTTCAAAAGTACCCTGCAGTCCCCCCACCACCCACCACCCCCTTTTATGAGCTACTCAATTATTACTTTTTCCCTCTCTTGTTGTTGAAGGAAGAAAAAAAATGAGCTACTTATTCATTAATTTAAAATCATCTTATACCTGTTAAAGAGGAAAGAACATATCTCCATAGATTGATAAATACAACTTAAAGCAAGGGGAAAGAGAATTATTACTTCTGCATGTATGTAGAAGAATGAGATGTCTTTGGACTGGACTCCTGTTAAACCAGAGTTCAGTTCCTGCCCATAGACAGTGTTAAAAATTCCTGAAATCAGCAGGTAACAGCTATTAGTTCAAAATTAAAAAATACCTAAACTGTCTTGGATAGATGGGCTATATGTTTGTCTAACTTATTTTTAAACACATTCAAAAGGAGATTCACAGAGTTACTGTGTCACTGCTCGTGTTTCACTTTGTTAAACATTTTTCCTGTTTACAAATTTCCTTCAACGTTTACTAGGCAGATTCTTATTGTTCATTTTTATTGTACATGGAGAAACAACTGATAATTAGTCTTAAAAAAAAAAAAAAAAAAAAAAAAAGGAATTAATAGTAAACGACTTCCAAGTTCCCTTTTGATGAGGGCCTCTACTCTCCAAAATCTTGTCATTCACAGCAGCTGGTCAGATAAGTTATTTTGTCTTCTAAATATCTGACATTTCTCCCACCTTTAGTCAGTTATGCTGCTGTTCTTTCACTTAACAACACATAATGTTTAGCTTTCTTCAAACCGTGTTAGTGTATTCACTAGACCTTCCAGTATTTTTGTTCATTCTCATCAATAACCAATTCCTCCTCCTTTCTCACTTGTGTCATATCTTCCTTTTCTGATCTGCAGTATCCTTGTTCTGTTGCAAAGTCCCTATTCTTGACTGCATGTTGTGAGCTTCCTTACACATACTTTTCTATGAATATTAACCTTCTTTCCAGCAAGTATAAGTTATTACCCAGTACATTTCTCTAACCTAGGCAGAATGCTTATGTTTACATTCAGGTGGCATCTCCAGTGTTCCTGGAAGTATAAGCCATGGAGCAGATGAAGTCTATTACATTTTCTGAGCCTACAAGCATTTACGAGGTGCTGCTGCAGCAGCAGCCCTGGTGCGTAGTCCATCCCTCCAAGGAAATGTCAGCCACTCTAACTGGAATCCTTAAGCTCTATGCTGGTTTATGCATATCCAGGAAGCATGGATACCACAGAAGTTTGGGCTCCTGGACATACTTAAAATCCCTCCATATTTTAAACATGTCACAAAACTGTTTGTTGACCTTGATTCTCTGTTGCTCAATTGCTGTCTCTGCATCAGACAGCAATTTGCACTGCTTCCACTTGCAGTGCCCTTCCACATGGATTTCTCACCCACAGAAAAGAGTGAACAGCTGGAAAATATTTTATGGAGTTTTGAATTCTGCACCTCAATAGCTATTGAGGTGTTAACAGTTACCTTGCAAACACAGTTACCACAAAGAAATTAAATCAGTTACAATATATTATTAAAAAGGTTCATCTCTTAACATAAAAAGCATAGCAATAATATTTGTTATGATTCCAGGTCACTGAGAATCATTGATAATAAATTTTGGCCCTTTATTAATAATGTAAGTTATTGCATTGATAACATAAAAAAAAAAAAAAATGTAAGGTAAGAACAAAGTATCCCTTGTGTTAAGAACATTTTTACTTCCTGAGTAGTAAAAAGATGTTATAAAAATGAATTTCTGTCTGTTTTTAAGTTTGTGGCCTACACAGCATCAAACACACAGACTACAGTAAAAAACTACATTCTTAGTTTCTATTATTTCAGAGTTTTGAGCGATTGTTCAATTTCAGGGAATAAATACAGAAATGATAAATATATATTTGTCATTTATATTTGTCATTTGTCATATACCAATTTTGGAAGACACCAAAATCCCTCAAAGCTAAGGATTTGTCAAATCCTTTTGGTGTAGGAGTACCTTTTTTAAACGGCAATTAATATTGTCCCATAAATAGCCTGGTTTAGAGAGGAATTTTGACAACTTATGCATTATGAACATGTTGGATTTCACCATCAGTGCACCACTCTGTCTGTTAGTGAGTCACTACAGTCTCAGCAGAAAATGTATTTCACCTTGATGCAGGGAAGGAGGGTATTGTTTGCCCAGAGCAGCTTCTCCTAAATTTTCCATGTGAATTTTCTGTAAACAAGACAAAGTAACTGAAATAAAATTGAGGCTATTGGCAATTGAAGAAATTAATTTGAAAGACACCTCAGTACAGATGTAGCTCCCTTTATTCTAGGCACAGTACTTATAAGTTAACACCATTGTGCCTACTCTGCAAAAGGAAATCGTGGGTATTGCCTCCCTATCTTGCAGAGACACTAAACGATGCTCATTAATAGTCACACCTTGGCTGTGACTATTCAGCCTTGCAGGTCAATCCAGTCATGCATGTACTCTCTGCAGGGCCAGAAGTGACTTGAGCCAGGTACCCTCCCTTGCCTTCTCACATCTCCTGCACTCCCCATCCCAGGGCTCACAGGCGGTTAGAACCAGGGTGAGTCCCAGTGCAGGGTTGCAGAGGACAGCCAGGGATGTTGGGTTGCAATACCAGCCCAAGCCTACAGACAAGACAAAAACACATCTCTGACAAGTAAAGCCTGGGATTCAGTCTTATGGTGTATTCTTCAGGTGTTAGTGAGAAATTATTTGTCTGTTCTCTTATCTCTTCATGTAAGAAACTTTGTAGCATAAACCTCATTTATAATAGACAGCCTAAGAAGTGAAGATAAAATGAACTCTGTTATTCTAGAATCCTTTCATTGTTTTCAAATATATTTAGTCTCAAGCAGTGCACGAGGCACACTCTAGACACATTTTAAATCATAATAAATATGGAGTAATGCTATATGTGGTGAAATGTCAAAGCACAGTGGGTAAGAGGGTCAATCTGTGTTGAGCCTTATTGATTCTGACAATTTCTGCTGCAGAACAATACTCCACAACTGTACAAATAAGATGACACAATGATATATAAGGAAAACAGCTGTATTCTTTTATCCTGGGCATAATTATAACAACAGGAGAAACAGTATTAAGGGCTCAGCTCTAACTTGGTAAGTAAAAACTACCTGCCTGTGCAGCTGTTTTATTTATGAGAGATGGCAGGGTTAGAAAGAAATCCTGACATATAAATATACATATATATATATATATATATACACATATAAATAAATACATATACATAGATAAATATATATATATATATATATATAAAGGAAATTTGTGAGCAATAAAAGAAAATGTAACTGTGTATGCAACATTTTATTATGTGTGAATAGGAAAGTGATACTTGTTTTGATATTGATTTTTCTCTATGCAACATATTGTTATTTACAATAGTGGATGTGTTTTTCCCAGAGACTCAGGGCTGCATGATTTATGCTGTGTCTCAGTCCCAGCATTATGTTATGTAAGGCACCAGCTGAGTTCTGAGATGAGTCAGCTGCCAAATACCATATTAAAAAGCTATTGTCCTATTGTCTCATAACGAATCAACAGGCTTTGAAGTAATTATGTACCTCATTGTTTAGTTTGATACAAGGTATTTCAGCATGTAATAAAACATACTTAGAAGTGAAACTTATCAGATCCCATTATAAACTACATTTAGCTTCTTTCAGTTACCAGTAAAGCATGACTTTCAGTCTAATGGGATTTATAACAATGCATGCTTGCTTTATTTAACAAGTAAAGCTAGTAAAACCTGTTCTTGTCATGCCAGTCATTTGTAATTGTAACCTAAAACTCAAACTTACTTTTGTTTGACAGACTAGGTGTTTCTTATCATCATTCACTACTTGCCTGTGTGCCTGTCCTGCCACAACTCCAGAAGCTAATGGCTCAGAACACTGCAGGACAGGGGCCAAGATGTGAACTGGTACAGAAGAAAGGTCCATCACAAAAGGAGCTCGTGCTCCCTGTATAGACTGAGCACTCTGTTTATGAGCAAGATAACATTTTAATGTTGAATGATGACAGAGGCCAGGCCTGGCCAGCAGACACACTAGGGAATTATGGAATGTGTCTGTGCATCTCTCTTTCAAGAGGAGATGCTTACACCGGACTCATATGACATTTGTTATCTTATTCTCTCAGAATAACAGCATATACAGAATGACACCTTGCATGGTTAAGATGTCTTGTGCTGGGGAAAAGTACTATTAATTTTTAATCTACATTTTGTGACGTATTTACCATCAAGAAGACAAGGTCAAAGAGTAGTACCTCATTCTGGGACCAGAGAGTGGTGAATTTTGTGCTAATCCTAGATGTTAGGAAAAAAATAATCATTCCACAGTCTTGTACCAAGAAGATACAGAACTCTTAGCCAGAGTGTTTGTGTTGGAGATTCAAGGACTCTTTTAGATACCTTCAGATTTAGAATCATAGTATCATAAACTATCCAAGTTGTAAGGGACCCACAAGGATTCTCAAGTCCAACTTCTGGGTCCCCAAAGGAGCAACCGTCCCCTCCCCCTAGCAAAAAGAAAAAAAAAAAAAAAAAAAAAAAATCATATCACCTGTCTGAGAACATTGTCCAAATAATTCCCTGGGGAGCCTGTCCCAGTGCCTGACCACACTCTTGGTGAGAAGCCTTTTCCTAATATCCAGCCTGAATCTCCCTGTTGCAGCTCCAGGCTGTTCCCTTGGGTCCCATCACCAGTCACCAAAGAGAAAAGACCAGTGCCTGCCTCTCCACTCCCCTTATGAGGAAGTTGAAGATTTGTCCGTAAGTGCTACACAAGCACTTATAGGCTTTGACCTGGGTTCAATTTTCTCTGTGCAACCAGCTTTGATGTGCTCTCAGCAGCCACCACCACTGAAAAGATCTGCTGTCTCAGCCTGTAATTGCTGCCATTTCCTGCACATCTAAGTTTTGGTAGGCACATCACTGCAGCTTGCTAAATGAGTCACTATCCAGACAGAATAAATATGTATGTATACTGTCTGCATGCTTATCAGCGCTCTAATCCAGGGCAGATGACCAGCTTACCTACAGCCACCAAACATGATAGACAAGATGAAAATGGAGATGGAAATTTGCAGGTTCCCACACCTTGGAGAAAGGTAGAGTTAGGCATTAGTTTTCCTTCTCCTGCAAAATTTGTAGTATATGGCTGATTCATTAATATCAGTTCAGTACCTAGGATGTTCTGAACTCTTGTATATAGGGTATCCCAACCTCTGGGAGCATAGAAGAGCTATAGATTTATAGGCATTTGCAAAATAGTTCCATATTTTCTATTTAGGTCTGATCATCTGTTATCCTGAATGTCAAGGTATGGGATCTCTAAAAAAGTCTGAAGATAAGAGAGCCAGGAGACTTTGGCCCTCCTGGTACATGTACTGTAGCATGACTAATAAATAATGCATCACATCATGTCTAGGAAGGCATCATTGATGTACTATATTAATCTTCACGAGCAAGAACTGAAGATAAGCAAGAAGAATTGTGTTAGCTCTGATTTCCACAGGTCTTGAAAAGCAAATGTTTTACCTTGCCAGACCTCTAGCATGGCTACCCATTTGCAGATGGATGAATGAAGCCCTGTCTGCCTTCTGTCATGAGTCTGGAGTATGTAACACACCATGCAGGTCTAAGGGTATGACTCATGGTAGCCCACATCCAGTGAGTCATCCATCCAGGTCTTTATAAGCTGCAGAATGATTTAAGCCGATGTTGTCATGTAGCACCTAATGTTAGATTTTATACTGATCATTGTAAACTTTACTGCAAGCCACTTTGCACTACTTCCAACTCATGACTGGGTAACAGTTTCATGCCATATGCAATCTATTACTTGTTATTTTATGTCTGCCTGCTTGCTTTCTTAAACAAATCCACCTTGTCCAAACTGTGATGGATTAAATAATAGATTGTATGAAAGGGTAACATGTATGTGAGAAAAGTGGTGTGGGGTACAAAGAAGAAGCAGGTTGAATATATTCTCCATCATAAATTTTGATACGGGTAAAGGAATCTAGAAGACTCTGAGACTATTCACATAGCTAATTTTCATTATACAATACAACGTAATTAATAACTTACAAAATCATATTTTGCAGTCACCAGCTAAGGCTTTTGCCTTCATGACTGGAGTTAATTAAGACCTCACCCTTTACTCTGCTGAGCACATGAGCCATCCCGTGATTCTTCTGGGTAATTCTTTTTAATTGCTTATTTTAGGAAATCTGCAGCAGTACAGAAGTCACACTCATTTGCTGCCACTACTTAGCTCTAGTGAGTGCAAAATCCTAGTATAGATCCAAAGTCTAGCATTCTGTGAGTTAACAAGCAACTGAAATACAACCATGGACATATGAAAATATCAATATTTATTTAAACTAATAAAGTCATAATTAAAAGCGTAATTATGTAACCAGCCTTCTAAGATCCCTGGTTTCTGAAGAATACAAAGAGCCTGCAGCATGTGAAAAAGGCACTAGGGCATTGTGTAATCAAGGATGTTTGATTTATTATTTCTATATGTATAATTATTTTATTTTTCCAGTAGCTTTTTTTTTTTTTTTTTTTTTTAGGCAGTTTTACATGTATAATTCTGATGCCTTTAGAATGAATGTAACATTTTATCATAGAATGATAGAATCATAGAATGGCTTGCGTTGGAAGGGAACTTAAAGATCACCTACTTCCCCTACACGGTCAAGGATGCCACCCACTAGATCAAGTTGCTCAAAGCCCCATCCAGCCTGGCCATGAACACTTCCAGGGATGGGGCACCCACAGCTTCTCTGGGCAACCTGTTCCAGTGCCTCACCACCCTCAGAGTAATGAATTTTCTCCTAACAACTAATCTAAATCTACCATCTTTTACTTTAAAATTGTTCCCCCTTTTTGTCTGCTCACATAAAGGGCTCTTATAAAAAAGATGGGAGTGACTTTTTAAGTAGTAAAAGGCCACTATGCAATCTCCCCAGAACCTTTTCATCTCCGGGTTGAACATCCCCAGATATCTCAGCCTTTCTTCACAGGAGAGCTGCTCCAGCCCTCTGATCATCTTTATGGTCCTCTTCTGGACCTACTCCAACAGGTGCACATCTTTCTGGTGCTGGGGGCCCCAGATCTGGATGCAGCACTCCAAGTGCGGCCTCATGAAGGAAAAACAAAGAAGGACAATCAATTCTCTCAACCTTCGAATCATTTCTCAGTTGATGCAGCCTATAGTCAGCCTTCTGGGCTGCAGACATGCACTGGGATTGACCCAGGTGCAGCACCTTGCACTTAGACTTGTTCAACCTCCTTAGGTTCATGTGGGCCCACTTCTCAAGCGTCTCCAGGTCCCTTTAAATGGCATCCCTTCCTTCTGTTGTGTCAACTGCATCACTCAGCTTGCGGTCATCTGCAAACTTGCTGAGGGTGCATTCAATCCCATTGATAAAAATATTAAACAGCACTGGTCCCAAGCCAGATCTCTGAGGGACACCAACCTCCACTTGGAAATGGAGCCACTAACTGCAACTCTCTGGCTGTGGCCATGCAGCCAATCTCTTATCCACTGTGAATGGTCCACCCTGCAAATCCATCTCTCTCCAATTTAGAGGTAAGGACGTTATGTGGGATCATATCAAATGTCTTACAAAAGTCCAGGTAGATGATGTCAGTCAGTCTTCCCTTGCCAACCAATACAGTCATTCCATCATGAAAGGCCACCAGATATTCCTGGCAATACTTCCCGTTAATATTAAGTTTTTATCAAATGCAAACAAGAATTTGAAAATTCAGTCACTATTAAATTGCTAAGCAGTACCTTTACATTTTTAATGAAAAATGTCATAATGATGCAAAACAAAAAATTAGGATTTATTGTCCTGACTGGGTTTCACAAGAATTACAGATATGTTAGAAAAAATAAATAAATAAATAGAGAGAGAGAAAATCTGATCCACTAATCCCCAAAGATAAAAAAGTGAATATCACTTCTTGAATAACACTTTTTTATCGTTAGAAGATATAATTTGTGAGTTTAAAACTTTTAAACCTTAAAAACAGTTTATTGCTATCCACTTAATGGTATTAATAATTGATTTTAAGTTACTTCCTTGGTCTTGAAATTATTAGGAATTAACTTTCCCAGAACAATTAAGCAAGATGTGTGTATCTCTATACCTGTTTATTTTATATTATCATTAGACAACCAAACATCTATGACATATATTCTACAGCAGGAACTCCATTGGTTAGGTAAGTTCAACCACTCATTGAAATTATATCTCTAAATCATTTTTAAAACTGTAAAAAATTGATATTAGAACTGTAGTTTAAGATCAATCTCAATAAAAATTTTACAGTTTCACTTTTTGTTGTGTACTTCTACTTTTAAGGCAGTACTCAAACTTTCTACAACCTTGAAAAGACTTCTTGCTTCTCCAAAGTAATATTACAAACATTACAATTGTGTTCTTTTCAAAGCTGATTTAATCTGAACCCTTGAGTTGCCATTATTTCTTTTCAAATATGCCCCTCTCTGTCCTTACTCTGTTCTTATTTCTTTTCATAACATTTAGTTCACTAGGACTCTGACATTGAAGCCATACTTTTTCCACAATGTGCCAGCCCTTCAGGGATGGTCATTCCTTCATTTCTGACTTATTTATTTATTTATTTATTGCTAAACTATTTCATAAAATAGTGTAGATACCAATACAAAACAAAATTGCTGTTATTTAAGACCACTGTTGTTTCTGGTGCCATGAGCAATATACTGATTCCCTAGTCCATGCCACAAAGCAATAAAGCTTTGAGCATTTGAAATTTTAACCGAGCTCTGGTAATAATTCAGACATATTGAAACATTTGCTTGAAAATACAGTATTTCCTTAAATACATAATTCAATAAATGTATCAAAAGTTAATGATGATTCGGGTCAAAATAGGTTCCAGCTTTGTTAGATTTTGATCATATAATGGTAAATTCAGTGATACAAAAACTAAATAGTGATATTTTGTCATTTTAATTATTATATTTTGTTTTTCTCAAAATTCCTTACATCGCATATTCACATACTCAATATCAGAGAGCCACCTGCAGTAAGATACATTTCTAGTCCGCAGTAACTCCTGTTTTTAGTTTGCTATGTGCTTCCCAAATCTGAGCCAACACAGAGATTCATCTGACTTTCCACTGTAAGTTAGCTACTTGTGTTGTTAGGAAATGTTTTATTTAGAGGGGGGAAGAAAAAAAAATGTTTTCAGTTAAATCTATTGCTGTAGAATACAAACAAGACAGTTTGTTTATCTTTAGTACCATATAAGCATAACTGCTACTGATTTTTCTAATTTGCATGTCATTGCTATTCTACTTTATGTTTTCACTTTGGAATGCAATATTTCAGGCAACCAGAACAGTCTACAGCATTTAAGTTTCCATAATGCCAAAGGCACATTTCAGAGTTGTTCTTGGTGATTGTCTTTATTTGACCCTGCATTGATCAGAAAAGTAAAGGATTTTATGGAATGAAGGAGAAAATACAAAACAGAATGAAAGTATTTGTAAAGAATAGGATTTTCTTTATATTGTTCTATTTAATTGCATTTCTACAGATAGAAAATGAAAAATTCAATTTCAGCAGACATAATTTTGGCATCTGCATCATTGCAGTACTTTAGAAAGCTCTGTGAAGACTACTCAAGTAACAACAAAGCTACTGATAAAATCTGTATGCTCATCCTCAAGTGCACATCATTTTATTCCTAAGCCTACTCCCTCCTTGTCAGCATTTCCAAATTCTTATTAATGAAAATCTCAGAAGAAACACAATTCAGAAGTTAAAGAAAAATATACATTCATAGTAGAGCTTATGTTTAAGCTTATGATATGATTGTTTTTTAGATCTGCTTTTCCTCCGGTCTTTATCATGCTAGACTACACATTTAGGTTTTGACAGATGGAGGAATGTATATGGCAAATAATAACAGCAACAACAAGATTTGGAATCATCAGAAGTAACAGTAAATAAGAAAAATAACAAGTCAAAATTCCAAGTCTTGTAAACTCACAAAAACTGACAGAGAACAGAAATCAAAATTCCAAAATTCTGCCAAAGTCCTTCTGAGAAGAGCTGAGTGATTTGTCATGGTTTTTTGTTTGTTTTGTTTTGTTGTTTTTTGTTTGTTTGTTTTTGTTTTCTTTGTTTTGTTTTGGTTGTGGTGTGGTTTCATTTGCTTCTGTTTGGTTTGGTTTTAATAGGACTGATTTCCTGATGTGGAAAGATTCCTTCTCTTTTCAGTAATGTAAGCTTTTCACAAATATTTTTAGAGATATTTTCAAGTGTTCCTCTGTATGATGAATATTTCTAAGCCACATGACTTTTCACTGAGAGAAGCAAGGGTTGAAAACTAAAAAATGCCACTGAAAAAAATATGAAAAAAAATGGAGTACATGTACATGCACACTTTTTGTTTGTTTGTTTGCTGTACAAAATTAACTGAAAAGACAAAGTGGAACAGAGATTGCATGATAGTGATCATCTCCCAGTCAGGTGGACCAATGAAACTCTCTAATGTCCTTCAAAAACACAAAGTTAAGAATTGGAAATGAAAATGATAGCCAATGAAAATTCAAATTTGAATGTCAAAGTCTTGTTGCCTCTTTAATGTCTGATTCCATCACTGTTCTTTTTTAAAGGCCATCTTCTCCTTTTCCCTAATCACTGAAACTTGTCACTACCCTTCCTCATGCTCACACCAATTTCTGATTTTAGCTGACAAAAACGCACACAAGAAGGCCTCCCCAAAAATAGATTATTCTTCCTTCCATATTATTGGCTTTAGAGAAATAGAATCAGAAATTAAATACTTAATTTGTTTCTAACTCTTCATATTGACACTGTATTTGTTAACTTGACATGAAACTTTTCAAATTTTTCAGAATATAGGCTTAATACAAATGCCTCCAGCAAACATGTTACTGAAGCAACTTCCCATGTAGCATCATGGTTGTGCCGATTGTCCTGGTTTCAGTTAGAACAGAATTAATTTTCTTCCTAGTAGCTGGTGGAATGCTGTGTTTTGGCTTAGGATGAGAAGAGTGCTGATAACACCCCGATGCTTTAATTGTTGCAGAGCAGTGCTTATACTAAGCCAAGGACATCTCAGCCTTTTGCTCTGTCCTGCCAACGGGCAGGCTGGGGGTGCAGTAAGAGCTGGGAGGGGACAGACCCAGGACAGGTGACCCAAACTAGCCAAAGGGGTATTCCATACCATCTGACGTCATGCTAAACAATATATAGGGGTGGCTAGCCGGGGGGACGGGGCCGGACTGCTCGGGGTTAGGCTGGGCATCGGTCAGCGAGTGGTGAGCAATTGCATTGTGCATCACTTGTTTGTACATATTATTATTATTTCCCTATTATCACCATATTATTATTATTGTTATTTTTGTTATTATTATTTTGTTATTATTATTTTCCTGTCTTATTAAACTGTCTTTATCTCAACTCACGGGCTTCACTTTCCATTTCTCTCCCCCGTCCCAGAGAGGGAGGGGGGAGGGTGAGCGAACGGCTGCGTGGTGTTTGGCTGCCGGCCGGGTTAAACCACGACAGTCATTTTGGCGCCCAACGTGGGGCCCGAAAGGTTGAGATAACGGCAGATCTGACCAGAGTGTGTTAAACTAAAATTGGTGTAAGGATTAGACCTGCTTAATAGTCACCTGTCATGATGCTGATTGCTTTAATCTCAACTCTGCTGCGCCTGTTTTCCAAATTGAGTATTATAGTACATTATTTTCCGTATTTGCTCTCTGTCATGTTGTTTATCCTCTCCGGGCCCTGGTTTCAGATCATTATGGTACTGTGTGTTGTAGCAATGGCTTATGAGACGATGAAATATGTGGTCATGACTCTAACTTGTTACTTGTATTCAGTAACATCGTCGACTCTGTACTTTGGAAACTGTATCTTGGAAACTATTAGCAATTATACCTATTGTTTTTTTCCATTAGGGAGTCAATCTGTGGAGGGGAAAGGGGAGGATATTTTTCCTTACTTGCTTACTCTCCCTTTCTCCTTCACCACCCCTGTATCCTCCTGGATCACTCTGCCTTCCTCCTTCACCACCCTCTTATCCCCTGAGCTTGTCACAATAGCTCTCCAAGATATTGAATACTATTGGGATACTCGGAATACCATAGTCTTGTTGTTCTGCCTCATGAATGCACTTCAGATTCTGCTTAAAGTTAAACAACTACTTGGGAATCTCATCCGGAGATCTGCCCGGAGGCAGGATAGTTGTGGGTGGCAGGGAGTATGGGTGGATATGGGCAGGCATCTAGAGCAGTTGGCACCCCCAGTGTGTTGGAAATTCACCCCTGAGCAATGGCAAAATCCTCAAAAACTGGCAGAATGCTTGAAAAAAAGGTGTCATGATTCTGGCAGTTCCAAAGTAACACAAATCATTGTAACGTGCTGGGGCCTGGCTCATGCCTATCGAGCTGCCATTGATACTGCTATCAACTTAGTGACAGACCCTGCGGCCACTCCAAGCCCTGTGACAGATCCAACGGCCACTGTGACCCCTACGGTGGACTCGGCAGCCGCTCCAACTCCAGTTCCTGCAGCCACTCCAGTTCCAGCTCCTGCAGCCGCTCCAGTCCCAGCTCCTGCAACCGCTCCAGTCCCAGCTCCTGCAGCCGATCCAGTCCCAGTTCCTGCAGCCGCTCCAGTTCCAGATCCTGCAGCCGCTCCAGTTCCAGCTCCGGCCGCTACTCCAGTCCCAGTTCCTGCAACTGCTCCAGTCCCAGCTCCTGAAGCCGCTCCAGCTCCAGCTCCTACTGCTGCTCCAGTCCCAGCTCCTGCAACTGCTCCAGCTCCAGCTCCTGAAGCCGCTCCAGCTCCAGCTCCTACTGCTGCTCCAGTCCCAGCTCCTGCAACTGCTCCAGCTCCTGCAGCCACTCCAGCTCCTGTGGCCGTGTCAGAGAAACGAGCTGTAGCAGTGCAAGTTGACCCTGCAGAGGGTATTCCAATCCCTGTAACGGGGTCAGAGAAACGAGCTGTAGCAGTGCAAGTTGACCCTGCAGAGGGTATTACAACCTCTGTGGCAGACCCTGTAACAAAGTTAGAGAAACGAGCAGTAGCAGTGCAAGCTGCCCCTGCAGAGGGTATTACAACGTCTGTGGCAGACCCTGTAACAAAGTTAGAGAAACGAGCAGTAGCAGTGCAAGCTGCCCCTGCAGAGGGTATTCCAACCCCTGTAGCAGACCCTGTAACAAAGTCAGAGAAACGAGCTGTAGCAGTGCAAGTTGACCCTGCAGAGGGTATTACAACCTCTGTAGCAGACCCTGTAACAAAGTCAGAGAAACGAGCAGTAGCAGTGCAAGCTGCCCCTGTAGAGAAGGTGAAAAAATGGTATAGAGATTCAGGTCGTTTAGAACGCAGAGAGTCTTCTGCCAATCCAGGTAAGGCTTCTGCCAAAACTAGGTATATAGATGACGAAGATGACGACGACGCTGGGCCATCAAGGATTCAGGAGGAGGAAGATGAGGATGCCGAAAAAGCAACAGTAACTACCCGAAGCCTAAACGAGCGCAAGCTACGAGATGTGCGAAAAGATTTTGGTCGCTGTATAGGTGAGCAGCTTGTCACCTGGCTGCTCCGGTGCTGGGACTCTGGAGCCAATTGTGTGGAATTAGACGGCAGGGAAGCCAAGTGGCTGGGATCCCTTGCTCGAGACGCCGGCATTGACAAAGCAATTGCAGATGGAGCACAACCCACCAGCCTCTGGAGGCGTCTCCTCTCAGCTGTGAGGGAAAGGTATCCCTTCAAGGAAGAACTTTTATGTCTACCAGGCAAGTGGACCACTATGGAGAAGGGAATCCAGTACCTGAGGGAATTAGCCGTACGGGAAGTGATTTATGAGGATCCAGACCTCAGACAAACATCCAAAGACCCAGATGAAGTCAAGTGTACACGACCCATGTGGCGGAAGTTTGTACGGAGTGCACCATCATCATATGCCAGCTCATTGGCAATAATGGCCTGGAAAGAGGATGAGGAACCCACAGTGGATGAAGCGGCTAAACAACTCCGTCAGTATGAAGAAAGTCTTTCCTCTTCCTTACAGGCCTGCGTCTCAGCTGTGGAGAAACTTTCTGAAAAGGTTCACTAACTTGAAGAGAATCTATTGTCCTCCCCACCTGAACCAACCAGTGTCCACCGACCAAAAGAGAACACTTGGGAGAAACTTTCTGAAAAGGTTCACCAACTTGAAGAGAGATTATTCTCCTCTGTACCTGTACAAAGCAGTGTCTCAGCTGTCAGGGGTAGGCGTTCACCCACACAAGGAAGACTCTATGGTGGGTACTCACCCCGTGCCACCCTGTGGTTTTACTTACGAGACCATGGAGAGGACATGAGAAAATGGGATGGAAAATCTACCGCGACCCTAGAGGCACAGGTACGTGAGTTGCAAAAGAAAACAATCAGGAAAAAGGGATTCTCCGAAAAGTTTGCTGCTCCAACTTCCAGCAGACAGTCCTTCAAACACAGAAACGAAGAAGATTCTGACCAGGATTAGGGGGGCCCTGCCTCCAGCCAGGGGGAGGAAAGGGACAATCGAGTTTATTGGACTGTGTGGATTCGATGGCCTGGCACATCACGCGCACAGAAGTATAAGGCTTTAGTAGACACCGGTGCACAATGTACTATAATGCCATCGAGCTATAAAGGACCAGAGCCCATCTATATTTGTGGAGTGACAGGAGGATCTCAGCAGTTGACTGTATTGGAGGCTGAAGTGAGTCTGACTGGGAATGAGTGGGAAAAGCACCGCATTGTGACTGGCCCAGATGCTCCATGTATCCTTGGCATAGACTATCTTAGAAGAGGATATTGCAAGGACCCAAAAGGGTTCCGGTGGGCTTTTGGTATAGCTGCCTTAGAGACAGAGGGCATTAAACAATTATCTACCTTGCCTGGTCTCTCAGAGGACCCCTCTGTTGTGGGGTTGCTGAGGGTCGAAGAACAGCAAGTGCCAATCGCTACCACAACTGTGCACCGGCGGCAATATCGCACTAACCGAGACTCCCTGATCCCCATCCATAAGCTAATTCGTCAATTGGAGAGCCAAGGAGTGATCAGCAAGACCCATTCACCTTTCAATAGTCCCATATGGCCAGTGAGAAAGTCTAATGGTGAGTGGAGACTAACAGTGGACTATCGCGGCCTGAACGAAGTCACGCCACCACTGAGTGCTGCAGTGCCGGACATGCTGGAACTTCAGTATGAACTTGAATCGAAGGCAGCCAAGTGGTACGCCACAATTGATATCGCTAATGCATTTTTCTCCATCCCTCTAGCAGCAGAGTGCAGGCCACAATTTGCCTTCACTTGGAGGGGAGTCCAATATACTTGGAATAGGCTGCCCCAGGGGTGGAAACACAGCCCTACCATTTGCCATGGGCTGATCCAGTCTGCGCTAGAGCAGGGGGAAGCTCCTGAACACCTGCAGTACATCGATGACATTATTGTGTGGGGTGACACAGCAGAGGAAGTTTTCGAGAAAGGGAAGAAAATAGTCCAAATCCTTCTGAAAGCCGGTTTTGCCATAAAACAAAATAAAGTCAAAGGACCTGCACGAGAGATCCAGTTTTTAGGAATAAAATGGCAAGATGGACGTCGTCAAATCCCAATGGATGTGATCAACAAAATAACAGCTATGTCTCCACCAACTAACAAAAAAGAAACACAGACTTTCCTAGGTGTTGTGGGGTTTTGGAGAATGCACATCCCAAATTACAGTCTGATTGTAAACCCACTCTACCAAGTAACCCGTAAGAAGAATGAGTTTGAATGGGGCCCTGAACAACAACAAGCCTTTGAACAAATCAAGCAGGAAATAGTCCATGCAGTAGCTCTTGGGCCAGTTCGAACAGGACCAGATGTAAAGAATGTGCTCTACACTGCAGCCGGGGAGAACGGCCCCACCTGGAGCCTCTGGCAGAAAGAACCTGGGGAAACTCGAGGTCGGCCCCTGGGGTTTTGGAGTCGGGGATACAGAAGATCCGAGGCCCGCTATACTCCAACTGAAAAGGAGATATTGGCAGCATATGAAGGAGTTCGATCTGCTTCGGAGGTGGTCGGTACCGAAGCGCAGCTCTTCCTAGCACCCCGATTGCCGGTACTAGGCTGGATGTTCAAGGGAAGGGTCCCCTCTACGCATCATGCAACTGATGCTACATGGAGCAAGTGGGTTGCACTGATTACTCAGCGGGCTCGAATAGGAAACCCCAGTCGCCCAGGAATATTGGAAGTGATCATGGACTGGCCAGAAGGCAAATACTTTGGGATATCATCAGAGGAGGAGGTGGGTCGTGCTGAAGAAGCCCCACTGTACAACCAGTTGCCAGAGAATGAAAAGAAATATGCCCTGTTCACTGATGGGTCCTGTCGTATTGTGGGGAAGCATCGGAGATGGAAGGCTGCTGTATGGAGTCCTACGCGACGAGTTGCAGAAGCTGCTGAGGGAGAAGGTGAATCGAGTCAGTTTGCAGAAGTGAAAGCCATTCAGCTGGCTTTAGACATTGCTGAACGAGAAAAATGGCCAGTTCTCTATCTCTACACCGATTCATGGATGGTAGCAAATGCCCTGTGGGGATGGTTACAGCAACGGAAGCAAAACAACTGGCAGCGTAGGGGCAAACCCATTTGGGCTGCTGCATTGTGGCAAGATATTGCTGCTCGGGTAGAGAACCTGGCTGTGAAAGTACGCCACGTAGATGCTCATGTGCCCAAGAATCGGGCTACTGAAGAACATCAAAACAACCAGCAGGTGGATCAGGCTGCTAAGATTGAAGTAGCTCAGGTGGACCTGGATTGGCAGCATAAAGGTGAATTATTTATAGCCCGATGGGCCCATGACACCTCAGGCCATCAAGGTAGAGATGCAACATACAGATGGGCTCGTGATCGAGGGGTGGACCTGACCATGGACGCTATAGCACAGGTTATTCATGACTGTGAAACATGTGCTGCAATCAAGCAAGCCAAACGGTCAAAGCCTCTTTGGTATGGAGGACGATGGCTGAAATATAAATATGGAGAGGCCTGGCAGATTGATTACATCACACTCCCTCAAACTCGCAATGGCAAGCGCCACGTACTTACAATGGTGGAAGCAACCACCGGATGGCTGGAAACATATCCTGTGCCTCATGCCACCGCCCGGAACACCATCCTGGGCCTTGAAAAGCAAGTCCTATGGCGACATGGCACCCCAGAAAGAATAGAATCAGACAATGGGACTCACTTCCGAAACAACCTTATAGACACTTGGGCCAAAGAACATGGTATTGAATGGGTGTATCACATCCCCTATCATGCACCAGCCTCCGGGAAAGTTGAACGATACAATGGCCTGTTAAAGACTACCTTGAAAGCAATGGGCGCTGGCACGTTCAAAAACTGGGATACGCATTTGGCAAAGGCCACCTGGTTAGTCAATACTAGGGGATCTACCAACCGAGCAGGACCTGCCCAATCAAACCTGTTACGTACTGTAGATGGGGATAAAGTTCCTGTAGTGCATGTAAAAAATATGCTAGGTAAAACAGTCTGGGCTACTCCTGCCTCAGGAAAAGGCAAACCTATTCGTGGGATTGTTTTCGCTCAGGGACCTGGATACACTTGGTGGGTGATGCAAAAGAACGGAGAGGTCCGGTGTGTACCTCAAGGAGATTTAATACTGGGTGAGAATAGCCCATGAACTGAATTGTACCATGTTAATTAGTATATTATATTGTATGTTATCACTACCATGATTACTATAGGTGACTAATTAGAATGTATGGAAAAGAGTGTAACCTGAGCATGACATAAATGGTATGGAATAAGGGGTGGATAGATGTCCTGGTTTCAGTTAGAACAGAATTAATTTTCTTCCTAGTAGCTGGTGGAATGCTGTGTTTTGGCTTAGGATGAGAAGAGTGCTGATAACACCCCGATGCTTTAATTGTTGCAGAGCAGTGCTTATACTAAGCCAAGGACATCTCAGCCTTTTGCTCTGCCCTGCCAACGGGCAGGCTGGGGGTGCAGTAAGAGCTGGGAGGGGACAGACCCAGGACAGGTGACCCAAACTAGCCAAAGGGGTATTCCATACCATCTGACGTCATGCTAAACAATATATAGGGGTGGCTAGCCGGGGGGACGGGGCCGGACTGCTCGGGGTTAGGCTGGGCATCGGTCAGCGAGTGGTGAGCAATTGCATTGTGCATCACTTGTTTGTACATATTATTATTATTTCCCTATTATCACCATATTATTATTATTGTTATTATTGTTATTATTATTTTGTTATTATTATTTTCCTGTCTTATTAAACTGTCTTTATCTCAACTCACGGGCTTCACTTTCCATTTCTCTCCCCCGTCCCAGAGAGGGAGGGGGGAGGGTGAGCGAACGGCTGCGTGGTGTTTGGCTGCCGGCCGGGTTAAACCACGACACCGATGCAAATGGATTTAGACCAAGCATAAATTAAAAGACCAAAGTAATTTTTTTTTTTTTTTTTGGCTTTGAAAGAATTGTACTGGGTATGGCTGGTATGGACATAAATTTCCTGAAATAGTCCATACAGTGCTGTGCTCTGCACTTGTAGCTAGAACAGCACTAGTATCACACCAGCATCTTGTCTACTGCTGAGTAATACTGGCACAGCATCAGGACTCCCTCCAACCCACCAAGAGCAGCATGATGTGTGTGGGCAAGTGATGGGGAGGGGACATCACCAGGGCAGCTGACCTAAATCAACCAAAGTGATATTCCACATCATTTGATGTCACACTTAGAAATAAAAGGTGAAAAAGAAATGAGAGCAGTGGGCTCTCGTTATGAAAATGTCTGTCCACCTGAACAATGGCTACGCTCATTGAGGCCCTTTATGAGTGATGTGGTCAAGTATCATGCATGAATGAGAAGTTTGAGAGTAATTTATTTCCTCTCTCTGTGCTTCCACACAGCCTTTGTTTGTTTGTGGTTTTTTTGTTTGTTTTTCCCCTCTTCCTTTTCTTTTTAGTTAAATTATTTAATTTTCCCTTAATAACATTTTTACCTTCATAATTAAATTATCCTTATACTCAACCTGTGAGTTATTTTTTTCTTTCTTCTTCTCCTCTTCTGAGCAGAGGGAGTGAGAAAGTGGTTGTTCAGCTGCCTAGCAAGGTAAAACCACCACAAGAATTTGATTTAATGTTTGTCTGATATCAGAGTTATCTGTACATGAGTTTGCAAAGAGGTGCACACAAGCCACAAGAACACCAGGACACGTTGGAAATGAATTAGCCATATTTTCCTGTGCAAAACTTGTCAAAGTTGAGTGTGAACACTTCCATGAAGGCCAAAATCATATTCTTCAAATTCACAAACTGAAAGATGTTATTAATATTTCACTCACTTCTAGGTTTACAAAAGAAACTATGTCATAAGTCATGAATACGAGGAAAGTGGAGATAAGACTGACAGCCCAACCTTACCTGCTTTAAAAGCTTGCTATCTCAACTGGATTCGTGGTGTTTGTGTTCTTACTGCCAGACTCTGTACAGCATATCATCAAAATAAAATGCAATTATAATACTTACTTTACACAGTCCACAATGTGCCCTTTTCCCCTTAAGATATTAAGAATCTTAAAAATATATAAATAAATAAAAATGTTGCCCATTGGCTTTTTGTTTCACTACAGAACTTTCTGTTCAACAAGAATGTATCAGAGGGGAAAGAAAAACTGTGATAAGAAAAAAAAATGTGACAGAAAAATTCAGAACCCGTGCAGCTTTCAGCAAACATTGCTAATTTTATAACATATTTTTTTCCTGTGTTTGGAATGGGAGCAGAGGTTACAGGAAATCAATAGTTCTCTTGAGAATTGGAATTTATGAGGAAAAAAATCTTGATAGAACAATTTATTTCATTATTTCTCTTTTTTGCAGAGTAAAATCAATGTGCATTGACACATTCCCAATAATTTAGATTAGACCCCCTGTTAGAGCAAAGCACAACTCCCTTTGTTGTCCAAAGCACAACTCTGCACCCTTTAAAAAAAAAAAAAAAAAAAAAAAAACTTCTTGCCTGTGATCAGCAACAAGAAAGTTCAGAATATCTGTGGTCTCTAAAACAACTAGCATTTAAAGATGTTTTCACTGCTAGGATTATAAAGTAGTCAAAGTATGTTTTCCACTTATTTTCCATACACTTAGGGCTGAAAAAAAGTTAAGCCAAAGCCTGAAGAAATTTCTCCCCCAAGTAACTTCCTTTACTGTTTTGAATAGCTTGAGTACCAAGCTGTAAGTCATTCACCAATAAAGTTCTAGTAGAAATGTCTGAGCAGAATTGGAAAAGATACATCAGAACAAAGTTCTGAACAAAGTCTGATTTCCCCTCTTTACACTGCAGAACTATTGCTCTCTCGGGTCAACATATTCTTTGGTTGCAAACACAAATGCAGCATCACCTTGTTGCCAGAGTGCACAAGGGAAACAAGAGCTTCCCTCCCTAACTTCCCTTGCCTTCAGCACAACAACATTTTCAGAAAAAAGGCATGAAGGAATGTGTTGGTCATGGGAGGACAATGCCTTTCTTCCAACATGAAACTTTCTGTTGGTAAATAACAACATTTTAACTGCTAAAAGATTTCAGCTTTACAACGCACAAATGCATTAAATCTGTAATTCATTTGGTAAATAGCAACTAATACTTCTGATAAAATTCCTGATTTACTAAACCATATCTATTATTAAAACTAATATTTTTTATATTTAATAATTATAAATATAATTATAAATGATTATATTTCTTCACTGAACATTTACTTTCTAGTTCCATCAATTCATAGTTTTCTTATGTTTTGACTGTTCTGCATCCTGCTGAGCAAAACACAGGAAACACCCCAATTATTAGCGTATAATTTCCTTGCAACATATTAGGAGAAAAAGGAATTTTGCAATAATAAATGCTTAAAAATCAGTGGTCTGAACAACTAAAGGAGTCCCCAAAGCATGAGAAACCTCACAGACAAAATTTGTCTGCACTCTGCTCTCCTTTATTTCCAAGAACATCTGAGTTGGAAATGCTTGCTGATTCTTATTGCAGCATTGCATAAGCATGGGGATAATATATGAAAAAACAGGGCTATATTTTGAAAATTCGAACACTTAAAATATTTAAACTGCTTTTTCTCTTAGAAAATTGCAAATTATGTGATGTTATTTATCTTCATGTAAATCGTTAATGATATATGGTTATTAAGGAATTACTAGGAAATGACACAGAAGACAGACCCATTAAATGATGTAGGTACTCAAAACTGGAGGTTAAATATGAATCAATACATACTTGACAGCTCTGTCTATGCTTCAAGCTAGCTTTGATCCAGATCTCACTGGGAGGTTGCAGCACTTAGCCACGCTGATATTAATAACCTCTGTCTATTAGATGGTCATATTAGCACGGGCATAATTCTATTTTAACACATGATCTTGTGGCTCCTAGACATGACCTAGCTCATGCCATTGTCATCCAGAGTACAAAAGGGCTCTCTGATGCTGTCTGTCTGCCTTCAACCCTTTGTGTCTTTTCCTGAAACTAGCCTTCACACCTGAAATGATTTACCCAAGGCTGCACAATTAACCAGCAACTCAGGTTGCATCCAGTCAGAAGAAGCCTCATTTTCCTTCTGATGTTGTAGTCATCAGATACTTTTCATAAAGTTTCTGATTCATTTCTGCAACAAAGTGAAATTTGAATGCACAAAATACAGTGGTCAAGTGAGATTTGTCCATTTGACTATTAACTTCAATGGTTATTTCATGATTACCTGTTTGGTATGTAATTCTCTGAGATTGCTACAAGGTAAAATAACGAATACAACAATTTTTAAAATACGACCCTTAATTGTTTTGGATTTTACCTTAAAAGTATCAGGAAGTGTGGATACAGGATTATGGCCTCAATGATGCAGAACTCTCTTCTGCCTGAAATTGTTTCTCACAGGTGTTTAATAACATTAAGCTTCTTATCAATTTCCCATTAGTGCCTCTTCAGTAGTTAAAGTGGTGAGATTAACTGTCCCTCCTGAGCAATTGCACTAACACACTACTGTGACTTTATGATGAGGTCTACCAGAAGAGACACATGATTTGAACTCAGCAGAGCCATATACTGGTGCATCTTAGAGCTCTAGGGCTTCCTTAAATCATTGAAAGTGGAGGGAGGCAAAGCCTATAGTTGGTACTGACAGTCAGCAATGTCATTACTCGAACTTCACCTTTCAGAAATCTTTCTTTTTCAAAACTATCTAGGCAGCCTCTGCCTTCAGGATTATTCCTGTTCTTTTTCTTAACACCTGACTGATCTCATCCTCCTTTCAACTAATCTGAAACCACTCCAGATATGATTAATACTAAAAAGGAAGCATGTTATAGGTGGAATAACTTGGACATTAATCTAGACAATAAATTCAGAACATAGGAAACTATCCTTGACACCTCCTTCTTATTTTGGGAAATAACGGCCTTACTTATGACTGTTTCTGATCCCCTAATTTAATTCTAAAATTACAAGGTACAATTTGAAGTTCTCTGCTGCTTGCAGGTTGCACTGTGTGTTGCATAAGTCTCCTAACACTCTTCAATCCCCCCAAGCTTCCTTTTTTATTGGTTGAAAACCAAGGAGTACAGAGGAGAAGATGAAGGTTTACTTATCTACTCAATCTCAGCAAGTGGGAACCATGATCCCTGAATACCACTGAGTCCATCTTCTACATTTTCATTGAAAACTTAAAAAATATGCTGGTGGATGTGATTAAACAAATTAAAAGAGTAAGTATATTAAATGTATCAGATTCTCTGCACCTACATTAAATTTTCAACCATAAATTATTGCAGCTGTAAATTGAAATTATAAAAAGATAACCTTAACATGGTTCTCATAAATAAGGAATTTTAACCACAAAATGGCAGTTAACTGGTCAAACAGTTGTTTCATAGAAATGACTGATGATCTATTGAGTGGCTATTAGTTGTCCAGTACAGTTTACAAAAAAGCAAGGAGTTTCTCTCTGAAACAATGTGAGAAAGATGTTGATGTTGTCAATGTGAGAAAGATATTGTCCTCATGTTGAGGACAGCATTCAGTTTTAGACACTGAATTTTAAAAGAGAAGGGAAAAGTAAGGAGCATGTAGCGATCACTGTGGGCAATCAAAAAGCTCTAAAAAAAAAAAAATATGGGTGTGACATACAGGTGTTACAAACAGAACGCTTCTGAAAACATGGCTGAATGAGCTGTTTTTCTGTTTTTGAAAGCAGCAAAGATTTTTCATTTTAATACTATGAAAAACTAATCTGACCAATATAAAATATTGTTTGGATTAAGTATATATACTAAACTTGGTCACCCCTAACAGCATTAGTATTACCACTACACATTGTAGGCACTGGAGATTTAAAATATGGAGTAGAAAAACAGTAGGAGACAAATGAGAAAATTATGAAAGAAATAATCACAAGTAGAACAGCAAATAAAAATGGAAACATACTTTAAAGACCATTTATTAATATGCTTTTTTCCTTCATCTGTAAAAATAGCAGGGAATGTAAATTATAAATTAAGTAGACTTGGGAGCTGTTTTCACACAGTGTGTGCACTTTACAGCTGACATATTGATGAAAAACAAATCAATTCCTTTGCACTGGATTGCAAATAGTAAGATGATCTCCCAAAAAAATCAAAATTTGTATCTGCATGTTAATAAATGTGTTAAGCCCACAGGGAAAAAATCCAAATCTAAATAAATAAATAAATAAATAAATAAATGAAGAGGTGGGGGTGGCTGGGAGAGGGAGGGAAACAGAAACTACTGAAAAGCGGGTTCTGTCTCTGTGTCAGTGTTGGGACTGGCGCTGTTTAACATCTTTGTCAGAGACGCGGACAGTGGGATCAGGTGCACCCTCAGCAATTTGCCAGTGACACCAAGCTGTGTGGTGTGCTCAGTATGGTGCTATCCAGAAGGGATGCCATCCAGAGGGACCTGGACAGGCTTGAGAGGTGGGCCTGTGCAATCCTCCTGAGGTTCAAGAGCAAGGGCTGGGTTCAAGCGTCTGGGCTGGGGCAATCCCTAGCACAAATACAGGTTGGATGGAGAATGGATTGAGAGAAGCTCTGAGAAGGACCTGGGGATGTTGGTTGATGAGAACTTGACATAAGCCAGCAATGTATACTTGCATGCCAGAATGCCAACCATGGGCTGTATCAGAAGTGTGACCAGAAGGTTGAGGGAGATGATTTTCCCCCTCTACTCTGCTCCTGTGAGACCCCTCCTAGAGTACTGCATTTAGCTCTGAGGCCCCCAGCACAAGGACGTGGACCTGTCAGAACTATCCTAGAGGAAGGTGACAAGGATTATCAGAGGGCAGGAGCACCTCTCATATAGAGAGAAGCTTCTGGAATGTTCAGCCTAGAGAAGAGAAGGATCAGGGGAAACACATTTGAATACCAGGGGAAAGTTTCTTAAAGCATATTATTAATATCTAAATTCTTCTGAAAATCTGTCCCTTCCTACCTACTTTTAAATACAGTCCTCATAGCTTCTCCCATTTAGCTTGGAATAGTAGCAAGAAGTCCATAAGTACACTTGGAATTGCTTGTCCTGAGAAAAATGAGATAGTGAGAGAGAATGGGTACATTCATTACAGGTAGTGCAGAAAAATAGAAAAGTCAGATGTGCCTGATCTGTAGCTTGGACAAACTACAGTTACACTAACTGGTAAATAGTGCTTTAAATAAAAACTCCTTTGGAGAGACTGACTGCTATGCAAAATATCCAGACTGACACATCCACTCTCCTGAATAGTTCCTTGATTAAGGTAATCCTTAGATAGTATTCCTTTACTGACACTGTAAAGTACTCTGCATCTCACATGCACAAGGCTGAAAAACATAAACACCTCTGTAAAGCTGCCCTTTACTCACTCCCAAAGGCAGAATATTGTTGGGAAACAGTAAAAGACAATGTGTTATAGAGCCATTTTGACACTCCTTTTGATACTGAGATCTGCTGGTGAATGGTAAATGGCTTAAAAGTCAATTGAAGTCCCAGCTGACACCGCTGTGCAGAATCACTGAGAAAAGGGCAGATGCAATGCTGAACCTCAGGCAAAGAGATTAGCATTACAGCATAGTGACGATAGGTAGTTTTTCTTCATATTTGATAGGAGTAACATATTAGAAGTTCAGAAGAGTGAAATTTATTATACCTGACAGTTCATCTCTTTGCCTTTTGACTTTGTGAGTTATAGCAGTGATGCAATCACCAGAAGTCACAGGAAAGTATTTTACCCATGGGCAATGAGTGAGAAAACTGGGGGAGGAAAAGGTGGTCCTAATGAATAGGTTTTTAGCTTGACTATATTATGGTCAGGTCAGTTTTGAAGTCAGACCTTCAGTTCTAAAGCACATTATGTGTGAAGTACATTTTCGTGAAGTGTACGGACTCAAGTGGTGTCAAAGCTGGATATATAAAGTACTATCAGGAGTTGTGTTCTCTGTGTTGTCATGTACAGTCCACTTTCCCACTGTCTGGTCATACAAATGACCTTGCTATAAATAGCAAAAAGAACAGCCAGCTGTCCAGCATTTGGCAGCACTGCTTGGCACAGCTTATTTCTATGAGGAGTGGAGAAGAGACAGAAATTAGGACTGTTCCATTTCTTTTTGCCTTCTTATAAAACCAGTAGCACCCCACAAAACAGCAAAGTCCTGGGTGATGCTAAGATAACAGTTACATGATGTCAGCTGGTATCTACAAGTCTGGGTTGGAACTGGATGATCTTTAAGGTCCCTTCCAACCCAAACCATTCTATGATTCTATGAATCTCAGGAAAAGACTGAGGAAAGGCATTGTTCTGTAAGCTCAGTGTATGTGGAGCAAAAGCCCTGCTGATGTGAAATTCAAAAAGTTTTGCACATGCCTCAGAGGTAACCTTTTTCCACACTGTTTAGCAGAGATTTACCTGACCCTAAATATTCCTGCTGTATCTGCCTGACCCATGATCTCATCCACTGCCTGCAGACCCTCTCATTGGTGCGTTTTTCCTTGACACAAGGACCACTCCTAACGTACTTCTCCAAAGCACAACTTCTCCCTTAGCTTTGTAAAGGAGGGAAGTTAGGGTTAGGATTATACTTAGAGTTAGATCTGAAAGCTTCCTTCCTAGGCACATTATGTATCAGACTTCTTCTGTCAAGGCCATGTGTGTTGGCTGACTGGCAGTTTGCTGCATAGAGATGGTTTAAGCTGATTTGTTCCCTGTTAAAGAAACACTCTGGTGCAAGATCCTTTACAAACATTCTTAGGCATAAGAGAGGTGGTTGTTCTTAGACTCAGAGTCAGTCCTACATCTTTCATGTTAAAAAGCTTCATGCTGAGAAGGGTAATGGGAAAAGGAGACAACATGAGATCTGAGGGAGTGTGTAGCACTGTTATTACAGAAATGGTACCATACAAGCTGTCATCTTCCCTACCTACTGGGACCCCATGAAAGTGGTTCTCATTAAGTTCTGAAGTAGCTCTGGATATTTAAACTGACCTATTTGTCTTTACAAAAAGGTCATTCTGTCTTACTGCTGCTAGTGCTAGTTAATTGAGATGTGAATGCTGTGCCTGTGCTGAACCCACAGTAATCATCTCAAGAGGGGTACTCAGCAGTCATATCTTTATAACAATGTCTCGCCATTCTCACTGTCAACCTCAACCTGTACATCAGATTTCAAATCCTTATATCTGAGAGGAAACGCATCCTGAGATGCCATCTGGGAGGAACTGGAAGCACCACAAGTGGAAACAAAACTACCATAACTGTGTTGAGATAAAACTGCTGTTATTTCTTAAATGCCTGTACCAATAAACACTAAAGTACAGCATTTAGCAGCCATAGCAAAGCAGAGAGTTAGCATGAAATAAAAAAAGGAACAGGTAGGTGGAAAAGCACTAGGGTGAACACAGATTTATAGCCACTAGCAACAGTGAACAAGTTTGTTAGCACTGGGTGCTCTAACCTGATGTCTCAATAATTTTATTACTAAACCATTATTTAGTAACATCATCAGGAACTGCATCAAATACAATACTGTATTTAAATGAGCCTGTCATTCAAACTGGCTTTTAAAGGGAATTGAATAGTTTCTGCTATACCAAATGTTACATTTTAAAACCTAAAGCAGAAGAGATTAAATGCTTTAGACATTTAAATTATTATTACTTCCACCTGTAAGGAAATTATATTTTCCCCTGTGATACAGGGCAATAATGTTGAAATTAAAGTTTTGCAGACTTAACGACTACAGGTAAATGTTCTTTCAAGAAAATACTTATAAGCAGCTTGATGTTAAATCACATACAATTTTTTTCCTGTACAAAAAGGGTAATGCAATTTCAAGAAAAATGTCTAGACTGTAGTTTGAGAGGATATGAATTAGACACAGCAGTTTAGAAGTACACACATTGTTCTATATGTTTTCTACATAGCTGTATACCTTCTTTAGAAGTATTGGAACTTCATATTTCAACTGGTGTGTGAAAAACTGGGGCTTTTCCTTCTCTCTTATGTAAGGATAAAGGAAAGGGCAGGAACCAGGTTAATTCTGCTCACTTTCCATATTGCAGACCTCACATCAGGCCTTAAAATGTGCCATCTTGTAATGTAAATTAGTTATAACTCCAAACATGGCTGCTGTAGGGCTAACAGAATTTTGTTACTATTTTTTATGTTTAAAACTCGTTTTACCAATACATATAAATATTTAATATAATATACTTGTAAAAGTATAAGGAGAAAAAAGGTATAGTTATAATTTCATGGGAGAACTGTAAATCACCCACACTTAATGAATCATTAGGAAGACTAACTCTGAACACTGGGAAAAAATAAATAAATAAAATTAAATTAAAAAAAAAAATAAAAAGAAAACATTATACTATATAAATTTTATATATTTATAAATACTATAAAAACTATATATTTATAGCTTTCTTTTAGGCTTCAGACTAACTTTATCCATAATTCTTGAAATTGATATCTTCAGCTCATCAATTCTTGTTTATTTCCACCACAGTGTGTCACACAAACAGCACTGTACATGGTTCCACTTCTTTTCCTGTATGGTATATTATTCACTTTGCTAGTATATTTATCTTCAGTTTATGCAAATTTGTTTTTGAAATGTGTTCACTTATGCTGTTGCATTAGAAGCAGGGCAGCGTTATACATTACCTATAAGAAGATGCAATTTATCTTTGTCTTATTTAAATGAATTACATTGTGTTAACAGCTGACAGGGTTCAACAGAAAGAAACCTTAACTGTATCCCTTTATTATTATGTTAACATGCTAGACTTATTTATTTGCTTCCCACTAAATACTTGTCTAGTTCATTTTCAGATGAATTATTTGTTGATACAACAAGTGTTCAGGCACTGTTGGATTCAAGCATGACATATGACTTCAATTATTTTAATTTTCAGTACACATTTAAAATTAAACCAGAATTTGAGAACCAAATCCAAAAGGTTAATGTGGATGGAAGTCAGGTACCAACATGCATAACTGCTACGCTAAAACTACCCCGCAGATGCCTTCTACCTCTGGAGATGCCAAAAAAAAAATTAAAAAAAAAAAATTAAAAATAATAAAAATAAAAATAAAAAGATATGCTAGCTGTTTGTTTACCCTGTAAAACCTGTAGAACCACTCTGCAGTGGTTCTGCTTCTGGGCTTCTGCACAAGCACCCCAGCTTAGATTGCTACTGAGCAGCTCAATGCCTACTTGAAAGTAAATGTGTTTCCAGCCATGTCTCCCAGAGGAAGGACATCTGACATGCCATGGTAGGTAGATATTCTGAAACATGCAGCCTGGGCACAACATCAGCTTTTCTATAAAAGCTAGAGCTGCTTGTGGATTTTTCCTAAGGTCAAGAGGAAGTAGTGGTCTTTTTTTTTTTTTCTTTTTTTTTTCCCACACCTGCACATCTTCTATTTAATTGCATACCCATGGTGCAGGGATGCAGACTGAAGAGATGAACTCACGTTTTGTTGGACTAAAAGAAAAAGAAGAGACGTGCCCTGAGTCCTTCTGCTCTCTGTACTGTTTATGTGTGGTTTACAGTAATTTTTCCATGTACTTGGAATATACATTAGTATCGCAGCAGAAATGTAAAATTAGGTCTATTGCTTCCCAGAACATTGTTCTGTATTAAAGCACTCTGAAACAGATTTTATAGGATGTAAAGGACTTCCTTTCTTCAGGGTGAGACTTTTCCCCCTAGATTTTATGTCTGTCCTCGAAGGAGAAGACTCCTTCATCCAGCTCTGAAAAAGCAACTTAAACCTTAGAGAGACCTTAAAAGTACTCTCTTGTTTTTAATGTTTCAAGCTCAATTTATGTTTCTCATTTTTAATGTCAGTTTGTAGGAAGCTCTGTCCTGGTAAAATATAGTTTTACTGTCTGCTCTGAATAACTCCTATTCTGGATCCCACTTCCCATACACATTTAATAGGGTCTTAGGAGCATAACAGATTCCTCATTGCCATTGTAGAGTAGTCCCTATAGCTAGAGGGGATGTTGTTGAGCTGGGTGGAAATGAAGACCTATGCACCAGAATACATGGACTCAAATAGCTTAGCTCTGTTCCAAAGATTGGGTAGGAATCCTGACTGAAAATGGAGGGTGTGTCATTCTCAGTCATTTTTTATTTTTTTTTTTCAGAAAATAGGCAAGTATTTCCTATATTGCTTAGGATGTCCAAGGATAAGCTGAGCTGCTTATGCCTCTCCGCTGACTACAGAGATATCCTAAATAATTAGCTTAAATAAAACAATGGGATTTAGACAGGTTAGGTGAAGTTGTATGAGCTGTGCTCCTTTTTCAGATTTTGTTAGCAGCCACTAGACACCCATCTGCAGACCCAGAAGCTCCCATAGCATGGACATTGCTATGGCAAAGCCAAGGGACTGCAGCAAAATAGACTTTCATATCTGCCTTGATGTGAGCCAAAGGTATAGTGACCCCTTCCTTGTACTGACCTGGTCAAAGTAGAGGAAGTGACCTGGGGAAAGAACTATGCTCCAGAATGTCAGTATTCTAAATAAAGCAAAAACAAAATAATAAGTATTATGATGTCCTGATGAAGAAAAAAAAAAAAAAAGAGAGAGAGAGAGAGAGAGAGAGAGAGAGAAGCACAAATTACTGATTTTGTACCCAGATACTGTAAATAGATTTGAATAGTCATGTTCAGAGCTATTTATCACCGAACTAACTTAGAGGTACATGTTATTGTTGCTTTTCTTAATTGTAATTAATTAATATAAATTTTTGTAATAGTCCTAACTTTGTGTCCAGAATTTTAATATAGTGAAATAATATATCAAAATGTGTATTTTTCACCAAGAAATAATCAGATATTTCTTTGGAAAGGATTACAGGAACTGCAACATTCTTTCTTTATTGTTAATTAAGGTTGTAGCTTCTACTTTGAAAAAACTAGGAAAAAAATATTTTTAGTATCATCCAAAGCTTCCTGAAAATGATGGAAAATCTCCCACTGAGTTCAGTAGGCTTTGGATTAAGTGCTTACTGTCCTCAGAAATTATTTATATCATCCATTCTCGTCTATTCACGATGTGAAGGAAGAGAGTTCCTCATTTTCCCTGAGACTAGCAAAAAATGTCACAAAACATATTTTTATTTTTTTTAACCTTTAAGATGAAATACAAAGATCTCCTTGTTAAATGTGTTGTGATCAACTGATTAAAGATTGTGCATGTATGTACTGGTTAGGAGACTTTTAAATGTATTTAACAAACAAGCAAATGTTTATATAATGCATTTCATCAATCGTGTCACTGAAAAATACATTTATTCACATAACTTATAGTCCTGGTCTGCACATTTCTAAATTAAATAAAAAATAAAAAGTAGAGGAGCAGTTTAATGACTGTGAGTTTGGAGGTTCATACAAAGTGCCAGGTTCTGTCATTTCAGGACAGGTTTCCCCCAGCATTTCCTGGTTTCCTTTGATTATTTTTTTATTATTATTTTAATTTTATTTTATTCAAAACCAGAATCAAGGGTCTTTCAGGTGCCTGGAGTGCAACCTTTTCAATAGCTAGATTTTGAAGCTGTGTGACTTTGTAAACAGCTCACACTGCCACTCAATTATTATTTATTCTCAGTAATTAAACTGGACACTTAATACTCATTACATTATTTACCAGGCTACTTACATTATTCTAACATTATTTAAAAGGTTTTTTTATTTCCATCTTTCATACTGACAGCATTAAAGCAAAATATCCCCCATGCATTTCAGTCTGCACTGTAAAAAGCAGATTCATTAATTGAACATCTTTTAAAAGCAGTACCTTTCCTTGTCAGTAATGAAACATCAAATGGCAGAGAGAGCAGAATTCTAAATATATTATTTGTTTTACAATAATGTTACTTTGTACATATATATTTGTCTGTGTATAACTGCACATGTGCATATATATACATAAATGTTTATTCTATCTACAGGCACATCATGGCTCCTTCCTTATTTTTCAGTCTGCTCCTTCTGAAAAGCTGTTTTGTTTTATTGTTTTTCAATGAATCTCAAAATACTTTTTTGTAGTGACTGCTTAGGATTGTACCTAAATGAATAGGGGTTTAGATTCAGAATTCAATGCATTTGCTTAAAAGCTAAACACAATATATCCAGTCCCTTGAAACAATGGTCTGTAACAAAGCATAGCATTAAACCAGTCAGTTATATAAAGCAGTACTGAATACACTTGATGAGAATATCACATCTACTGTACAGCTATTTTGCTGTACCAGTTCATGTCACACTTCTCTTTCTAAATCTTAAGTGTTTTTCCTATTCCAAGGATTTGTTTGCAATATTTCATGTAAACAGTCACTAGTGGTACAAAAACTCAGATATGGCAATGTCATAATTATGGCCAAAATATGTTGAACGTGATGTTTTGAATACAGTTTTTTTATTAAAAAAAAAAAAAAAAAAAAAAAAAAAAAAAGGCAAACTGTAGTAGAAAACAGAAAGTAGAAAATACCTGAGTTCTTTTTCTGACTCTCTCTTCTGGTCTATCCTTGTAGTGTGTTTACATGGCAAGGTTTTGGTAGTAGGGGGCCATTACGATAGCTTCTGCAAGAAGAATCTAGAAGCTGCCCCATATTAGATATTAGATAAGGGCCCCACTGCTGGCCAGAGCCAATCCAGTGAGTTATGTTGTTTGCACCTCTGTGAGAGTGTATTTAAGAAAGGGGAAAAAAATCTGTTGGGGAACAGCAGCTGCGACAGAGAGAGGAGTGAGAAGCAGCCCTGCAGACCTCAAGGTCAGTGCAGAACGAGGGCAGGAGGTGCTCCAGGCACACAGAAGTTCCCCAGTGGAGAGTCCCCTGGTGGAGCAGGCTGTACCCCTGCAGCCCATGGGTCCCACATAGCGCAGATCTCCACACTGCAGCCTCCTCGTGGAGGAGCCCCCAGTGGAGCAGGTGGATGTGGCCTGGAGGAGGCTGAGGCCCATGGAGAGCCCCCGCAGGAGCAGGCCCCGGGCCGGAGCTGCAGCCTGTGGAGAGGAGCCCACTCAGGAGCAGGGGGTCTGGGGGGCGCTGCCGCCTGTGGGGGACCCGTGCTGGAGCAGTTTGCTCCTGGGGGATGGACCCCGTGGTACGGAGCCATGTGGGAGCAGTTCTTGAAGAGCTGCTGCTGCCTGTGGGCAGCTCCCGCAGGATCAGTTCAGGAAGGACGGCATCCTGTGGGAGGGCATCCCACATGGAGCAGGGGCAGAGAGTGTCCATGAAGGAGTGGCAGAGATGAAGTGTTAGGGACTGACTGCAGCCCCCATTCCCCATTCCCTGTTCCCCTGTGCCACTCAGGGGGAGGAGGTAGAAGAAGGTGGATGGGGGGAAGGTGGTTTTGGTTTCTTCCCTTTGTTTCTCACTTCTCTAGCTTGTTAGTAATACACAACAAATTTCTCTAATCTCCCTACATGGAGTGTGTTTTTGCCCACTGCAATAATTATTGCGTGATCTCCCTGTCTTTATTTCAACCCCTGAGCCCTTCTCATGATATTTTCTCCCCCTTTGCCTTTGTGGAGGGGGAGTAAGAGTGCAGCTGTTGTGGAGCTCGGCTGCCCACCGAAGTAAACCCACTACAGTCCTTAACTATGTAAACATATAATATCCTGAATTGGAAGGAACCCACAAGGATCACCAGCTCCAGCAAATAGATCCACAAGGGACCACCCAAAAATGAGACCTGAGTCTCAGTCTGAGAGTATTGTCCATGCAATTCATGAAATCGAGCAGGCTTAGTGCTATGACCACTTACCCAGGGTGCCAGTGCCTTAATGTCCTGTTGGTAAAGCATCATTTCCTGATATCCAGTCTGAACCTCCCCTGACACAGCTTCACGCCGTTCCCTAACTGTGGTAATTTATATAGCAGTCCACATTGACTACTAGTGTTGTTCATGTTGTGCAACTGTGACGGTGTGTGATTATCTCCAAAGTCAAACAACGTGTTATTAATACAACTAGCAGTGAAATGTCCTAAAACCACCAAAATCTCCTCAGCTGAGGTCCTAAACAAACCACTCTACGTTTCTGACAAAATGTAACATGAAAGTGATAATTAAGCATCAATACTTAAATATATGTCTCCAGGCATTGCAGATAGGGAAGTCCAGTTGTATGTATTTCCAAATTTTCTGCTGTTGATTAGTACTGACTTGATTTTACAAAGGGAAAAAAAAAAAAAAAAAAAAAAAAAAAAAAGGAGAGAGAGAGGTTGAGGTTACAAAGAGGTTAGAAAGACATTTGCCTAAGACTAGCAATAAATGATGGCTTTAGCAAAGGGTTTCAGACCTCATTCTAACACTGGCAATGATTACATACCTGCTTTAATGTATATTTTACATACCTGCTTTAATGTGTATTAGAACAATATAATGGTATATTTAAGTGTTCAGTTACATTATTCTCCCTAAATACAAAGGGCATTAGGCCCTTTTCTAATTCTCTAAGATCCTCTCTGAAAACATTTTAGTAAACCTCTAAGATATTTAAGTTATGCAATATGAGAAATGGAAGTAAAGTACTTTACCTACTCTATAGTCTAAAAGTCAACATCTAGCATGGGAATAATGCATACATCTTAATATTTACCAAATGATTATGGTTTGGGGAAATATTCCATGGTTGCTTCATAAGCCCATATGGCTAAGGAAAACTCAGCAGTGCTTCTTTTGTTATTCACACCAATGCTTTAAGAGACTCTTTTTGGTTAACAGAGTCTCTCATGAGATAAATATACATAACAGTAAATTTAATCTGTGGACCTGCCTTCATTCTGTCTACTCAGGAGTTCCATTTAGAAAATCACCCTTACAGTTGGTTGCTCTGTGACATTTAGTGAGTTTATTTCAGAAATCAGTTTGTTTACATCTAGCGCATATGCCAGTGTCAGGCTTCCTTGTGAAGAAGGTAGAAACAAATAAAGGAGTTGCAAATTGTTATAATTTGATTAATTTATATTTCTATCTGATTTATTTATTTATTTATTTATTTTTGCTATTGAGACAAAGTGTCAGGAGTTTTGCTGACTTTTTATTTTTGTTTTAGTTGAAATCAAATTTTGAGAAAGCTTTAATGCTGGACCCCAGAAACTCTGAAGACAAAGTATACAGCCATGCATTCATAGCTGTAAGACATAACTACTTACTTGCTCCAAAAATTAATAGTTGTCTGAGCATACATGAGGGTTGGATATATGTCCTCTGAGTGACAATTATTTTGGAGTTTTCATTCCATCTCCTGCTTTGATACCCCTTAATATTTAATCCCATCATGCAAATTATTCTCAGATTAATTATGAGTGTGTTAGGAGTAGCTCACAAATCCACATCACAAGGCCCCAGTAACAATGATTTGGATAAATTCTAATATCTTTAATTTCTTGGTACAGCATATTAATTTGCAAGACTTTTCCATTATTTTCACTTGGACTTTTTGTGGAATTGAAATATGACCAATATTTTTTAAAGATCCCAGAGGATCCTGATATATTACATTCATATGAAAATGATTTCAAGTGCAGCAGAACCATACAGTCACAAAGCTACAGGGATGCTAGATGGAATGAACATCTGGTGATCACCTTGACCAAGCTCCTGCTCAAAGCAAGAATGCTGCTATCACCAGATCAGCTGTTGTGGATTTCTCTAACTTGGCCTTGAACAAATCAAAGGATAAAGATCACACCATCTCTGTGGGAAATCTGTCCCTGTGTTGCACCACCCTCCCAGTGATGCAGCTTCTCCTAGACTGAAACTAGGCAAGCCTGTGTCTGCTACTTGTTTTACAGCCATCTTCAGTTGCATTCCATTTGAGTAGACATGTGCTATTAAACTGCACCCCTTAATCTGTCACCAGACAGAAGACAGAATGCCTCAGCATCACACGGGACACATGTCCAAGGTTGCAGATCATCTCCATCCACAGTCCTTCTGGGACTTGGTGCTTAAACTGGACACAGTAAACTAGTAGCAACTTCACTAATACGGAGAAGGTAGATTAGTTTTTTTTATTATTATTATTTTTTTTAATCAACAGGCCATGATTCTTGTAAGGTCAGCTAGCATGCAGCTTTTGTTGCATATTCATTTGATTAATGTTCAAACTAGACCAACTTCCAGCTGCTGTCAAGGCGGCTGAGGCACAGGTTATCCACTCCTGTGAAAAACTGTCAAATATATCAGTCTTTACTTTTATTTGTTCTTCAATTGTTTCCTATGTAATTGGCTTCCACCTAAATCCCAGTGAAAATTTTCAATATTTTTTTCAAAATAAAATTGTTGTAGACAGTTTCTCTGGAGAGATTAATAACTGCCAAAAACAGCCAATTTTGTATTTCATCTTTCAAATGAATTTAATGAAATCTGGTATTCATAGAACAAAAGGATGGAGAACGCTTGTTAGATTGTCACGCATGCTGGAAATCTATAAGGAAATGCTAACAATCAAGAAGACTCACATAAAGGAAATCAAAGGAAGTTAGTGTAAAGATTTAATCTGCTTTATAAGATAGTAAAATAACTTGTTACGAGAAAGTGAGAAAGTGTGAGAGAGAGAGAGAGAAAGTTAGAAAGCCAGAGAGAATCTAAATCAAAGGAGGAAAAAAAAAAATGCTAAGCATCGTCAGAACTGTACAGCTGAAACTCCCTTTTATGTTTTATTAAACATTCTGGTTCATACTGAAGTCACTCACTTGTACATTGTGTGAACTACATATCAAATTTGAAATTACAGACCTATTAATCATAGATGAAAAGATAGCAGCAAATTTAAAATACCTACCAAATAGGATGATGAACTCAGGATTTTCTGTAACAGGCTTAAGTAGAAGATTCTAAGAAGATTCTCTAAGAAGATTCTCTAAATTTGAGATTCTAAGAATTCTTGAATTACACTGAATAAACACAACAGGTTCAGAATGGGTTTGTAATACAAATCAATATGGTCCTGTATTTTCTACATCCAGTGTATTATCTGTCCTTTTTTACACTTTGCTATTTTATAGATGTTGCCAGTTTTAGAACTATATCTGTCTCTTGCTAAGTAGTTCATCTGAAAAAAAGAGCTGATTCTAAAACTAGAAACAAAATGGAAATATTTGTTAGGGTAGTGATGAACTGTTAGGACAAGCCATGTGATGGATTTTCTTTTAACTTCATGTAAACTGACTTCATCCAAACTTCTACTTCAAGTAAAAGGTATTCAGAACTAGAAAATATTGCATACAATATGATCCACGTTACAGAGAAAGCCTGGCAGTCATAATGGTCACTTCCATTCCTGTGATCTTTGAATCTCTAAACCTGAAGCAATTACATGCCATTATTTTTAACCATGTACAGCAGCATTAATTCAGTACCTAGCTCCTCTGCACTGTCAAGAACTAAGAACTTCTTTGTAATCTTAGCATTAGACTCAGGCAGGTATATAAATCTAGGGTATTTGAGATGTCAACAGACTTCAATCTCTACTGATAGTTGGCTATTGCTATTAAATAGGTTTTCAAGGACCTTCTCATGGTAGCTAGAAGATAACTATGCATCTCTGTTCTGAGAAACTAGATAAAAAGAAATGAAATAACAGCAAATAGAACAAAATACCATGAAAATGTGATGATATACATTCAAAAAATATATATTGATCAGTGCAGTATGATTCTCCTACTTCAATCTCTTCATCAGATTTGATGATTTTGAAACTTCTGTCTCACAAATTGATCCCTTCTATCTTACCATTTTTAGATCCTGTCTCCATACTTCTGTCCAAGGGAAGATCTGGAAACTTACATTTATTTCTCATGAATGTCCTCCACCATTTCAGTGATGACATCAGAAGGAAGATGAGGAAAAAAAGGGAATGTCACCTTTACACATGGAGCTAACTCTTTTTAAGAGGCTCAGAATTTAGGAAGAGTTTATTCCTTCTTCCCATTGCTTCCATGGTGACAAGCAGCACATTCCTGCAGCATTCACGGTGAACAAATTCCTTCCAAAGTCTCTGTCTTGCTAAAAGCTACTTTTCTAGTAGACAAGTGAGCCTTCTAGTGCACTATATTTCTTAAGAGCAGTGGCATGTCTCCCCTATATGAAGATATTCTTCTTTAACTGTTCAAATCAAATAAACACATAGGTCAACAGTGTTTAGTGATGGAGATTGAGGCAGAAAAATAGAGATAAAATAGAGAAAAAAGGAGAGATGATTAACACCATGAGGATACAGTCTCCATTTATGACCCATTCCCTGACCCCAATTATCAAGAATAAGTAATCCCAGCTCTTCTATTCCCCAGGCACATAATAGAAGAGACTGAGTATTCACTATCCTCCTGCTAACAAATTTCTCTATAATTTTCCTTCTGTCTGTGTATCTTTGTAACGAGCTTCCAACAGACTGGGGATGTTTAGTTGTCTGTCTCTAGTCTTCACCAGTGGCAATGGTATATAGATTCTTTGTCTACCTGAATGGTAAGCAAACACTAATTTCTGAAGGAGAACATACTATTTTCACTAGAGGTGCATATACTCATTTCTAAGATTGCATAGCCCCAAGCCTTCTGCTTTCACTATGTCTTTTGTTCTCAAAGAATAATGTGTTTTCATCCTAATTATATGTTTACATGTTCTTTTCATCACATCCTAATGATTTTTCCTAATCTTGTGCTGTGGCAACTGTTGATAGTCTCTTGATTCAAGCCATAATATGACATGTGAAGTTGATAGACAACAGGACTGGCTGCAGGTTTGCAACTGTGAGAAGTGGAAACAAACACCTGTGGAACTAATGGGGAACTAAGATGTACCTGTTTTCAGTGTACAAAACCACTTAGGCAGGGGTACATTATTCTAATTTCATTACCGTAGTTTGGGCAAAAGAAACGTTACAATCCATTTCACTTTTTATAACTGAGCCTGATTCTTCCATGTCCTTGCACCGTGTTTACAATTCACACTTCACAAATTCACAAATCTGCCAACTTTTTTCTTAATCCATACCTTCAGAGGGAGATCTTCACTGACGCATAAATCTCCACAAACTAGAATATGGGAGAAGAAAGAGGAAGACAGCTTTTTCAAGAAGGACACTGTAAATTTCACAGGCAAACACAAAATCAGAGGAAAAGGACCCTCGGGATGGACATGGAAAATTCAAATGTGATAGTATTTTACATACATTTTGTAGAAAGTACAAATAATTATACTACCGTAATGGAAAAAATGCTCAGAAATTTAATTCAGAAAAGTGGTCCTTAGAGGTCTATTTTCTTGCTCCCTGGCCTTAAATGAAATATAGGTTATACTTAGAGAAAATATTACAATGGTGAGTTAATAACCTGATAATTAATAGCAAAGGATAATACAAAATGATCATTGAAGATGTGTGTTGAAACTCACTGATGTGCTCTCTGAGTGATTCCTGGTGGTCATAATTCAGACTTCAGAAATTTTATTTAGTCAGAAGTCTGAAGCATATGATAAAGCTTTGTTCTAGCATTCATTAATTTTATGGTTGTTTGATTTTTGTTGTGATTGTTGCATATCCTGTAGACATCTTACTCTGTAAAATAACATTTTGAGCAGTGCATACCTTTTCTATATGGATTTAATTTCTCCAAATAGCATGAAAATTCCTTTGTGTTTTTTGTTTGTTTGTTTGTTTGTTTGTTTCAGTTCTTCAAAGCAATGAAGAGGAAGGAAATTTGTTTCAGAATTAGGCAGTTATAACGTCTGCTTTTGAAAAATAAAACAGCAGTGAAAAAGCCACTTGTAAACAAAGTATTTTTGGAAAGAAGAAACACTACAAAGGTTTTTCATCTCTATGTATCTTTGCTCAGAGTGAGGGAAATAGATTTTTAGATTATTTAAAATATGCTGTGATTTCTTTTTCTCAACTTACAAAGAAAAATGCAGCAAGAGTAAAATACAACAGCAAGCACTTTCAACTGCAGTACTAAAACATCAAAACTGAGAAGTTCAAAGTTGTTATCTCACCAATCTGGATTAATTCCCAGGTATGCCAGACCTCTCACATGTTCTTGATATGTTCATGACATGACACTTATTTATAAATCAAACTGTTATTATATGTTAGAAAGCTAAAGTAAGCCCTGACTCATCTTGGCAAGTCCCCAGACCAGAGGGTGTCCCAGTAACATAGCTGGCAATCCATGATGCCATGTAAGTGTCAACCCAAAAGGAAGGAATAGCTCTGAACAGAAATGAAAAAATTTCCTCGTCACAATGTCTGACTGGCAAGTAAAAGAATTATAACTGAGTAAAACTCTGAAAAGTAGCATTTTTATTTTTGAAGCAGCATATTTATTTTAACTATATTTTTCTTCTTCTCAAGTCCAATATACATTCCAGTTTTAAGTCAAAACTTAACAGAAAATAAACTTGTCCACTTCTGAGAATGAACAGATAATACTGTTATGAATCCTCGTTTGTTTCCTTTATGAATCCTCATTTATTTCACATCAAATACTAGCAATGTCATTAACTTATATTTTTTTAACAGATCTGAATTCTGTTTTCCCTTTCTTGGTTGATCATTTTACCAAAAATAAATAAATAAATAAGTAAATAAGGAAAAAGACATTGTCCTCCAGCTTCTCAAGGCATGTTCCAAGAACTCCATGTCCCAAAGCATGTCCCATAATCCAGTAAATAAAAAAGCACAGCATGGACCCTGGATGTCAACAATACTTTATGTATGAGGTTGAACTTTTGAATGACAAACAGTTTAGTAGGTGCATGGAAATAGTGTATTGTTTTTTTTACAGTCACACATAATCTGACACAATTTTCATAGTTTGTTTGTTTTTTGTTTTTTTTTTTTTATGTAGAGCTGAACAGTAATCTGATTGTCCAGCTTGTTTTAAGATTTCAGTTATTTTCCCATCTCCCATTTCATACTTCTCACTTTTTTAACACAATAGAAAAAGAAAAATCTCACATTGTCATAAATTGAGAATATATAAAGGAAACTACATTAGATTAGTTTAAAATACTTTGTTTCAATAACTGAGTATTTCACTTGGATTGTGGATCTTTTAAAGATTTTAATGTTTTAAACTCCTTCCACTGTAGAATAGAGACGTTAATTTTTTAAAATTGTCAAAGCTAAATGTTTACACAAGTTCTCTTGTAACAGTTGTTGTTATTGTTTTCCAAGGTAATAAATTTGACACAGCAGATACACTCTTCATGGTGGAAATTTATTCCAACCAAAATGAAAAAAAAAAAAAAAAAAAAAAAAAAAAGTAATTCACTTTATATATTATGGAATTTAATAGTTCTAGGCCTGATCTTAAGTGGCACATACATCTACTTGATAATCATGTAGATTTGATTTTAGTAAATTGAAATAATGGCAAAGACAGCAGCGATCTTAGAAATGTTCCTGCAATCTCCACTCTTAAGCGAATAGTTAAGTGTGCTTGATCTACCATTCATTCTGGCTTGACCAAAATGAGAAGCTTGCCAAAAGATGAAGTAACTAAGTGACTTTCCAGCTGACATCAGAAGGAGTAGCTTATCTTGTGACAAATCCCTGAAAGGAAGGTAGAGAACATTTCTAGTTTTTATTAGTAATAGGAACAAAAACTGTTTTTTTGTTGTTGTTGTTGTTCTCAGGAACTATAATTTGCAGTTCTTCCTTGTTTAAGAAACAGCTGTTCAGCTGTACCTCTTCTTCCCTGTCATTCAGTCTTTTGCTAGAGGGTCTTGTAGATGTCATAACCACTTCAGAAACAGAGGTAGCAGAGTTCAGTTCAAAGGAGAAACTTCATGTTTTGAAGCCTGCTTGAATTTTATCTAAGCTATCCAGGTTTCCCAACTCTTGAATTTGCTGTAGAGAGCTCAGAGAAATACTCTTTTCTTCTCAGTGTCAGACTGGTCTTTCTCAAACATTCATGGTTATGTGGATAAGCTTCCAGTATTTTAAAAAGGAGAAATATTGAATAAAATATGAATATGTCTCATTATAAGCAGTACTCATAAAATTTCAAAAAAAAAAAAAAAAAAAGGAAAATATATTTCCAATATTTTTCAAGTACAAAATTTTGAGCAAAAAGTGCATAAAAGTACCTATACATTAATTAAATATTCTCACGTGCATCTTTTCTTTTTCTTCATTTCCATGTAAATTACTACTCATTTTTTTTCCGGATATTTCTTGACATATGCTTGTCTCTACACAGCACTACTAAAAGAGAACATTCCCTGCACATGCAGGTAGGGTCTCTTTGTCTGAACCAAACAGACTGATCTGCATAATAAATTTCCATACCCTTGCCCCAAAAACATAAGCATAACTTCTATGGCACACTCATGACTTCCCAGTACTTGCTAAAAGCTAGGTATTAGGACCAGTTCTAAGTACTAGTTTTCAACCTACCCCGTTTTTCTGAATCTTATAGTCTTCAAAGAAGAATTTTCAATAAACTTAAGGGAGCTTATAAATAGACAGTGTAATCTAAGATGTGCTGGTTCTGAAGCTTTTCTACAAGTAGTCCAATATCTGTTTTTCCCCCTACTTTGTGTTCTTTCTATGTTCTTTAGCTGAACAAGGAGTAGATTAACAAGTCTGTTATCAGGGAGGAGGCATCAGTCAAACAAAGGAAAAGAGGTATTGGATGTCAATGTGCCAAACCTGACTATCAAGGTAAAGCTCTTAACGTTTCTAGAAGCATTATGAATTATATTGAATTAAGGATAAGGTCATACAATAAGCTCCAACTCAAATCAGTTTCTGTATGTCTGTACATCTATTTGCCTTCAAGGTACAAAGAGCAAGCTGCAAAAGCCACCCTTCATACAGTACTTTTCCTTTCCTTCTCTTCAGATGCCTTTGGGAACAAGTTATATTAGTGAGGATGCTTTCCCACAAGCTGAAAACTTGGGGCCTGAATCAGAAGAGTAGTTGGATATATTCTTGACCCAAGCATTAAACAAATACAAGCCCAGAAAACATACAATCCTATATTTAAAGGAGGTGTCAAAGGTAACTGAGCTCAGTCATAAACTTAAAAAAAATGCATAAATATGTCTGGTACAAATGGTGAGCCTATTTTTTTTTCCACTTTTATTTCATAATCCCTGTTATATCTCTGTTATGGCTCTTGTCTAGTGCTGTGTTAAGTATTATAAAATAAATAAATAATCTGAAAATGGTACTGCATTTTTTTGCCAATATATTTCTTAATATATGACAGACAATTCCTATTAAGTGATATTGTGCTTCAGTTCTCAGTTTTAAAATTTTCATTTAAATTTTCATTTTAAATGCCATTAGAAGGGGAGAAAATAATATCCTATTACCTGGTGTCTTTTTCTTTTCCTTTTAATTAAAAGTATCATAACTGTATATCACAAATTTCAGTGGTGCAATTATTTTTCCTATATTTTCAACATAAAGCACCAATAAAAATAATAATTTAAAAAAGTATTTTACATACTGCACTAGTATCTCCTGCACACAAGGCCATTATTGTGACTATGTTGAAGTGCTGATAACAATAGCAAAAATTTCTTTCATAACAGTTATGGAGCAAGCTTTGGCAGTGATATAAACAGCAGGAAATTCTCCATGAGCAGAAGTTAATAGCTGAAAACAGGTTTATGAAGTATACCTTGTTGACCCATCCACATACATTTACTGAAATGCTTAGCTCTCTATGCTGACATTACACTATCAGCTCTTCATAATATCTATTCAAACTGAGTTTGGTTATATATTAAACATCTTCCAATGACAGCACCTCTAAACTAAGTGGCTCTATTGCTTTGTACATTGTAAAATCTAGGGAGAAATGTCATCATATCTGGGGCCTTACTCGGTTTTACTATGATCCATATCTTATTATCATCTTCATATAATACACATTATAGTCAAATGTAAAAGGTACATGGTGTCTCTATTAGCTATTTTGCTAACAAATTAACTTTTTCTATCTTTTTGTTTGTTTGCCCTAATATTTTGCCAATGTTGTGAACAACTCACTGAGGGGTCTGTCTGCTCATAACTGCATCAATGTGGCCCCTGCCATGGGGGTCATCTTACATCACATTGATGTTTCAGCTCCTGAATTAGAAAAATATTTCTGGTCTCAAAGGACCTAGATGGATAATCAGAAGGTTTTTTTATATATGCAGAGAAGAAGGGAAAGGCTTCTAACACAGAGGTTCAACAACCCCCTGAGGAAGTGGGAGTCTTTCTCCATCCCCATCTGTCTGTATTGTTTTCTCTTCCCACGAAGACCCCTTGGATACTCTCAAATCCCAGTCTCCAAATACTGAAGGCAGCTCCTTCAGGGCAATAAGTTTTGGGGTCTGGAGCTGAGTAAGTACTGTGGATTTGCCTGGAAAAACAAAAAACAAAACAAAACAAAAAAAAAAAAAAAAAAAAAGAAAAAAAGAAAAAAAAGAAAGGAAGAATTGACTTCAGTTACCTAGTAGAGAAGCAGAGAAGGCAGTGCACACAGTGGAAAATAAACATAGAAGGAAGAATTTAGAATTTAGAAATAAGAATATAGAATATTGCTCTATTTCTTAGAGCAATATGAGCTCTCTCCTTGCTTCCAGCTAAGTGCCTGATACACTATTACTGGGGGATTTCCTTTTGTTTTTTTACAGCATTGTCTGTGCCAACAGCCATTGCCTGGCCTGGCAAAGGACAAGGCCAGCTTACACGCTGTAAAGAGGCAATTGTACTCATCCATATTTTTAAATGTTGCTAATTACAAACCAGAGAGAGCAGAGATGAGTCATCACAACTTTTATTCACTGCCACCTTTCCTGTTTCAGCTTTCTTAGTAGCTTAACAACAAAAGATAAATTCTATCTTAGGCTGTTCTCTTAGCAAGGCAGCCTGTAAAGCTGCTGAGGAAAAAAAGCCTTCTCCATCCGTCATCTATAACCAATGTCCCTGATTCAACCTCAAGCTTACAGTGAAATCAGCTAGAAACATCTGCCACTTCAAGTGAGCTGAAATGTCTTACTACTGCACTCTGAAACCATTAGCAGGAGAGATCTCCAGGAAAGATAAAGATCCCTATTTCAAGCTGGCAACCACTTCATGAATATCCCATCATAAAAAATGAGTGTATATAGTTCCACAGTCATCTGCTTTGCAAACTCTAATTATCATCTAAATTTTCTATTAATATTTGCAAATATGTTGTTTGAACAAACAGATTCAACAAAAATATTTCAGAAACTGGGGTAAAAGACTTCCTAGATTTGCTTGCCCAGGAAAAAAAAAAAAAAAAAAAAACTAATTATGTTTTTTTTTTTTTTTTAAATGAATATGTTAAGGGGCAGAGGAAGGAAAAATTAGTTTTTCTACCACCCAGTTTTTCTTCTGTCTGTATTCTGTATAGACTGTTGGGAGTTAGAATCATCTTCAGCACAAAAGTAGATCTCCCGTGGGAACTTCTCTAATTTGCGGTCTGTCACAGTGACCCACCAAGGGTTGCTAGAGCACTGTATGGGCTACTCACAGGTCAAGCCACAGCCAGGGACTGTAAGAAATACCAAAAAGGCTTAATAATAATAATAATAAACATTTACAGTAAGAAATGTCTTATTTCATGCTGGGGAGTTTAACTATATACACAAGAGAAATTAAAAAAAAAAAAACATAGCATTTCACTGCAATGAACTGTAAGAGATCTATTATGTTTTGATGCTTTGGAAAGAGAATTTTGAGCTTAATTTATAATGCTAAAAATGCTAGCTTAATTCTTCACAGAAATCAACATGACAAATAAAAACACCATAAAAACTCCTTTATGCTACTAAATAAATCTACATTTTTAAATTGTAGATAATTCTTGTTGTCCTTTCCCCTCCACCCTAAAAAGAAAAAAAAAATATTGAGAAGAGGCAGTGTAGCCTCAAATTTCACAGTTTAGAAACTGATGGTGGAAAAAGAATATGACTAAAATCTATAAAATCATAAAACTATAGTGAAAGCAAAGAAAGAAGTAGTCACTTTTCTTCATGATAAGAGCAAGGATACCTATTAAAATTAATATCTAGTGAGTTGTTACCTAACAGAGAAAGCGGTTTTCCATTCAACCTACAATAGTGTTGAATATAGAAGAGGTAAAATATCCATATTCTCAATTGTAATAATGGTTAACATAGGGATTTAAATACCCTTTTTGATTCAGATTTTTGAACTGATTTTATATATATATATATATATATATACTATATATACTGAAATAATATCTCTGTTTTATTGTTTGTGGTTTATAATCTTCATTTGGGGTCTGCTATTTTTGCAGATGGACACTGAAATAGACAGGATTAGAAGAGTCTTTTTCCTACATTTACTCTTTTCTCTATATATTTTTGCATGGTCTGCTGCAAAATATGAAGGGAAAAAAAATGCTGTTCAGACCTTTCTTTCTTCTTTGGGTGATTTTCTCAAACTTTTATTATTTTAGTTTCATGTACAAATTTTTAAGTTCTTGAGCACCAACATCTGTAACAAGATCTGTTCTAACAAATTCTCTTAAAAAGTTTGTGGCTTCTCTATAGAGTAAATTTTAAAAGTTCTTTTAAAAAGAATAATCACCTATATATCATGACAAAAAGTCATCCTGAGCCTGCCATCATTCAGGATTCACTAATTCATTGAAGTTCATGCAGTTTACTAGGATTATGATTACATTTGTGTCTAGCATACTGTCTTAGATCTGCTGCAACATGAATGTGTGTATTTAAGGAAATAAACAATGGGAGTATATTCATTTGTGGTTTTGCACTTCACAATCATATCCTCTTTCAGACTATACGGTTTTGATGTTTATTGCACTTTCACTCACAATGAGACCCCTTTATTTCTGACTTGCCATGGGATTGGCTCCTCATACAAGGATGCTACTCAGATTCAGATTCAGATGCTACTCAGATTCTGCAATAAATAATGCTGCTTACTGCTCCAAGGACACTTTGCCCTTCATCTCAGGGTAGCTGATTAGGCAAGGACACCACCAAGTTGACCCAGACATTCTGGTGCCATCAGCAGTTCCATCAGCACCTTCTTGGAATCTCTAAATCTTTCTGTGTGGAGATGGGCAAAAAAGCATTATGGGCAAAAAAGCATTTTGCTTGTCTGGCTGAGGACATACCAAACATAAAACCATCTTATGGATAGGATAGAAGAGTACTAGGAAGGGTAAGCAAGTGAATCCTAACAAACTGAAGAGTTAATGACAGGGTGGTAATTAGACAAAGTCAACGTATTCTTAAGTATAGCAATATTCTCAGATTTTTTTTAAGACTTGCGTGTATGTTTGGGGTGAATTTTGAAATTCCACTTCTGAAATTATTTATTCTTCAGCAACCAAGTTTCAAAGAGGAAAATTTGTTTATTTTATATGATTTAATTGAATTGTGGATTTTTCTTGTCCAACAAAGAACTTCTACATACAAATCAATATGTTTAAGAAAAGGGAGCATTACCACAGCTTCTCAGCCAGCCTTAAAAGTATAATAAAATACTTTGATGCCTAGGGTTCAATCTTTTCCTTCCAGCTCTGCAGCTGTTTTTTACATTGACAGGCACTTTTGTACACTTTTATAAGTAAAAAAAAAAAAAAAAAAAAAAAAAGGATGTGAGTAAAGCTCAGCATTTGCTGTTATATTTAAAGGGTTTTCTTGAATGCCATCATAAGATTAGACCTCTAGATAATAAGCCAAACTCCAATCAGCAGAGAAAGATAAAACAACTTCACCAGTGAGACAATCATTCCAGAACTGTATGCATTTTAATATTTTGTTCTATTCTCTTAAGCACTGATAGCTGCTCCCTGCTCCCTGTCAAAAAGAGGATAACAAAAGAAAGGAATTACTGACTAACTTACTGTGACAGCTCCTATGTTCCTAACCCAGTTTGCCCTGCTTTTTCTCATCAAGGGAGACTTCTGATGCCAGTACCATTGAGTTTTCTCCCACAATTTCTCCACATCAACATAGTGGTAAATGGCTGACTTTTCAAGCTGTATGTTTTTGTCTCACTTAAAGGTATGGGATATATTCACAACCCTTCCCATATTCTTCTTTCATAATGGACAAAACTCTGTTACTGATTCCATTATGCTAAAATCAGCTGTCTCTGTTCCTTCACTGTTATATATACAGGATTGCAGCATTGTCTTATTCTTATTTTCTGTATTCATGCTTCATGAAATCTAAAATATCGTATAATAAGGAATCTGAACCTTTACAGTTCTGTAAAGACAGTAAGAATTTTTAAATCATTTTTGTCTTTACATTTTCTCAATATTCATCAGTGGAACAGGTAGTTACTTACTCAATATTCTTTTTGCATTACATATTTTATAGGTTCTGAAACATGATAAAAATTCAGCTGACTGATCAATCTTTTATATTTATTTGCACCAAAATGTCTTTTTAATCTATTTTTCTTGCAATGTTCTTTACCTTTCTTTATCTACCTTCTGCTTTATTATTTACTATTACAATTCTATCTCAATCTCAAACTCTTTTTGTTTTTGTCTCCTGATATTTTAGAACTAGTCATCAATTCTTTTCATAATGTTTTACAAGGTGGAAATCACAGGCTGAGTTACCAAGGTGCAATCAGTAGAAAATGCATGACTCTCCACATTTTAAGCTTCAGAAAGATTATCACTATCCTTCAGTTCTTGCAAAGTGCATTTCTAGTGTTTTGAAAATGTTTTCCTAGAAGGTTTTCTGACAGTACCACTGCAAGCATTACAGAATACACAGTTGGTTTTGACACATTACATACTCTCCTATAATTTCTTTAGAATAAAAACATGTTTTTTCTATGTTTAGTTCAGTTCTGTTTTATTTACTTCTTTACACTGAAATGAGAGGAGGCATGAAGGACTTTTCTTTCTAGTATCCTCTTCTCTGTGATTGCTTTATTTTCAAGACACCAGTAGGCCAGCATTTTGGACCTTATTCTTATGGACCTTTTACAAAACATCTGTAGTGATTTTCTTTAGACATCTGACTCACATGTCATACACTTAGGATGTGATTTTTCATTTTTATTTTTTGCTTTTTAATTAAAATTCAATAAAAATATACTGTTTCATCATTAACTTTCATGATTTATAATGTTAGGAAAAAGCCAAAATACTTTGGCTCAGACTTTTCTATGTGTTTCTGATGGATAAGGAAGTCACTTGGTTCTCTAGAAGAAAGAATCATTCTGTGCTCTCAAAGTGATACTCTTGTGTCTGTCTTCAGTGATGGTCATTTCTTATTTATTCATGTTAACAGCCACTCGTATGTAGACCTCTTCTCTTATTTTTTTACCCGTCAGTTTTATGATTGGTAGCACTTCAGCTTCCTGTTAAAAATTAACAAATAGATGCCCTATGATGCCAAACTGTTGAAGCTTTATATTTTAAAGTCAGGTAAGTGCAAATCAATAGGACTGCTCTAGTCCATACACTTTTTTCTTTTTTAAAAAAAAAAAAAAACTTTATTATTTTTATTATTTTCTTCTCTGTATTTATATAACTTTTCAAAAGATTAATTTCATGAAAGACAAACCTGGCAAGTGCTAGTCATCACAGTCCACTGGTAAGAAAGTACTCTGTGGTAGTGTGAGGTTTGTATGTGTTAATAGGAATCCAGCTGTATAATTCAGCAACATTAAGAATGCAGTTAACAAAATTGTTTAGTAAATACCTCAGATCATTTTATTTTTTTTTTTGTTCCTCAGGGATATGAACTGTTTAATTCATAGAACTAGACTGCAAGAGCCCATTTGGATGTCATTCCAGATCTTCTTTTCCCTGTACCTTTCTCTATATAGAGATCATGTAGAACCCCAATGTTTCTGAGCTTTGCAATGCCACACTATCATTTAAGATCACTTTGGGACAAGGTTTCTGTGGTTTCCAGGATAGAAAAGAATTTTATTCTGCCTCCTTCCTCCACTACTCACAAAGAAAAGTCCAGCTATGGACAGGAGGCCCTGAGGGGACTGCCATGGCCTCACTTCAAAGCTTCAAAGAGGAATTATGCACTGAGCCATTCACGCAACATTTTCACTGGTCAATTATCATGACAACATCAAAAAAATGACAAACAGCATCAGCTGGTATTCATAGCAAGTTAATACAGCTATGAGCATTTACAGTTAATAGCTAACACAACATTCTTATGGTGTCTTATTCATGTATAAAAGAAATAGGTGTGTCAGACATTTCTGTGTTACATGGAAAAACTCCACTGTGCTTGCACGTGCATGCAGAATAATAAAGTTTCCAGCTGGTACAACCAGGTGCTAAATCCCCAAAGTGCTGAATGCCTTTAACATTAGAAGTTGGTAGCTCTACTCACACATGTTGATGGATCTCCTCATGAACAAAGACGTACTGCCACAGGCAACCTCCCAGAGGTCTTCAGTGGCTGTTTGGGGGTATATCAGTGTTGTCAATAACCAATGTATCAGAGGTTTCAATGCAGTAGCTAAGCTTGAGATAAGTATACTAAATATTTTTTTAATATAAATGAGAAAAGTGCATTTTTAAGGTATATTTTAGTATTAAATGTAAAAGATATAATTTGTACAGTAAGATTCACAAAATCTCTTCTTGCGGATATTTTTTTTTTAGAGAAAACATATTACATTAATTTCAATGGGACTAGTGGGCCCATATATTCCAAAATATCAACGCAAACTTGCCACATACAACAAAGTTAAATGTTTCAAGGTTTTGATTGCAAGAACCTTGGTTCACTTATCTCTGTGAAGAAAATACTAGAAAATAAATGCCAGAACTTGGAAAAGTATGTATTGAGATAAAAACAATGAAGGATGGTTTAATTACAGTGGAGGAGGGGATGACATCATGACAGGATTTTTCAAGTTCATTGCATTCAGTTTTAATCTCTTTGTCAAGAGTTTGATTTTTCATAAAGAAGGTTAGTCTTGTTGAAATTTGAAGTGCTCTGTAAGAAAGTGGCAGGAATGTTCCCAATTCTGACACAAATTTTAAGACATCATAAAATTAGAATTGGAAAAATTACCATTTTTTCTGACAGTCCTCAGGTAGAAGACAGGAAAACATTCAGTCAAGAGGGTTTGAGGTGACAAGTCTATACCAATAGCTTTTGCTCTGTATCCTGACTGTCTTCTCAAGTCTGAAAATTGCATGCATCTGGGCTGTCAGAGTTCCTCCTTTCCATTACAATAACAACTATTGTTTTAAGGTACCAGGGTTACTATAGAAGACAAACACAAGGATTTTAGAAGCTTTTATTAATAACCATATATTGCACATAGATACAGCAGAACATACCAAGCTATAACATGTTTTTGTACCTCACAACAGAGAGGTTTCTTTCTCATTGCTGATAATGTATCTCTTTAATAAATATTATGTAGTATTTTGAGACATTAAGAGTTTGGCATATAAAATTGAAGTAGATGAATGTGAAAAGAGGTTTGAGTTTCACAAAGTCTGAATGGCAATAAGGTATACGTCACAATGAAGCTACACTAAATTATTAACTGCAGCAATATATTCAATTCAACCTGCTAAATGTAGGTAGGTCGTGTCCCATATTTTTCCCAAAGGGATGGTATGTTTAAGTCCTGCCATTTCCTCCAAGAAAGGCCAGCTTGAAGCCAGCACTCCAAGATGAGGAATAATGTAAAATGAATAAACTTCAAGATCTCTTTTTAGCTTCTGCTCCCTGGACAACAGACCCTTCTGCAGAGCTGTGTTGAGTAATAAATAAAAGTTCACTACCCCAACCACCACTGCAGGTTATTTTACCTGTACAAAATTTCCTTGAGTAATAAATAATCCAAGGTTGAGTCAAGGACCACAAACAGGATCTTCTCAGTCATGCTGTGTTCACATTTGTAGGGGTACCATCTTAAAGGGACTGAAGACAGTTGGGTAACAAGCTTCAGAGTTTCCTGTCATTTTATTTGCACAATAGATTTAACATAGATCCTCTGCATTGCTGTAGAGAGGTGGTAAACAGAAAATATTCACCGAGAAGCAGTAAAAGGCAAAGAAAGACATCCTTTTCCAAAATCCTTCTTCAGCATTCTAAAAGTTACTCTCATGTTGTTTTATGGGCAATAAAATCTTTAACACTCCATTCTTTCACAGATTGCTCTTTAGGTTTAAGTATGAGCTCATAACAATGAAATATTTAACAACAAAGTGTTTGTTAATGGACTAACTCTGTGGTAGACCTGAAGCTTGGTGCATATCTAATGAGAGAACCTAGTTGTGCAACACTCATATAGTCATAAAGGGAGAGAAGGGTCTTTTCAGTGTGTCTTCTACATACTGACCTGCTACAAGGGCAGTGTATTTATGCAAAAGAATCTCTTAATATGAATTCTATTTGTATTTGTATAGTGGGTTTCTTTTAATTGGGAAATTCACTTTCTTTTTTCTTTTAATTTTTTAAGTTGTTTTTTAGGATAGCATAGACTAAGAAAAAAACAAGACTAGACTGGTAACCTATTAGCACAGTTGTTCTAGTGGTAGTTGGATAATGTTGGCACCTTTCTGGATGATCTAATAGTTTACTATATGTTATTTTATTACACCATAGCTAAGTTTACATTACTGTTTTCCTTTGGGAAACATCTGTCAAAGAGCTTATCAAAGATTCTGTCAACAATTAAAGTTTAACCCTGTTACGATTTGTCCTGGTTTCAGCTAGGATAGAGTTAATTTTCCTCCTAGTAGCTGGTAGGGTGCTATGTTTTGGGTTTAGGATGAGAAGAATGTGGATAACACACTGAAGTTTTAATTGTTGCAGAGCAGTGCTTACACCAAGCCAAGGACTTTTCAGCTTCAGGCAGGCGAGGGGTGCAGGCAGGCTTGGGGTGCTGGGAGCGGACAAACCCAGGACAGCTGTACCAAACTGGTCAAAGGGGTATTCCATACCGTCTGACGTCATGCTAAACAATATATAGGGGTGGCTAGCCGGGGTGGGGGGACTGGATGCTCGGGGATAGGCCAGGCATCGCTCAGCAGGTGGTGAACAATTGCACTGTACATCATTTGTTTCATACACATTATTAGTAGTAGTACCATTATCATTTTTTTTCTCTGTCCTAATAAATTGTCTCTATCTCAACCCACAGGCTTCATTTTCCTGATTCTCTTCCCCATCCCAGAGCAGGAGGGGGGAGGGTGAGTGAATGGCTGTGTGGTGCTTAGCTGCTGGCTGGGTTAAACCACAACACAATATTTTGGAGGAAAAAAAAATATATATTTCAATCTCCTGTTTTCTGTAATTTTATCTTTTCACATTTTTAGCCCTGTGTTTGCAAATAAGTAAATCTCAAATTCATAACTTCATTATTGATGTGATAACATCACATTATCATGTGTAAACATGATACTGATTTGTTCTTGTACTGCTTATGACACAGATGGAAAAAAAAAAAAAAAAAGGGAAAATACATGCCAAAACCTGTGTACCTTTTCTACACAACTTTCAGCTGCTATCTAATAGCTTAAAATACTCAGAAAGAGTTACAGTAACCATTTTAGATATCAATACCGAAAAGATGTTTCCTATGTGTGTGAATAATAATCCCCCAACCTTTATTTCCTATTTCCTCTAACCTAAAGCTTTTCATTTGCTTGATTCAACCAGAGGCATACACTAATTTTAGTAGATCACTTTGCTCAAAAGTATTTTCAAAGTTAAAGAACCTCAAAATAAAGTAAAATAAAATAAAAACACAGAAGGACTTTTCCTTTTATCTTTGTTCAATAAAAATACATTGCTCATATTCATGCGGCAGTGTTCTCTGACATTGGAGCTACAATACTAAAAGCATGCTGCAAAACATGTTCTACATAATGTTATCTGCTTTCACTATCAGTGTAAATGTAGTACTAATAATGATCAGATGCTGAACTTATCTTAGAATTAAGAAGACATTTACTCCCCACTTGAGCACTGTGAAGTGAAATATATTCTTCCAAATCATGGCCATTCCTAGATTGAAGTTATGTCTCATTTTCCTAGATTCCCTTTTAACTTCCTATTTTCCTGTATATATCATCCTTTGGTATATACGGTTTATAGATAACAGTAACAGATCATAGACTGCTGTACTATTAGTTGACATTTAGGAAAGCAATATCATATTAAATGATATTCTGTGCATGCTGTGAAGCAATATTATTGTGGAGGAAATGCTCTGAATAATATTTTTTTCCATCCCCTTTAACTTGTTCTCTCTAGGACTTAGAAAATGTAAGCATGAAATAGGTAAAATAATTTCCCCTATCTGTTAAAAATGTGAGAAGAAGCACTTCTTTACATTTTGAAATGCAAAGTTTTCTAAAAGTGCACAGTGTTACCATATATGGACATTATCCAGAGTTAATTTCATTGATGCACATATAGCTAAATGGGGCTAAAATACATTATTTCTGATCTTCCATGTGTATAAAGACTTGTGAATAAAATGGAGTTACCCAAGTTTTACACTGGAGCTCAATATAAACTTCACCTTATATTTTAAATATCTGTCTGCTCTTGAAAATTTAAGGAAATTACGTGGTTTGAATGATTCCAACAGGCAATTTATTTATATATACTGAAGAAGAAGAAGAAGAAGAAGAAGAAGAAGAAGAAGAAGAAGAAGAAGAAGAAGAAGAAGAAGAAGAAGAAGAAGAAGAAGAGCAACAACAACAACAACAACAACAACCTGCAAAATAATTGTTAACTTTCCCCAAGATATATAGATCTCAGTTGTTAAGTAAAATCAATGTTGTACTGTAATTAGTATTGTATTGTAATTACAATGTAAAAACTACTAATTTCTGTATCAAGACTTCTGTAGGAGCTCTGCTAGGGCAGGAGACTGTTGATCACTGGCAAAAACACCACAGACCTCAGTGCAAACCACTCTTTTTCTGTTTCTCAGAGAAGATATGTTTTCATTGGGTGTACCTGCGTATTCATTTTTTTGTTCAGTTCTAATTCAACTTTTGAAGCAATTCTGACCAATTCTCCAACTGTGCTTTAATTCATAACAAGGACCAGCAGTCTTTAGCATGCAAACTGGCATCTTTTGGATGAAAGTAAAAAAAAAGAGAAATCTAATTCAAAGATCTGAGTTCCTCCACTCTACTCAGGACAACTTAAAGGAGATACTATTTGTTGTTTCTATTGAAAAGATGATTTGTTCCTGATATCTAAATAAATTTCCTATAAGTATTTCACTTCCTCTAAGACACTTGCCTTTCCTAGATGCAGTGGAACAGATCCTTCTCAAGGGTTATACAAACAATGAACTTGTATTAGCAAATTCTAAATGCTCATAAAAAGTTCAGACAGACATTCATATATTCTCAGTCTGCCTGAAATGAATTTCTGTTTCTATTGGGAATGTGATTTTCAATCATTCATACACCTTTTCAAGATTATCTAGTTTTGCTCTTCACAGGCTGTGAACCAGGCTGATGGAATCAGTGCATTTGGCTGTTGGTAGTTAGCAGTAGAGCATGAATATCTGCTTAAGACCGGAGAGCACAAGCAGATTTTCTCTTTTACACTATTTACCATGGACAGCAGGAAAATCTATAATCTTCTACCAGGTTAATACTTACCAGATAAAACTGGAGAAAAAAAAAAAAAAAAAAAAAAAAAAAGACTCGAAATTGGAGTTCAAATTAGGCTGTGATTAAGTATGGACAAGAAATCACCGTTGTAAACCTCATTAAATAAGGTTTCACAGTATGCTGACATGGAAAAAATTACTGCACACAGTGAAGCTGTAACTGAGTTTACAGCTTCAAATAGGCTCTTCTCAGTGAAGATGTAGTGGGGAAGCTCACTGGAAAAGCTCATTTTCTTTGGGAGTAACTAGTTCAACTCTGGTTGTGAACTGCAATAGCTCTATCCGGATTCTTCCATTTTGCACAAGCAAGATGAATGCTGAAAACATTTCCAAAACGTGGAAACAGATCAAATTAGCTGTCTCTCTTCCTTTTCAGCCCTCAGGGACTCTACCAGTCTTTGTATATTAGAAAATGAGAACCTGTGAAACTAACTGCTGACAGAGCACTAGAAGATTTCCTGAGACAGTGCAGAAAAAAAAAAAAAAAAAAAAAAAAAAAAAAAAAAAGGACTTTCAACTCAGTACAGGAATAATTTAATAATTTTTCATTTCTTTCCTTACTCATACACTCAGAGTGAAAAATGTTCTTATTTCACTATGGAGGCATTAAATGCAAATAAGCAAAGATGTGCTTGTTGACCATCCCACGTTGTACCATCATGACAAGCATAAGCTGTTTTTCATTGTTCATTGGCTGTGAATATTTCTTGTTTCTCTGCTCACTCTTTTATACATTCACATAAGCAAGAGAGAGAAGTAAAAAGGATTTTCTCTCAAAACCTTCAGATTTTATGTATTCCTGGAGAATTATTTAGAGATATAACCACAGCTTTTAACAGATCTTTCTTTGTTTCCTAAGCAAATGATTACCCCAATACATAACTCCATATACTCCATATGCATGATTTCACATTAGTTAGTTTGCAGGAATAGATCCTATAAGCAATTGTAATCAAAAGCTTTTTCTACTTAATTAGGAAGTCCGCCCCCGCCCCCCCCCCCCCCCCTTTTCCCTCCTGTCCCCTTCCATCCCCCCCACCAAAAAAAAAAAAGAAAGAAAACATGAGGTAGCTCTGTAGTCCTCCAGGAAAAACTAATTTCAGAAGTCAGGGGAACTGTTTAAGTGGAGTGATTATAGTGCTGCTGAATACCGGGAAAGTCACAATTTCAGAGCTGTAAATATTCCATTGGTGCCACAAATACATTTTTAAAAAGCGTTTACCCGACAGCAAGGCAGTTTGTTATCTTCTTTTTAAAAAGATTCTATTCCTCTGTGGAAATTTGAAAAGATTTGTATTTCAAAACAGGTTTACTTTCATATTATATTTGTTGCCAAACTATTTTAATAGGGCACTGTAGGTAGGAATAATGTATAATAAATACAAAAATATTTATCTAACCTTATTCTATATATCTAATATACAGGCATAGCTATCTTACTGAAATATTTTGCTTTGAACTTTCGGGAAATGCTCTCTTTAAGATTCAGCATGTAACTTCCAGACTCAAAAATTTGCACATGGTGTTTATAGAAACAAAATATGATTTTGTTACATGATTTCATTACATTATCTTGATATCCAATTATTCTGTTTCTTAAATGATACGAGATAAGTATCTTAATAACGCTCCAATCAGCCATAATGACTAGCATGTCTTACTTTTGTGAACTATGTGGGGGGCACATCTGGGAAATTCTGACAATATTTCACCAAGATCTCAAAGGAAAATTTCTATTTATATTTACATGTTGAGACAAAGCTCACTTTCTCTCATCCCACTAATTGGACCAGTGGAAAGGAAATGAGGTGAAGCACATTTTATTTTAACAAGTGGCAGCAAGGACTTCTCTCTCCACCAGAGCAGCACTAAGGAGAGAAGGTGTTTCCTCTGTGCCCTCAAAAATGAAGACCAGCACCCATCTCCTTTTGCTGCTTAGTCTTCCCAATGTGTGCAACAAATATGTACTCCCGGATGTGCTGGGCTCTGAATATACTAGTGACAGACCCTGTAAAACCACATGGACACCTGTCTCCAAGACTCTCTGCTAATTCAGGCAGAAGCCTCAGTTGCTCTCAGGCAACCTCTGCTTTCAAAGGGCTTATAGTGGGATGAGGCTGGCCAGGAGAAAGGAATTTGCTTAAAAATGAGAGCTGATATTCCAAATGAAGAATAACATGACTGCAGGAACTGAAATGGAAGTCCAACGTAGGCCTGTTGGATCCATGCCCAAATCCAGCTTCAATTATGGGATCTGATCAATTTACTGCAAAAATAAATCATTACACCGGTGATTGCAATCAGTCATCTGTAGGTACATAGACCACAGCGTTAAAAATAATTTTACTTTAAAAGATGATTTTTCAAATACCTTTAACTCAGCCAAATCAAAGCTAATTTACAGTACGATTAGGCCATCCACTTACCCCTGAGTGAGGACCACTGTATTCATGCTAAATTTCCCATTTCAAACTTAATCTTTTACAGCTCTAGGGCTGTTCAGGAAAAGGTCAGTCACAGCAGTTCTGTTCTAAAAGAGGAAAAAAGAAAAAAAAAAAAAAAAAAGAAAGAAAAAAAAAACTCTTATAAATGCTTTTGTGCCCCAGAATCTCTGACCAGCATTTGCTATTACTCTGCAGCAAATTCATCAGTATACTAGTGTTGGAGTGGAAGGATTTTTCCACAAAAATATATATTTCTCAGGGGTGTGACAATATGAAATGTAGGGTGTTACTGGAAATAAATCTAGCTACAGAGGCAGCAAGATGACCCACTAAATTTTGTCCATCTTATCACATGCAAATCATTGTGGACACCTGCATGAAAAAGTTTTATTTGCCATAGTCAGCACCCAGACGTACTAACTTTTTTCAAATTTATTATAAGTGCTTATTATATATTTGTTTTTGTAACATTACCAGAGAAACAAACCAGGACATAATAAAATAAAGAAACAAAATTTCAGTTACAATGAATATACAGGTAGAATACATTTTGGATCCCTATCAACTTTTTATAATACAAATTATATATATAAAAATATGAAAAATAAGAGGAAAAATGAAAAAAAAAAAAAAAAAAAGTGCACTATGTGAAGAATGTAACCATGAATCATATTTTCTCAGAAAACTTTGTCAGAATAACATATGACCTTTCACAAATGTGTATACTTAAGATAAGGACTTTTATCTGCATCAGAAACATCTCTTTTACTATTAAAATTTTACTAAGTTTAAGCTTAATTAACAAAAATATTTCTATTAGCACCTTCTAGATCCATGGAATTCTGGTTTTTATTTTTTTATTTATTTAAGTCTAAGGCCTCAGAAAATAGAAGAAATTCTCTGCTTCTTTGTAAGACACAGGCCATACTCACTGTCAACTCTTGATGTCTATAGACCAAAGTTTAGAGTTTGAAATGGCATTAGGCAGGGCTTAGCATTATTTTGAATATCAGAAACTTTTACTTTGACACTTACATCTACATTAAGAAACACCATACTAGACTTTAGCTTTAGAAATGTTAGTCAATATTTATAATTAGTGTCAGCATTTCTGTAGTATACATATGTAATATACATATATCCTACAGAGATGTACTCAGGAACCACTGGTAAATCAGGAACATAAACTCATCAGGAGAGGAAGCAGTACTTTCTGTAGAAATGATGTACCTTCCACTACATTCTCTTTTTCAAGTATTTTGAAATGCAGTTATTTAGGACTCTGCAGCATTTGCCAAACCTCCTTAGACATTTTGGTTTCTGTGTCCCAAACCTTACCCCAGACTGAGGGTAAACTGAATATCATTTCTTAAATTAGGCTGACATACAGTACTATATTGTTTCTAGTCACTACTGCCACAAAATAAATAAATAAATAAATTGACCACTTAACCACTTTGCAGTTTCAATACAGAGATATCAATATTGAATATGTTACTGGCCTATGGTATGCACAGGGTTTGTGGTAAAGTCTGTAATACTCTGAGGCCAATGTGCACTTCTGCCAGTCTTGTGACACCCTTCTTTGCTATGCTTCAGTGAGGTCCACAGAATTAAACTGTCTTTGCTATTATAATGTTTTACTTTGGGCACAATAGATCTCAAAAGGGCTTTGCTTCAACCGGCAACCTACCTGTTCAATTCTCCAGTCAAGCCTTGTTTTTGGACAGCCATAAGTGCATTCAGAGAAGGAGTAATAATTATACATCAGCAAACAGTTAAGCTAATAAACCAAGGATTAGCAAGTGATCATGCCCTGCATTTAGATGAACTTTCACCATTCTGATTATCCATAATTTCTAGAGATAATTTCTAGAATTAGGACAAATATTCCTGTGAGCACTAAAATAAAAGCTTCAGTTCTTCTGGCTGCCTCATATTTGGTTACATTTAGTGTCTGTCATCTGTTTCTGGTGCTTTTTTCAACCATTCACTATAACTTCTTCTTTATAAGGTTAGTCTCCCTTAATTCAGGACAAGTATGTCCTTGATTTCTATTTCATCACTTGTTTTCATGAAAGTAACAGTCTTTTAATGTCTTCCAAGACCTGTTTTCCTCTGGTTAAGTTTCTTGAAATTGTTGACTAGTTTTCAGAATGCACATACACAGAGGCACAGAAATTTTCATATAGGAATCATATAGGAAATTAAGCTATAAAGTGAACAGAAAGATGCTAATAAGCATCTTTTTATTGCACTGATGTAATTACAAATTATCTTGAGTATGTGTTCTAACTGGAACTAATAGCAGTTCAGATCAGGTAGGAGGCATGTATATAGGCAAGAGTAGACAGTAATGTTGAGGTCATTAAAAAGTCACACATGTGTCGCTGCTATTAATAATCAGCAAAAGAGAGTCCTGCCTCCTCCCACAGCATTACCATTGACATCAGCTGCTCAGCAGCTTAACATATTAAAGTCTGAGTGCCATTTTGGGATGAATTGCTTTCCAGAAGGAGGGGTGAACCTTGGGTGAAACAAAGCAAGATGCTTTCCATTGCCAAACCCCAGAATAAAATGTAATTTAATTAGGAAGCAATGTAATCTGGTAGATACAACTCAGGAAGAATTTCTCCTACTCTGTGGTTGTACTGATTTCTATTACCAGGTTTTCAGGTAGTGATGGTCTTTCTGTATGCATTGGTAAATTGCAAAGAAACAAGGTGACCAATTTTAGCTGAGGTTAAATGTTGCCAAAAGACCAATATATTTTTGTTGTAACGTTAAAGTTCTCCTTACCTAGCATATGTTTGACCCATGGAAAGCTCTGAACCAATTTACAGATGTGTACCTGATAAGCTTGATAAGGGCTTGAGTACAAAGAGGGTCTCTCCATCCTTGTACAGCAGCACTGACTCCAGTATAAGTACACCTTTCTATCTCCTCCCATGTTGCTTCCTGATATTTCAACTAGCTTTGCTTTGCCATAACCAGCTATTTAAATTACTCATATTTTTCACCTTTGCCCACACTTTGATCCACTCTAGGCAGGTATTTAGAATAGTTGTGCCCCCACCCCATCACTGCTTAGCCATCAGTGGCTTGCAAAGGAGAACCACCAGAGGTGAAAGGCACAACCTGGCAGTGCTCTCAGGAACAGTGTTGGCACCTTAACTCCTCAAGACTTCACACCCTTCTAAAAACTGAGATCCTTCTAAAAACCAATCACTGAAAAGGTACCTGTGCCATCAACCTAGTAGAAACCTGCAGAACACAATTTGAAATTTGATTGTGTTAGTAGTTAGCATGTACTAATCATGTCTGATATCATAGAATTGTAAAATCAAAGAATCATGAAGGTTGAAAAACACCTCCGAGATCATCTGGTCCAACCGTCCCTCTACCACCAATGTCACCCACTAAACCATGTCCCCAAGCACCATGTCCAACCTTTCCTTAAGCACCCCCAGGGACGGGGATTCCACCACCTCCCTGGGCAACCCATTCCAATGCCTGACTGCTCTTTCTGAGAAGAAATGTCTGCTAATTTCCAACTTAAACCTCCCCTGGCACAACTTGAGGCCATTCCCTTGAGTCCTATTGCCAGTTTGTTACTTGTGAGAAGAGGCCGACCCCCGGCTCCCCACAACTTCCTTTCACATGGTTGTAGAGAACAATAAAGTCTCCTGTCTTCTCTTCACCAGACTAAACAACCCCAGTTCCCTCAGCCACTCCTCAAAGGACTTGTGTTCCAGGCCCTTCACCAGCTTCATAGCCCTTCTCTGGACATGCTCCAGGGCCTCGATGTCCTTCCTGTAGTGAGGGTCCCAAAACTGAACACACTATTTGAGGTGTGGCCTCACCAGAGCTGAGTACAGGGGAACAATCACCTCCCTGGTTCTGCTGGCTACATTATTCCTGATACAAGCCAGGATGGTGTTGGCCTTCTTGGCCACTTGGGCACACTTCCGGGTCACACTCAGGGAAACATCAACCAGCACCCCCAGATCCTTTTCCTCTGCACAGCTTTTAGCCTACTCTGCCCTAAGCCTGTAGTGTTCTATGGGCTTGTTGTGGCCAAAGTGTAGGACTCAGCACTTAGCTATGTTGAACTTCATCTCACTGGCCTCTGCCCATCAACCCATCCTTTCAAGGTCCCCCTGCAGGGCCTTCCTACCCTCCAGCAAATCAACAGTTCCCCCCAACTTGGTATCATTTGCAAGCTTCTCAGTGTGCACTCAATTCCCCCATCCAAATCATGAAAAAAAATATTAAAGAGGATGGGCCCCAACACCAACCCCTGGGGAACATCACACATGACTGGTTGCCAGCTGGTTTTCACTCAATTCACCACCACTCTCCAGGCCCAGCCATCCAGCCAGTTTTTAACCCAGCAAAGTGTGTGCCTGTCCAAGCCATGGGCTGCCAGCTTCTCCAGGAGGATACTATGGGAGACCATTTCAAAGGCCTTGCTGAAGTCTAGGTAGACTATGTCAACAGGCTTTTCCTCATCCACCAGGCGGGTCACCCAGTCATAGAAGGAGACGAAGTTGGTCAGGCAGGACTTGCCATTCATGAACCCATGCTGACTGGGCCTGATCCCCCAGTTGCCCCATACATTCACACAAGATGACCTGTTCCATCACCTTTCCTAGCTCTGAGGTCAGGCTGGCAGGCCTATAGTTCCACGGGTCCTCCTTATGACCCTTCTTATAGATGGGCATCACATTAGCAAGTCTCTAGTCAGCTGGGACCTCTCCAGATGACTATGACCACTGATAGATGATGGAAAGTGGCCCAGCACTCACATCCACCAACTCCCTCAACACCCTCGGGTGGATCCCATCTGACCCCATGAACTTGTGACAGTCCAGGTGGAGCAGGAAGTCTCTAACCATTGCCATTTGATCTGTGGAGTGTTTCTTCTACTCCTCATCCCAGACTTACAGGTCGGGAGGCTGAGTACCCCAAAGATAAGTTGTCTGGCTAGTAAAGACAGATGTAAAGAAAGCATTAAGAGCCTCAGCCTTTTCCTTATCCTCAGTAGTCATGCTCTCCCCTTTGTCCAGTAAAGGATGGAGATTCTCCTTGGCCCTCCTCTTACCATGTATATATTTGTAAAACCATTTTTTGTTAGCCTTAAGCATAGTGGCCAGGTTGAGCTCGTGCTGGGCTTTAGGCTTCCTGATTTTTTCTTTGCATATGCTGGCATCTTCCTTGTACATTCCCCAAGTTGTCTGCGCCTTCTTCCACTGAACATAAGTTCTCTTTTTCTCCCGGAGACTCAGCAAAACTTCCCTGTTCATTCACGTCAGTCTTCTTCCCCGCCAGCCCATCTTATGGCACATGGGGATGGCCTATTCCTTTAAGACTTCCTTCTTGAGGAGCGACTAGCCTTCCTGGACCCCTCTGCCCTTCAGGACTGACTCCCAAGGGACCTTCCCTACCAGTGTCCTGAGCTATTCAAAGTCTGCCCTCAGGAAGTCCAAGGTAGCAGTTTTACTGACCCCCCCCCTTCCTGATTTCACCAAGAATAGAGAACTTTACCATGACATGGTCACTCTGCCAAAGACAGCTTCCTACCACCATATCTCCTACCAGTTCTTCTCTTTTCATGAGCAGTAGGTCTAGCAGGGCATCTCCCCACTAGGCTCACTAACCAACTGACTCAGGAAGCTATCTTGACACACTCCAGGGACCTTCTAGACTTCTTCCTCAGGTCTGTATTGTATTTACAGCATATGTCTGGGAAATTAAAGTCCCCATGAGAGCAAGTGCTGGTGATCGAGCAACTTCCACCAGCTGCTTGTAGAATGTATCATCCTTCTCTTCATCCTGGCTTAGTGGTCTATAACAGACTCCTACCAGGATGTCCAACTTGTTGGTCATCCCACTGAACATTATCCATAGGTACTCTACCTTATCATTACCAACTACAAGCTCAACAGCATTGAAACACTAATACAGAGAGCCACACCACCTCCCCTTCTTAGTTCTCTGTCTCTTCTGAAGAACTTGTCACCATCCATTGTAGCACTCCAGTCATGGGAGAAGTCCTAACATGTTTCAGTGATGGCAGCTAGGTCCTGGTTTGCCTGCTGTATCATCTGTAATGAAGTGCAACCAGGGAAGTAAACATAATTATTACAGTATTAATGTCTATAGCAGGCTAAAAGTAATTAACTCAAAGACATTTAGGAGAAAAAGATAAAAAAATGGTACAGATTCCAGGTTTTTAATTATTTCCAACATTCTGATTTTCTATTTTTAAGCCACAGGGAAGGAAAAGGTAGAGAATTAGATATCATTAATGTAGTGGCCTTTTAAACGAAATGTGTATTTATTTGTTATTTTCATTCCCTATCTGTTTTGTGTATTTCATTTTTTTCTGATACTAAAGCATGGAGATCTAAATAAGAAATATAGAATTTATTTGAAGTTGCTATAGCCACAGTTAAGTATAGCTTTCTAAATTTACAGGACTCTGGATTTCTTAGTATTCATTTTTTATTTTATTTTATTGTTACTTTTATATGCATTTTTTATTTTTACCCTAGTTCACAGATATAAAACTTTAATGTAACAAGGTCAGCAATTCTGTGTGCAGTGTAGGCTCAGCAATTGCCTTTAGTTCCTCAGCCCTTGGTAGGCATCACATGAATAAGCTATGAGGAAAGCATGTTCAGACCATGAAAATTATACAAGTTGGACAACACAAATATTAACAAAAAGGAAGAAAGGTCAGGGATAAAGGTCAGGGATAATGATGAATTAAAATACAAATAATAAAATAATATATTAAGTACAATTTTAACCTTCATCCATAAACTGAAAGTAAGGTAAGGGAGTAGTACCCAAAGAGAAATTCTGTATGCCATGTCTACTCCTCTTTCTGTTGACTATTTAGTCATTATGACTATTTAGTCATTACATATATCATACAGTGTAAAGATTTGGAGAACACAGCAAGCACACTATGCAAGAGACCTGGCATATATAAATGACACATTTTCCACTCGGGCTAAAACTCCTCTTCATAATTCTCATAAATCTGAGGAAAAAAGAGCAGAATGGGATCCTATCTGATGCAAATTGGCAAACATCTGTTAATGTTGGTGGTGCTGTGCTGATTTACACCACCTGAGGAAGCAGCCTTACTTAGCCATTAACTAAAAGCTGCCACTAGTGAACAGAATGAGCCAAATAAACTGCAGCTAGAACTCAGCATAATTATTTAGATTCCTTAAGTGTTGATTATGCATACATATTCCCATTATAGATAAATTTAGAGATAGATTTATCTAGGAAATGCCAGGAAGCTTCACATACATAAGTATTGAGAGATATAGACAGAAAATTCAGAAAATTTTATATACATATATATATATATATATATATATGTATAAATCTTAATTTGAATCTTAGTTACATAGCTGAGAATCCCACTGGATTCAATTGACAATGACTGATTTTAGCCACAGCACCAGGAAGTGGAGAGAAACTAGAAATAACCAGTAAAGAGCAAGGGTTCTCCATCCAAATTTTCCTGTGTCTTACTGGGGGAGACTTGTTATCTCAGTATGTTTTCTATACTCAAGCTTTAAGCACTGCAAGTTTATCCACAGTGCTGAGGCAACACCAACAATATGACTGCTTTTCCTGCCAGAATTGAATGTTGCAATGACACGCCAGGTTTCCAGCACAGGGAAGAGTTATCTTCTCTCTCAATGTGCCAGGAAGCTCGGAGTACACTCCATTGCCTTCAACTCACTTCTTCAGTTTTGTAAGCCCACAGCTTTCAAAAGCAAATCTTAGTAGTTTTTCAGTTACACAGGTATCTCAAAGTACCCATGAGTGTGTCATCCTTTTCCTCCCTAACCTTTTTGCAGGTTTTAATAATCTCATAAGATTATTCACACAAGAAAAATTACAGAGATTCCACACCACAGTGAATATTAGCAAAACAATGCAAGTTTCAGGTCAAAACAAATTTCTCCATTTCTTATACTATTTCAGCAAATGGTTACAAAATGCACTGCACAGATTTATGCTTGGAGATTTCAGGGAATTCATCTGTTTATATTTTTTCTGGGAAACCTGCTTTTTCTGGCTGACTAGTGATCATTTTAACGAATTCAGCCAGCTTCTGGCTCCACATAATGTTTAGTTTCTAAATCATTATACACCACGAAATCCTCACCACTTAACTCTTTCTTAGTCGTGATTTTATCAGCTATATATGATTATATCAGCTATATTTTCTTGATCATAACTGTTTGTACTGTTTAGAAGTAGAGATTGTACTTCTAAATTCAGTAACTTATATCTATGCCACAACCCAGGGCAAACCTCTTACCTAGCTACCTTTCAAAACTAGTACATTGTATCTGAGATATAAATTACACACCTTCTGTCCACCTGTTTCTGATGAATGTTTTTGCTTAAATCTCCATTCTACTTGGTTAAGTGAACTTTGAGTGTGTAGTGGAGTGTGCTGAAGCGTTAGCAGCATTGAGTGGTACCCAGGTAATGCATACCACCTGATACAGCACTATCCTCCTACAAGGAAAGCAGTATTTGTAGCCTATGTATGGATTTCCTTTTTCTGAATGATTCCCATGCTGGTTCATGTCTCATCTGGGCTCCAGAGAGGAGTATCACACTTGAGTGGACAATAGAGCCAATGGGTCAGCAGATACAACTCCCTTTAACTTGTTGAACTGTTCTCTTTCCTTTCCGTTTAAGCAAATTTCCACAGGAACATGCCCATCATAAATCCATCTGTGACAGGCTTCACTTCTCTCATGTCACCACCAACCCAGCAAGTCATGATATTAATTTTTATGTGGGAATGCTGAATGACTGACTGACTTTCCAGTAAGCAAACAAATTTTGACTGATTTTCATAACTTCCATCCTTACTCTGCCGGCTGTGGCCCTACTGAGTTTGAAACTGAACTTAACATTGTTTATTTTATAGTTGCCATCATCACCATAAAGACTTTCCCACAGACAAGACTTGTTTTCAGGATTTGCAGCCAAACATTTAGACTCCAATTCCTTGAAGCAGAAATTTGTCTCTGTTGCTGAATCAGGTGTCAGTAATACTGGAGAAATACATTGAAAACAGCCATGCAGTTTTTCAGACTTTATTTACAAATAAGGCTGACGAGAGACCTTCCATTAGTAGTTTCCAAGTATATTGTATGAGTATATATACACACTATACACTAGATAAAATATCAACTTTTTATGATTCTTTAAATAATCCTCTATATATTTTTACCTACGTATACACAAATATGTAAGAATGTAACTCTTAAAATATGTTAATCACAAAATGCCATGATACATCCTCTGAATTCCCATAACAATTTATTTTAGCTGTTAAACAGCTAAATGTGCTATGATCTGTTAGGAAACTCCTGGACTGCATAGATATTATTACATTCATTTTAATAAATCTCAGATCAAATTTAGATGGATGTGGCAAGAAATAAATGTTAATTATCACAGTTGACTAGAGTAATAATAATAATAAAAAGATAAAAAGTCAATGAACTAATATGATATAGTTTATTTAAGCAAACTGTTGTTCCAAGAACAGTTCAAGTATTTAATTAGTGAGGTCCATTAAAGATGTTCAAATTAATTTGTTCTGTTTCAAGCCTGGTTTATCAAGAACAATTTAATGGAATGTTTTTTTGTTAAACTACTAATATTTCAGATCACAAAACAACACTAGTTATTTGTTTGAAAATTTTATCAGTTCTATAAAGGGGAAAAAAAATCATTTTTAAGGAAAAATGCTTACAACATTCACCAGTTTATTCAGTGCCAGCAAGGTTTAAAGATATTCAGCCATGTGTATCTAACAAATTAAAGTCATAAGAGAAAGTTGGACAGTGCACAAAGAAACAGAATCTCTTGTCTGCAAAGGCAAGCTTTAAAGGGAAAATTAGGTGTATATTTTGTATCTCGAGTAAAATGGCATAGAGACAGAATGCAATACAGTAGAAAATGCATTGTTTTCCAAGGCTGCAAATATCTGTCCTGCACAGCCAGTCATTAAACAGAGATTCTGTATGTATAAAGTCCACATTCTTGCCAGCAGACCAAAGGCAACTTGGTGAACACAGAATTGCCTGCCTACTTTATCTTCATACAAATGAGCTGAAGTGCCCTTGGCAAAGAATGCAAAGTCATGCCAACAGAATACAGATTTTATACGGCTGTAACCAGGTATTTTATTAAAGTCACAGTGAAGTGTCTGCATGGACTGAATATTCTGGTGAGCAACATTTCAAAGTACAAACAATACCTCCTGTTTGTCCAGTAAATTACCATGTAATTGTAATGAGGCAAGACCCAGCACACCCCTACGAAAAATAGTTTAATTAATAAAAAAGTTGTTTCTGTGAAATTCTTAGTTAAAAGAAACTCCAAGAATCCAGGAGAGTCCTTTTACCGCTTTTCATCTTATATGAAGTGGTAAGATATAAAGTGCCATTGGATATTATTGATAGGTATGTAGATATAGATATGCATACATAAAAAAGTCTCTAATGCAAGACAAATCTCATTCATATTTTAAGACCTCTCAAACAGTGTGGCCAGCAGGGCTAGGGAAGTAATTGTCCCCTTTTACTCGGCTCTGGTGAGGCTGCACCTCAAGTATTGTGTTCAGTTCTGGGCCCCTCACCATAAGGAGGACATCGAGGTGCTCGAGCAAGTTAAGAGAAGGGTGAAGAAGCTGGTGAGGGGCCTGGAGAACAAGTCTTACAAGGAGCGGCTGAGGGAGCTGGGATTGTTCATCCTGGAGTAGAGGAGGCTCAGGGGTGGCCTTATTGCACTCTATAGATACCTTTCTATATTTCTATAGAAAGGAGGTTGTAGCGAGGTAGGGGTTGGTCTATTCTCCCACATGCCTGGTGACAGGACGAGGGGGAATGGGCTAAAGTTGTGTCAGGGGAAGTTTAGGTTGGATATTAGGAAGAACTTCTTTACTGAGAGAGCTGTTAGACATTGGAATGGGCTACCCAGGGAAGTGGTGGAGTCACCATCCCTGGAGGTCTTTAAAAGATGTTTAGGTGTAGCTTAGTGATATGGTTTAGGGGAGGACTGGTTAGTGTTAGGTCAAAGGTTGGACTGGGTGATCTTGCAGGTCTCTTCCAACCAAGATGATTCTGTGATTCTGTGATTCTGTGAAGTCAAGAAATACAATAAGGTAAAATAAAATTAGGAGAAAATCATAATACTTCTTTTTCCTTTTTGTTAAATATGAGTGACCACTTTTACTATTAAACATACATCCAGATAAAACAGTTAAAAAAGAAATGGTAAGAATGACGGATTGGTGAGCAGAGGTAAATCAAGGGCAACCACCATAACATCACTCTTGATGTAGACTTGACTTTGACTTGACTTTGATTGGAAACAAAACCATTGGGTTTTTATTTGGGTTTTCTAAAGATAATATTCAAATAAATTTATAGAAATAGGTATTTGAAATTTAACTATTCAGCTCAATTTATAAAGTAATGATTTTCAAAGTCACTGTACAAATTTTTGATAGGAAAAAGAGACAGCAAAGAAAATGTCAGATTTCTTGATGTGTTCATTTCAGCTTCATTCAGAAGTGATGAGAATTCTACTACCCTGGTGAGGTTGGTTGGGCAATTTTAATCTACTTTTTCGGAAAATATTTCATGCAAGATATCTAAACCATACTACTATGAGTGTTTTATGAAGGTTACTTTTACATTTTTTACCAATAATTCCTGTGCACAACTTTTGGGTTACCTATTAAAAAAAAAAAAAAAAAAAAAGAGAGAGAGAGAGAGAGAGGATGAGAACAGAATTTGACAAAATAATAATAAATAAATAAATAAATAAATAAATAAAAGCCCGTGACTTAATAGCAGTACAGACTGTACAGGTACAACTATCTGAAGGAGAAAATCACCGTGGAGCTTTCCTGTTTCCAGTCGTTTCCCATCTCTGACTCTCAGCCTATTCATTTTCCTTCACATCCCTTGTGCATCGCTGCTGATATGACCTCAGATCCTCTGAGTTTTCTGAGTGGGGGGACAAGACTTTTACAGGGGTTAGTTATCCACAGTGCAGACTGTACATGCAAAAGTGTAGCCATTTAAATAAGATTAAAAATATTAATCTCTGCAATCATTCAGACCTGCCTGCACCATGATTGTTAGTGCTACTATTCTTACATGAACTCCTCAATATATCACAACTACTTACTCTGCTAGTTCATAAACAAGATTAGACAAAAAGTTTGAAACAAATATTTATCCTTTTTCTTTAGTGATAATTACTACAAATCATTAACGGTGCCTAGATCACTCTATTGCTGTGAATGATTTGAATAAGAAAAATGATGGTATGGGATAAAAATAGTCTTTAATTATCTCTAAAATTAATTTGCTGCCCCATAAACCATGGTGGCCTTTTACACCAGTCAATTACCCCAGAGTAGTAAAGTGAGTGCCCGTACATATTTTCAACAGTCAGCATACAGAAGCTATTATAGAAAGATACAAGGAGCAGGTACAAGGTGACCTTGAGGTATTTGGAGTAGAATTGGGTGGGGAAAGGGAAAGGGAAACAGGGAAGGGGAAGGGGAAGGGTACAAGAAACTATTCTCAGATGATTTATTTTTAGTATTTAGTAAGTATTTCTAACCAGTAGAAAAACTGAGCTCTCAGTGTTCTCTATGTGCATGTAGGAAGCTCAGCAACACTCACATTTCTGCACATGCATTTTTCCATTTATTCAAAAATCACGGAAAGCAAGAGAGAGATTTCAAAATGTTAAGTGTTAATTAAGGATATATCAGCATTCTAACATAATCTTTGAGATTTTTCTTTCAAATATTCTGAAGTTTTCATCTGTCAGCTATGGCTTCATATGTAGTATATGTACACAGAATGTTTATAGTAATGTAAGTATGAATACTGTACAGACAGTACATTTAGTGCTAGAGTCTCACAGAAGCTAATTAAAACCTTGTCATTGGCTAAAGTAAAATTGGGGTTTCATTATGAATATTTTTTCCTTTCACTGAGCTCCCGAGCTTCTGTAATTTAAAATTTCAAATATAAGATATGAATCAACTCAATTAATCCCACAAATTAAAAAAAAAATCTGGATCTTTTAGCCTACTGTACTTCCTAGAATTCTCTTTCAATATCATGAAAAAGTGTGTTGATTTTAGGATGTTATTTCAAGAACATCTAATTTTATATTTCTGACATAACACTTCTTATCTTTAAATAAGCTATCTAGAAATATAATGACTGAAATGTTTCTGAAATTACTACAGTCTGAAAAAAAAAGATATTTTTTTTCTGGTATACTTTAAAAACAAAAAATACTTGTGCCAACCCATTTGATCCAAACTATCAACTTTAGGTCTTACAAATAAATAAGCAACCACACAAAGATGTCCTAATGACCTATGATTTATTGAGACATCTTTCATGGCACTTCCCTAAAATTTAAGAACAAAACAACAACAACAACAACAACAACAAAACTTTTAAATAAAAATCTGAATTATTTTGTTGTTTTGCTGTTTGGACAGATTTATTTGACAGGATATTGAATATTCTTAAAGAAAGATTTGAGAGAAATCTTGAATATATTTACAGTTTCCTTATAAGGCTACAGAAGCCCTGAACATTAAAGCAAGCTTCCTAGAGTTCACAGTGTTATGAAAACCCAAGCCCTCAACCCTGGCAAGTTCCTGGGTGCCCTTCACCTCATCAATTGTATTAGGAGTGTATAGTGCACATCCCTGTGTTGGCCTTTTTTTTTTTTTTTTTTTTTAATCTCTTTATGGACAAATAGTCCAAGAATATGTTTAATCTATTACTAGACTATCTGCTACCAAAACTTGCTATGGACAACAACTTCCAGAATGCCAGAAATTGATTTATTATGTTGATTTTTATCTGCTGGAAGTCTTCTGGAGAGATGACAGATTTAGAAAGCCTAAAAGTTGGAACTGAAGATGGAAAAAATCTGAGCATTCTTATTGCTTTGGCTCAGTTGCTCAAACACTTTGTATTTTCCTCAAAAAAATAAAAATAAAAATTTGATAGTTGTTGGTTATGGTTGTTGTTATGTTTGATTGTTGTTGATTTATCAGTTCCTATGCTATTAGTGCTTCAGAAAAGTGAAAATATTGAAAAATAATAAACGTCACAAGGGTAACACTAGCGTAAAATCACTAAAAACTGTTAGCAACATGCTAATGTTTAGGTGCCTTCATGTACATATTACAACTTATGACTTGGACCAGTTCTCAGTTATTACCAGTAGAAATGAGTCATTCCCAGTAAAAATAAATAAATAAATAAAAACATGCATTTGCAAAATAAACAGAGTCCTCAAAGTTTAAATTACAACAGTATTTCTATCTGTGGAAAGACAAAAAAAAAAAAAAAAAACTGGTGATGAAATAGCTTTCAGGGCAAACCATGACTCATCTTTCACAAGGAGTTAATAAAATTGAGAATGACTGAGTCAACCACTATGAGAAAAAATATTCAAAATGTAAAAAGCTCTTTTCTTCTCATGACTAAATTTAAAAATAATAATAATAATGATGCAGAATTGACATGCAGAAAACATGGGTATTTTCAGAGCTCTGTAATAAGATTCCTTCTGAAAACTAAAACCACTTTTCATTGCAATGAAATTGGGTTTAGAAAACTCACAAACATGAAACATTTAATGTGAAATGTAAAACCTTCACAAAAGTGAAATATGCAAACAGATTTTTAAAATTCCCAGGTAAACATGGTATTTTACTGTGTTTTGTTGTTGTTGTTGTGTGTGTTTTGTTTTTTTGTTGTTCTTGTTGTTTGTTTTTTTGTAACTATGTAAAATTCTAAGAGCAGTTGGAAGTAGTTTGTGTTCTGAGTGCCAAACCATTTGAAGAAAATGATCATGCCAACTTCTCTGAATTAAAGTCATGGTCTCTACTAAATTCTACTTCTATTTTAATTTTATTTTTGACAATTGCACTTTTTAATAGATAATTACTTGCAAATTATACTGACAGTCTAGCATGTTGCTCCAAGTTTATCTCATTATACTTGGCAGCATAAACAATACCAAAAAAAAAAAAATCTTGTTGAGCCACAGGATGGCTTGTACATATTTGATGTACATATTTGCTCAAAATGCACTAGGCTCCCAGAGTTCCTTAGACTAGTGGATACTCCTATTGCAGCAGCCATTTTAGACGTGAACATCTGTTTCTTTAAGCTAACAGTGTCACTGTGTTTTGTTTCCATACATGTGTGGTTTAACACACCAAGCACCTAAGCACCATACACGCATTCATTCACTCCCCTGCCAGTGAGATGTGGGCAAGAATCAGAAAAAAATAAAACTCATGCATTGAGATAAAAGCTTAATAGGACAGGAAAAGAAGGGAAAATAATAACAATAATAATTAGAGTAAAAAAATAATAATATACAGAACAAGTGATGCACAGTGCATTTGCTCACCATCCACCAGCTGTCCAGCCAGAACCTGAGCAGTGACTGCATCCCCTCCATCAGCCGACCACCCCAGTATTATTATTCAGCATGAATAATACCATATGGTATGAGTTGACCCTTTGGTCAGTTTGGGTCAGCTGTCTTGGTTGTGCACTCCCCAGCTCCAGGGTTGTGCGTGCCTCCCAGCTATTTGTGCATCCCCAGCTTCCTCGCTCACAGGGCAGTATGAGAAGCTGAAAAGACTTTGACTTCATGTAAGTACTGCTGAGCAACATCTAAAACAACAGTGTGTTAGCAACATTATTTTTCTCCTAAATCCAAAGCACAGCAGCATACCAGCCAGTGTGAAGAAAATTAACCCTATGTCAGCCAAAACCAAGACAATAAGGTTGACTAGGAAGACAGAAAAGAATAAAGTGAACATGGACGATATGTGGCCAGCAAAATATGAAGGTTTGTACAGTTGATGGAATCCTGAATAACAAAACTAAATTATTTAATTGCACACTATTTAAAACACCTATATTAGCATTCCTGGATTGTGGTTGTCCCCTCTCATTTTACCAAATATTTAAGATAAAAGTTTTCCTGTAGAAATATGGAGGAACAGGCTAGTGACATCCTGCACAAATACAGAACGAAGACATATCTCTAAAAAGAAGAGAGAAGTTCATTCTGATTCCAAATCCCTCTATTATTGTTATTCAAATTACAAACCTTAAGGAGAATACATCTGAACAGTCCATGGAAACCATAATGTCCACATTGGAGAGCCAATGTTTTTGCAAATACTCACTATCTCAGCTGTTTCACAGATAGGAATCCAGTACCAGAAAGGCCCTTCACAGTTTTACAACTAGTTTATTTCCCAGAATATCTGATTGTTTGTTTCTTCACTACTTTTACTCCATCATTCTGCATCACAGCTACAGCCCATTAAAATAAAAGAATCATTTTCCTACCTGACTGCTGACTTCAAGCAAAATTTTGATGATCGAAAACACACCGTAAACCTTTATCCTGATTATGCATCTTGTAAGACATCTGATACAATTTCTGTAAGGTTGTGCAGTGCTGTAATTCAAGATTTGCAGGATGTATTGCCTCATAATTTTTGTCCAACAGTGCCATCCTCTGCTTCTTCCAAATCACATTTCCCTATAAATCCTTCAAAGATCCTTAAGCAAGACTCATTGTCAGTAAGCTACAGTTTCACACCGCAAGCTTTGAGATTATTAAAATTAAAAAATAAATAGATAAATAAATAAATCTAATGTTTTAGTCATAAGACCAAAAACTTTACTGGCATTTTCTGGTTGCAAAATATTTAATACAAGAATTTTATTCAGTGTTATTCTCATAGATTAGATTTGTGAAGCCTCTCATTTGGGTTTAAAAAGTTTGTTGGTATGTTAATATATCCAATTAACTCTCCAGAATGTTACTACACTACTTATTTTACCTTCAAAAAAAATCAATCATGGACCTGAGGATTATTTTCCACAATTTATAGAGAAGTAGAGAGAGGATCCCCAGCATCCCAACAGTCTTCTAACTAAAAATTTAGATTACAGAGAATATATGAACATGAAGGTAGGGAGAATGACAGACAACATCAAAAAGAAGAGATTCACATGATAACCAAAAATCATGACATGAAGTCCAATTCTGTGCAGAATTGTGGTAACATTCCTGTATATCATCAAATATACTTCCATAACATATTTCTAAGCTCTCACTTAATGTATTTAATGGCTCTGGATATATCATGCTAATGGCATAAAAGTACTCCAAAGTGAAATAATTCTGTACAAAAAGTAGAAGGTTGCATACAGGATCTGAATTCTCAAAAGCAAATGACTCTTGGTGGACTCTGAACTCAGTGGAAAGGCAGCCATGATAGAGTAAGCAACCCAGAACCTCAAGCATGCCCATTTCAGACATTCATTACACAATC